>NC_133169.1:31524599-31830944 GCF_040802235.1 Manis javanica | reverse complement strand
AGCCTCAGACCCTTCTCTGCAGGACTGCCACTCTGAGGCTTAGGGCCCATCCACCACCGGCCTGTGGAGAGGCTTTGTGCACACCTCTTAATGACCATGTAGCTTGTGGCCTGAAGCCAGTGTGCACCTGGTTTTCAGAGCTCAGCCTGTGACATGGGAGATGGGCTTATATAGCCCACTGCCCCCACCCCATCTATTGTGGACCTCTCTGAAGCAGAAAAAAGTAGCCAGGTAGTAGCAGAAAAAAGGGATTTTAAACTTCCAAGCTAAATTTATTGTATGCAGGCATTTTTCTGACAGCCAGACTTCCTCAGCATGGCCTCATTCTAAGTGACCACACAAGCAACAGTCTGCCACTCAAAAAGAGAGAGCTGTACTCAGCTGACTTCACACAGTCACATACAGGACAGATACCAAAAGCACACTGCAGGCTCAGTTTCAGCATCCACTGCAACAACTTGAATGAATTCTTGCATGGGCATCCTGTTCTGCATTCTTACAGTCATGTTAGCTGACTCCAAACCTGGCTTGCCTTCACTGCTGTTATTTCAAAGCATTTGTTCTATACTTTCCCATGTGGTGAGTGCTCACGACTAAAAGCACACAATTATCACAAACCACAGTTAACCATGTACACAACACACACACAATGAGGCACACTACACATGAAAAACCCTTACAGATAACACATCTCACCTCACACAAATAACAACCAATTACACACACAACCTCTCAAACACAGCCAAACACCTATCACAGTCACACACGCAAAACACACACAACATATACAAAACCACATGCAAAACACACAACCAACAATAAATGTACATAGCACAGTTGTAACACTCTACACACCCCACACACAACCGAACACAGATACATCACACACATATACACACATGGGCGTAACTACACAATGCACACACACACAAAACTCAAAAAGTAACAACACAACAGTCATAGGGGACACACCAGACACAACAGAGCACATATTTCTCATAAATCACACAAATCACATTTGTGAGAGTACATGCAGCACACACAATGAGGCACACTAAACCAGTGCAACCACACATAGATGACATATCTCACATCACAAACATAACTACCACACGCACACCACCACTCAAACAAAACAGCACACAAATCACAATCACACAAGGAAAACACACACAACACACAAATTCCTAGGCAAAACACATAACCAACAAAGAAGACAAATAGCACACATTTCACACACTACATGCTATACACACAACCACGCACAGACACACCACACGTACATCCTCACACAGGAACACAATGCAGAACACACACACAACACAGAAACACGCAACACAGTAGTCACAATACACACACAACACCCTTCAAGCACATAACTGCTAACAATACACATGAAAAACATTGGACAGAGTACCTACTGCACACACCATGAGACATACTAAACAAGCACAATGACACACAGTCAACACATCTCACATCATGTGCATAACCTAAACAGCCAAACACACACACACCTTCTTTAACACAACACCCAACTCACTATCACACACACAAAACTGACAACACATACAAATCCACACACAACTGATGAAAACACATGCAACACATAAAATGCACTACACACAACACACACAACCACAAGCATACAATACGGTGAACACACAGACCCACACGCAGACAGCACAAACCAAAACCCACAAACACACACACAACAAACACAGGCACACAAAACGTCTCACACAAGGCTAAATCAACATGACACACAATGCTCAAATTACACATACCACCCAACATCTACCCTGTACATAATACACAGAAAGCATATAGACAGCACTCACAACGCAGAACACAGTACATAACACAACAGACAACAGAAAGACCAGACACATTTCACACTAAACACTATATGGGAAGCCACACGCCAAACATACAACATATACAACCGCCAACAGATAACTCATCAAAACAGGCAAAATATACAATGCACAAAGAACCACTCAAAGCACACAACACAACACACAATTACCAGCATCACACATAACACACCACACAGAGAAAAATACATAGAACACTGTACTCAGCAAGCAGTAAGGAACCTATACCACACATATTACATACAAAATACACACAACATGGACAACACACAACACAGAGAAAACAAGCAAGACCCACAGACCATAGACAACACAACGCAAAACATACAAAACACAGCACACTCAGTGTACCACATAGAGAATACACACAGAATCACAAAAAACACACAAATCACTCACTATCATATGCCAAGAACACATACAGCACACCACACACACAACAAACCCAAAAAACACAAGAGATCATGTGTATAGCCTTCTACTGCAACGTTTTCTTAATTTTTTATATCACATAGGAGCAAGTTGGATGCAAGGGGAAATCAGGGTAGTGTTCTCTCAGGGAGGGTCTACTCAGTGCACCATGGAATGTTTCCCCAACAGAGTTTGGCATAAGGCTCTCCTGCAGCAGTTTCTGGCACTTTACTACAAAGGCACCTGCGGGGCATTGCTTTAACTCACCAGGACACTCCAGTACTGTGCGTCCTCTTCTAGCACCCCCAGAAAACAAGGACCTCCCAAATGATTCCAAACCTGTGGAGAAAACAGCCAAGCACTAAAGGCTTTCTTCAGTGTGCTTGAATGCAGAAGTCTTAGGACTGCCCTTAAGCATTTAGTTTTAGAATCATAGCAGAGGATCCTTTCTCCCTGCAGACCACAAAGAGAGAGCTGTGATGTACATGGTTAGTTCAGGCTGATAGAGTTCTAGCCCAGAGAAGAGCTTTGTTCTAATGAAAGGATGATCAGCTGAAGGAGTCCCAACAGCATCCTCCCTTAAATCTAGTTGTAAGTCCTATTCACAGCACACATATCTCTTGGACTTAAGGTGCGTTCAGAGAGGACACCATGCACACCTACGTTTGGCCATCCCACTCTGTATGAGTTAGGAGAAAGTAACTGAAAGTGTTAGATCGTGAAGTTAGAGCTCAGTTACTCCAGAACAATTTCCATTGCAGGTTTGAATTCAGCTTCACTAGCCATAAAGAGGAGCTTACTTGACAGAGGCTCCTGGTGCTGCCTGCTTTTCACCTGTTGAACAGAACATCCATCCTTACTGCTTCCAATGCTGTGCAGAAAGCAACTTACTCTGACTCTTCCTCTTAGGCTGGGCAGAAGACCTCTTCACAGTATCCTTGTGTCTGAGAGTACAAGTACATATAAGAAGCTCTCCATGACAAAGCACTGCTTAGCTGACAGTCTGAGGAGTAAATCACTTGGACTGAGACAGCCTCAGAGCCTTCTCTGCAGGACAACAGCTCTGAGGCATAGGGCCCATCCACCAACAGGCTTTGGAGAGGCTTGCACACACCTCTTGCTGACATGATGCTTGGGGACTGAAGCCAATGTGCACTTAGTTTTCAAAGCTCAGCCTGTGGCACGGGAGACTGGCTTACATATCCCACAGTCCAACCTGGGCCTCTCTGAAGCAGCCAGGTAGTAGTAGGAAAAAGCGATTTTGAACTTTCAAGCTAAATTCATTGTATGCAGGAATTTTTCTAACAGCCAGGCTTCCTCAGCAAGGCCTCATGCCAAATGGCCACACAAGCGAGAGTCTGCCACTCAAAAAGAGAGACCTGTACATGGCTGACTTCATTTAGTCACTTAGACTGCAGGCACACAGGACATATATGGAAAGCACATTGCAAGCTCAGTTTCAGCATCCACTGCAACGACTTGAATGAATCCTTGCATGGGCATCCTGCACTGCGTTCTTACACTTACATTAGGTGAATCCAAAGCTGACTCGCCTCCACTGCTGTTATTTCAAAGCATCGTGTTCTGTACCTTCCCATGTGTCTCAGGAGTAAATGCGCACAATTCTCACAAGCCACAGTTAACCATGTACATACCACACACACAATGAGGCACACTATACAAGCAAAACCACTTACAGATAACACATCTCACCTCACACACATAACAACCAAATACACAGACAACCCCTCAAACACTGCCAAACACCTATCACAATCACACATGCAAAACACACAAAACACATACAAAACAACACACAAAACACACAACCAACAATAAACGCACATAGTACACTTTCCACACACTGCACACCCCACACACAACCGAACACAGATACACCACACACATATACACACGCGGGCGCCACTACACAATGCACACCCACAAAAAACTCAAAAAGTAACAACACAACAGTCATAAGACACACACCAGACACAACAGAGCACATATTTCTCATAAAACACACAAATCACATTTGCAAGAGTACATGCAGCACACACAATGAGGCACATTAAACAAGCACAACCACACACGGATGACATATCTCACATCACAAACAACAACCACACACACACCACCACTCAAACACAACCAAACACAAATCACAATCACACATGCAAAACACACATAACACACACAAATCCCTGGGCAAAACACACATAGCCAACAAAGACAAATAGCACACATTTCACACACTACAAGCTACACACACAACCACACACAGACACACCACACATACATCCTCACACAGGATCACAACACAGAACACACACAACACAGGAACACGCAAAACAAGGGTCACAAAACACACACCACACACCTCAAGGCACATAACTGCTCATGACACACATGAAAAACATTGCACAGACTACATACTACACACACCATGAGACATACTAAACAAGCACAACCACACACATTCAACACATCTCATATCACATGCATAACTCAAACTGCCAGACACACAACCTCTCTGACACAACCACACACAAATCACAATCACACACCCAAAACAGACACAACACATACAAATCCACACACAACCAAAAAAAAAATACACAAAACACACCTATAATGCAGTACACAAAACACACACAGCCATAAGCATGCAATATAGAGTACACACAGACCAACACACAGACAGCATGAAACGAAACACACAAAAACACATACAAAATATACACTCCCAGAACACATCAGACACAATGCAAAACTAACATCACACAAAATGCTCTAAGTACAGACCACCCAATATCTACCCTGTATGTAACACACAAAAAGCATATAGACAGCACTCACAGAACCCAGAACACAGTACATAACACAACAGACAACAGAAAGACCAGACACATTACACACAAAACAGGACACCAGAAGCCACACAACAAACACACAACATATACAAACAAAAATGGATAACTCATCAACAATGAGAAAATATACAACATACAAAGAACCATTCAATGCACAGAACACACAACTCACAACCACATGCATCACATACTGAACACCACACAGAGAAAAGTACACAGAACAAGGTACTCAAAAAGCAGAAAAGAACCCATACAAGACATAGTACATACACAACACGGACAACACACAACACACAGAAAATAAACAAGACCTACAGATCACAGACAAGAAAACACAAAACACACAAGAACACACAGCACACACAGCATAGCAAAACAGAATACACACAGAATCACAAAACAAACACCACAAATCATTCACTACCATATGTCAACAACGCAAACAGCACAATACACAAAGAACAAAATCAAAAAGCACAACACAGAGAAAACACACACAATACACAGTGAAAACACACAACACACAACACACACAGCACACAGAAAACAATGCACACAAAAATGTACATCACAACAGTTAGCACAAACAACACACACTACATAGAACACACATAAAACAAGACACACAGAACATACAACACACACAGCCACACATGACAAACACTGAAAGCACCAACACCACACATAAAACACAAAAAAAACACAAAATATGCAAAACCAGAGTTTAAATACAACCTCTCAACACACAAACAGCACATTACACTAAACAACAAACCCCACACACACTGAGCACATAACTGCACACAGTACACATGAACCATGGTTCTCAGAGTAAACACAACACTCACAGTGAGGAACACTGAACAGCATGACCACACACAGTACACACATCACAAATTACACTCATTACTCAGCCAACCACACACACAGCCTGTCAAACACAAACACACACAAATCACCTTCGCTAATAAACCAGTCAGGAACCCTCTATTGCGATATCTTAAAACGCATTTCACGCTGTCTCAAAAATTCTACTGCATTCCCCAAAGTTCCATGACATTCTACAGGTTAGATTTCATCACAGAAGGCTCCATTCACTCCAAATCGCTCAGGAACCCTCTATTGCCTCACATTACACCCCATTCCACTCCACTGCACAACATGGCATGCCATAGTGCAGCATTCCACCTCATTCTTTGTGTTCCATTCCATTGAAGAAGGCTCCATTCGCTTCCAAACCACACCGGTACCATCTACTGCATCACATTACACCCTATTACACTCCATTCCACAACATTCTACTCCATTTCCTAGCAATCCACCACGTATTGCATTCCATTGCATCAAAGAAGGCTCCGTTGGCTTCCAAACCACTCAGGATCCCTCTGTTGCATCACATTACACCCCATTCAACTCCACTCCACAACATTCTACCTCATTGCCCAACAATCCACCATGTTCTATTGCGTTCCATTCCATCAAAGAAGGCTCTCGTCGCTTCCAAACCACTCAGGTTCCCCCTATTGCATCACATTACACTGCATTCCAATAAATTTCACAACATTCCACTCCATTCCATAACATTACACAACGTTCTGTTGTGTTGTATTTTGTCAAAGAAGGCAGCATTCGCTAATGAAGAACTCAGGAACCAACTATTACGTGACATTAAACCCATTTTCACGCCATTCCACAACATTCCACTCCATTCTGCAACATTTCACAACGTTCTGTTGCTTTCCATTGCACGAGAAAAAGCAGCATTCGCTAATTAACCACTCAGGAACACTCTATTTCATCTCATTAAACCCTATTTCACATGATTCCACAATATTCCACTCCTTTCCGCAAAATTCCACCACATTCCATTGTTTTCCATTCTGTCAAATAAGGCTCCATTCGTTTCCAAACCACTCAGATTCCCTTTATTGCATCACATTTCACCCAATTCCACTTCATTCCATAAAATACCACTCCATTCTGCAACAATCCACCACGTTCTATTGCATTACATTCCATCAAAAAAGCTCCATTTGCTTCCAAAACACACAGGAACTGTCTATTGCATCACATTACACCCCGTTCCACTCCATTCCACAACATTCCACTCCATTCTACAACATTCCACAACTTTTTCTTGCATTCCATAGTGACAAAGAGGCACCTTTCATTAATAAAGCACTCAGAAACCCTCTATTGCATTACATTAAATCCCATTCGTCTCCATTCCACAACTTTCCACTGCATTCTGCAACATTCCACTATGTTCTATTGCACTCCATTCCATCAAATAAGTCCCTATTCGCTTTCAAACCACTCAGGAACCGTCTATTACATCACATTACACCCCATTCCACTCCATTCGGAAACATTCCACAATGTTCTGTTGCGTTCCATTCTATCTAAGAAGGCAGCATTCGCTAATAAACCAGTCAGGAACCCTCTATTTCATCATCTTTAACCTTATTTCAGACAATCCCACAAAATTCCATGGCATTCTGCAAAGTTCCATGACATTCTATAGGTTCCATTGCATTACAGAAGGCTCCATTCGCTCCAAATCACTCAGGAACCCTCTATTGCCTTAAATTACACCACATTCCACTCCATTTCACAACATTGCACTCCATACTGCAGCATTCCACCATGTTCTTTGTGTTCCATTCCATCGAAGAAGGCTCCATTTGCTTTCAAACCACACCAGTACCATCTACTGCATCACATTACACACAATTACACTACATTCCACAACATTCTACTCCATTTCCTAGCAATCCACCCGTTGTGTTGCATTCCATTGCATCAAAGAAGGCTCCGTTGGCTTCCAACCCACTCAGGATCCCTCTGTTGTGTCACATTACACCCCATTCCACTCCATCCCACAATATTCTACTCCATTGCCCAACAATCCACCATGTTCTATTGCATTCCATTCCATCAAAGAAGGCTCCATTTGCTTCCAAACCACTCAGGTTCCCCCTATTGCATCGAATTACACTGCATTCCAATCAATTTCACAACATTCCACTCCATTCCGTAACATTACGCAATGTTCTGTTGTGTTGTATTGCATCAAAGAAGGCAGTATTCACTAATGAAGAACTCAGGAACCCACTCTTGTGTGACATTAAACCCATTTTCACGCCATTCCACAACATTCCACTTCATTCCTCAACATTCCACAACATTCTGTTGCATTCCATTGCATGAAAAAGGGCAGCATTCACTGGTTAACCACTCAGGAACCCTCTATTTCATCACATTAAACCGTATTTCACAGCTTTCTTCAACACTCCACTCCTTTCTGCAAAATTCAACCATGTTCCACTGTTTTCCATTCCATCAAATAAGGCTCCATTCATTTCCAAAACACTCAGACACCCTTTATTGCATCACAGTTCACCCAATTCCACTTCATTCCACAAAATGCCACTCCATTTTGCAACAATCCACCACGTTCTATTGCATTACATTCCACCAAAGAAGGCTCCATTTGTCTCCAAAACAAACAGGTACCATGTATTGTGTCTCATTACACACCATTCCACTCCATTCCACAACATTGCACTCCATTGTGCAGTCTTCCACCAAGTTCTATTGCGTTCCATTCTGTCAAAGAAGACTCCTTTCACTTTCGATCCATTCAGGATCCCCCTATTGCGTCACATTACACCCCATTCAACTCCATTCCACAATAGTCCACTGCATTCCGCAACATTTCACCATGTTCTATTGCATTCCATTCCGTTAAAGAAAGCTTCTTTCACTTCCAAACCTCTCAGGAACCCTTTATTGCATCACATTCCACCCCCATTTCCCCATATTTCACCACATTCCACCCCGTTCTGGAACATTCTAGCACGTTCTATTGCCTTCCATTCCATCAAAGGAGTCCCCATTCACTTCCAAAAAATGCAGGGACCACCTATTGCATCACATTACACCCAATTCCACTCAATTCCACAACACTCCACTCCATTCTGCAACATTCCACAGTGTTCTTTTGCATTTCATTGCATCTAAGAAGGCAGCATTCGCTAATAAACCAGCCAGGAACCCTGTATTGCCTCATCTTAAACCGCATGTAATGCAATCCCACAACATTCCAGTGCATTATGGAAAATTCCACAACGTCCATTCACAGAAGGCTCCATTCACTTCCAAACCACTCAAGAAAACTCTATTGCCTCACATTACACACCATTCCACTCCATTGCACAACAATCCACTCCATACCGCACATTCCACCACATTCTATTGCATTCCATCTGTCAAAGAAGGCTCCACTTGCTTACAAACTACTCAGGTACCGCCTGCTGCATCACATTACACCCCATTACACTCCATTCCACAACATTCTACTCCACTCCCCAGCAATCCACCATGTTCTATTGTATTCCATTGCATCAAAGAAGGTTCTGTTCACTTCCAAACCATCCAGGATCCCTCTATTGCATCACATTATACACATTTAACTCCATTCCACAATATTCCACTCCATTACACAACAATCCACCACGGTCTACTGCCCTCCATTCCATCAAAGAAGGCTCCTTTCACTTCCAAACCACTCAAGTTCCCTATATTACATCACATTACACTCCATTCCACTCCGTTTCACAACATTCCACTCTATTCCACAACCTTCCACAACGTTCTGCTGTGTTCCATTATGACAAAGAAGAAAGCATTTGCTAATAAACCACTCAGGAACCCTCCATTGCATCACATTAAACCCTATTTCACACCATTCCACAACATTTCACACCTTTACGCAAAACTCCACCACATTCCATTGCTTTCCATTCCTTCAAAGAAGGATCCATTCGTTTCCAAACCACTCAGACTCCCTTTATTGCATCACATTTCACCACATTCCACTTTATTCCACAAAATGCAAGTCCATTACGCAACAATTCACCATGGTCTATTGCATTACATTCCGTCAAAGAAGGCTCCATTCGCTTCCAAAACACAGGAATCTTCTTTTGTGTCAAATTACATCGCATTCCACTCCATTCTGTAACATTCCACAACGTTCCGTTTCATTCCATTGCATCTAAGAAGGCAGTATTCGCGAATAAACGAGTCAGGTACGCTCTATTGCATCATTTTAAACCGCATTTCACGCTAATCCACAAGAATCCAATGCATTCCACAAAATTCCACCACATTGTATAGGTTTCATTTCCTCACAGAAGGCTCCATTCGGATCCAAACTACTCAGGAACCCTCTATTGCCTCACATTACACTAAATTCCACTCCATTGCACAGCATTGTACTCCATACTGCAGCATTCCACCATGTTCTATTGCATTCCATTCCGTCAAAGAATGCTCCATTAACTTCCAAACCACCCACGTACCATCAACTGTGTCGCATTACACCCCATAACACTCGATTCCACAACATTCTACTCCATTCCCCAACAATCCACCACGCTGTATTGTGTTCCATTCCATCAAAGAAGGCTCCATTTACATCCAAACCACTCAGGTTTCCTCTATTGTGTCACATTACACTCCATTACACTCCATTTCACAACATTCCACTCCATTCGCAGCTTTCCACAACGTTCTGTTGTGTTCCACTGCATCAAAGAAGACAGCATTCGCTAATAAAGCACTCAGGAACCCTCTCTTGCATCACATTAAATCCTGTTCCACACTATTCCACAACATTCCACACCTTTCCGCAAAATTCCACCACGTTCTATTGCTTTCCATTCCATCAAAGGCTCCATTCGTTTCCAGACCTCTCAGACAACCTTTATTGCATCACAATTCACCACATTCTACTTTATTCCACAAAATACCACTCCATCCCGCAACAATCCACCACGTTCTATTGCATTACATTCCTTCAAAAAGGCTCCATTCACTTCCAAAACACACATGAACTGTCTATTGTATCACATTACTCCCCATTCCACTCCATTCCACAACAATTGCACTCTGTTCCACAGCTTTCTACCACGTTCTATTGCATTCCATTCTGTCAAAGAGGGCTCCTTTCACTTCCAAACTTCTCAGGGACCATTTACTCTGTCACATTTCACCCAATTCAATATACTCCGGAATATTCCACTGCATTCTTCAACATTGCACCACGTTATGTTGTGTTCCATTCCATCAAAAAAGGTCCATTCGCTTCCAAACCACTCAGGAACCCTCTCTTGCATCACATTACACCCCATTCCACTCCGTTCCACAACATTCCACTCCATTCTACAACATTCCACAACTTTTTCTTGCATTCCATAGTGTCAAAGAGGCACTTTTCATTAATAAAGCGCTCAGAAACCCTCTATTGCATCACATTAAATCCCATTCGTCTCCATTCCACAGCTTTCCACTCCATTCTGCAACATTCCACCATGTTCTATTGCACTCCATTCCATCAAATAAGTCCCTATTCGCTTTCAAACCACTCAGGAACCGTCTACTACATCACATTACACCCCACTACACTCCATTCGGTAACATTCCACAACGTTCTGTTGCATTCCATTCTATCTAAGAAGGCAGCATTTGCTAATAAACCAGTCAGGAACCCTCTATTTCATCATCTTAAACCGCATTTCATGCTATCCCACAAAATTCCACTGCATTCTGCAAAGTTTCACGACATTCTGTAGGTTCCATTCCATCACAGAAGGCTCCATTCACTCCAAATCACTCGGGAACTCTCTATTGCCTCAAATTACACCCCTTTCCACTCCACTGCACATTGCACTCCATCCTGCAGCATTCCACCATGTTCTTTGTATTCCATTCCATCTAAGAAGGCTCCATTCGCTTTCAAACCACTCTGGTACCATCTACTGTGTCACATTACACCCTATTACACTCCATTCCACAACATTCTACTCCATTTCCTAGCAATCCACCGTGTTGTATTGCATTCCATTGCATCAAAGAAGGCTCCGTTGGCTTCCAAACCACTCAGGATCCCTCTGTTGCATCACATTACACCCCATTCAACTCCACTCCACAACATTCTACATCATTGCCCAACAATCCACCATGTTCTATTGCGTTCTATTCCATCAAAGAAGGCTCTCTTCACTTCCAAAGCACTCAGGTTCCCCCTTTTGCATCACATTACACAGCATTCCAATCAATTTCACAACATCCCACTCCATTATGTAACATTACAAAACATTCTGTTGTGTTGTATTGCATCAAAGAAGGCAGCATTCCCTAATGAAGAACTCAGGAACCCACTATTGCGTGACATTAAACCCATTTTCAGGCCATTCCACAACATTCCACTCCATTCCACAATGTTCTGTTGCGTTCCACAGTGTCAAAGAAGAAAGCATTCGGTAATAAACCACTCAGGAACCCTCTATTGCATCACATTAAACCCTATTTCACACCATTCCACAACATTTCACACCTTTACACAAAATTCCACCACGTTCCATTGCTTTCCATTCTGTCAAAGGAGGATCTGTTTGTTTCCAAACCACTCAGACTCCCTTTATTGCATAACATTTCACCACATTCCACTTTATTTCACAAAATGCAACTCCATTCCGCAACAATTCACCACGTTCTATTGTATTACATTCTGTTAAAGAAGGCTCCATTCGCTTCCAAAACATGGGAATCTTCTTTTGTGTCAAATTACATCGCATTCCACTCCATTCTGTAACATTCCACAACGTTCTGCTGCATTCCATTGCATCTAAGAAGGCAGTATTCGCGAATAAATGAGTCAGGAAAGCTCTATTGCATCATCTTAAACCGAATTTCACACTAATCCACAGGAATCCAATGCATTTCACAAAATTCCACCACATTTTATAGGTTGATTTCCTCACAGAAGGCTCCATTCACATCCAAACCACTCAGGAACCCTCTATTGTCTCACATTACACCAAATTCCACTCCATTGCACAACATTGCACTTCACACTGCAGCATTGCACCACATTCTATTGCATTCCATTCCGTCAAAGAATGCTCCATTACTTCCAAACCACCCACATACCATCAACTGTGTCACATTACACCCCATTACACTCGATTCCACAACATTCTACTCCATTTCCCTACAATCCACCACATTTTATTGTGTTGCGTTCCGTCAAAGAAGGGTCCATTTACATCCAGTGCACTCAGGTTCCCTCTACTGTGTCACATTTCACTCCATTTCACAACATTCCACTACATTCCGCAGCTTTCCACAACATTCTTTTGCATTCCACTGTGTCAAAGGAGACAGCATTAGCCAATAAAGCACTCAGGAACCCCCTGTTGCATAATATTAAACCCTATTTCACATCATTCCACAACATTCCACTCCTTTCTACAAAATTACACCACTTTCTATTGCTTTTCACTCCATGAAAGAATGCTCCATTCGTTTCCAAACCACTCATACTCCCTTTATTGCATCACATGACCAAATTCCACTTTATTCCACAAAATGCCAGTCCATTCAGCAACAATTCCACCCACTCACTTCCAAACAACTCAGGAACCATCTATTGCATCACATTACACCCCATTCCATAACAGTGCACTCCATTCTGTAACATTCCACAACGTTTTGTTGCGTTCCATTGCATCTGAGAAGGCATCATTTGCTAATAAACCACTGAGGAACTCTCTATTGCGTCATCTTAAACCATATTTCACTCTATTCCACAACATTCCACTGCATTCTGCAATATTCCACAATGTTCTATAGCTTCCATTCCATCAAAGAAGTCTCCATTCACTTCCAAACCACTGAGGGACCCTCTTTTGCCTCACATTACACCCATTCCACTCCAATGCACAACATTGCACTCCATACCGCAGCATTCCAACACGTTCTATTGCATTCCACTCCATCAAAGAGGACTCCAATCACTTCCAAACCACACAGGTACTGTCTAGTACGTTACATTACGCCCAATTACACTCCATTCCACAACATTGCAATCCATTCCCCAACAATCCACCACATTGTATTGCATTCCATTCCATCAAAGAAGTCTCCCTTCATTTCCAAGCCACTCAGGTTCCCCCTTTGCACCACATTACACTCCATTCAACTTCATTTCACAACATTCCACTCCATTCCGCAACATTCTGAAATGTTCTGTGGCACTGTATTGCATCAAAGTAGGGAGTATTCACTAATGAGCAACTAAGGAACCCTCTATTGCATCTCGTTAAATCCCATTTCATGCCATTCCAGAACATTCCACTCCATTCCACAACATTCCACAATGTACTGTTGCGTTGCATTGCTTCAAAAAAGGCAGTATTTGCTAATAAACAACTAAGGAAACTTCTATTTCATCACATTAAATCCCATTTCACGCCATTCTTTGACATTCCCCTCCATTCAGCAACATTCCACAACGTTCTTTTCTGTTCCACTGCATCAAAGAAGTCAGCATTAGCTAATAAACCACTCAAGAACCCTCTATTGCATCACATTAAACCCTATTTAACACCATTCCACAACATTCCACTCCTTTCTGCAATATTCCACCACGTTCTATTGATTACATTCCATCAAAGAAGGCTCCTTTCACTTCCAAAACCTCCCAGGTACACTTTATTGCATCACTTTCACCCCCTTCCCCTATATTCCAGAATATTCCACTCCATTCTGGAACATTGCACCATGCTACATTGCGTTTAATTCTGTCCAAAATGGCTCCATTCGCTCCCAAACCATACAGGAAGCCTCTCTTCCATCACATTACACCCCATTTGGCTCCATTCCACAACATTCCACTCCTTTCCTCACTATTCCACCCCATTCTATTGCATGCCATTCCGTCAAAAAGGGCTCCATTCACATCCAAAACACTCAGGAACCCTTTACTGCATCACATTTCTCACCATTTCCCTGTATTCCACCACCTTTCACTCCATTCTGCAACATTCTACTACGTTCTATTGCATTAAATTCCATCAAAGAAGTCCCCATTCACTTCCAAACAACTCAGGAACAGTCTATTTCATCACATTACACCCAATTCCACTCCATTCTGCAATATTCCACTCCATTCTGTAATATTCCACAACGTTCTCTTGCATTCCATTGCACCTAAGAAGGCGTCATTCACTAATAACACAGTCAGGAGCCTTCTATTGCTTCATCTTAAGCAGCATTTCACGCTATTCCACATTCCACTGCATTCCTCAAAATTCCATGACATACTGTAGCTTCCATTCCATCACAGAAGGTTCCATTTGCTTGCAAACCACTCAAGAACCCTCTATGGCCTCAAATTACACCCAATTCTACTCCATTGCACAACATTACACTCCATACCGCAGCATTCCAACATGATCTATTGCGTTCCATTCCATCAAAGAAGGCTCTGATCGCTTCCAAACCACACAGGTACTGTCTAGTACGTTACATTACACCCAATTACACTCCATTCCACAAAATTGCAATCCATTCCCCAACAATCCACCACATTGTATTGGTTCCATTCCATCAAAGAAGGCTCCCTTCACTTCCAAACCACTCAGGTTCCCCCTTTGCACCACATTACACTCAATTCCACTTCATTTCACAGCATTCCACTCCATTACACAACATTCTGCAACGTTCTGTTGCATTGTATTGGGTCAAAGAAGGCAGCATTCGGTAATAATTAAGGAGCCCTCTGTTGCATCACATTAAATCCCATTTCACGTCATTCCAGAACATTCCATTCCATTCTGCAACATTCCAAAACGTTCTGTTGTGTTCCACTGCGTCAAAGAAGAAAGCATTAGCTAATAAACCACTCAGGAACACTCTATTGCATCACATTAAACCCTATTTCACAACATTCCACAACATTCCACTCCTTTCCACAATATTCCACCACATTCTGTTGCTTCCCATTCCATCAAAGAAGGCTCTGTTCTTTTCCAAACCACTCAGACATCTTTTATTGCATCACATTTCACCCCATTACACGTTATTCCACAAAATTCCACTCCATTCTGCAACAATCCACCACGTTCTACTGCGTCGTTCTGATCTGTCAAAGAAGGCTCCCTTCACTTCCATACAACTCAGGAACCCTTTATTGCATCACATTTCATGCCATTTCCCTATATTCCACAACATTTCACTCCATTCTGCAACATTCTACCACATTCTATTGCATTCCATTCTGCCAAAGAAGTCCCCATTCGCTTCCAAACAACTCAGGAACCATCGATTGCATCACATTACACCCCAATCCCGAACATTCCACTCCATTCTTTAACATTCCACAACGTTCTTTTGCATTCCTTTGCATCTAAGAAGGCATCATTTGCTAATAAACCAGTCAGGAATCCTCTGCTGCGTCACCTTAAACCGCATTTCACGCTATTCCACAACATTCCACTGCCTTCCGCATAATTCCATGATATTCTATAGGTTCCATTCCATCACAGAAATCTCGATTCGCTTCCAAACCACTCAGGTAACTTCTACTGCGTCATATTACACCCCATTCCACAACATTTTACTCTATTCTGTTAAAGAAGGCTCCATTGATTTCCAAACCACTCAGACACCCTTTATTGCATCACATTTCACCAAAATCCACTTTATTCCACAAAATGCCACTCCATTCGGCAACAATTCCATCACGTTCTATTGCATTACATTCCATCAAAGAAGGCTCCTTTCACTTCCAAACCTCTCAGGCACCATTTATTGCATTACATTTCACCCCATTCCCCTATATTCCAGAATATTCCAATCCATTCTACAACTTTGCACCACGTTATATTGCATTGCATTCCATCAAAGAAGGCTCCACTCGCTTTGAAACCATTCAGTAACCCTCTCTTGCATCACATTACACCCCATTCCACTCCATTCCACAACATTCTACTCCTTTCTACAACACTCCAGAATGTTTTCTTGTGTTGCATAGTGTCAAAGAAAGTACCATTCACTAGTAAAGCACTCAGGAACCATCTATTGCATCACATTTAACTCCATTCAATTGAATTCCACAATATTCCAATCAGTTATGCAACATTCCACCATGTTCTATTGTATTCCATTCCATCAAAGAAGGCTCCATTCACATCCAAAATACTCAGGAACAGTTTACTGCTTCACAGTTCACCCCATTTCTCTATATTCCAACAGGTTTCACTCCATTCCTCAACATTCTACCACGTTCTATTGCACTCCATTCCATCAAAGAAGTCACCATTCACTTCCAAACCACTCAGGAAACATCTATTGCATTACATTACACCCCATTCCACTCCATTCCACAACATTCCACTCCATTCTGTAACATTCCACAACGTTCAGTTGCATTCCATTGCATCTAAGAAAGCACCATTCGCTAATAAACCACTCAAGAACCCTCTATTGCATCATCTTAAACCGCATTTCATGCTTTTCCACAACATTCCACTGCATTCTGAAAAATTCCACGATGTTCTATAGCTTCCATTCCATCAGAGAAGGCTCCATGCACTTCCAAACCACTCAGGAACCCTTTTTTGCCTCACATTACGCCCAATTCCACTCCATTACACAACATTGCACTCCATACTGCAGCATTCCAACACGTTCTATTGTGTTCCATTCCATCAAAGAAGGCTCCAATGGCTTCCAAACCATACAGGTCCTGTCTATTGCATCACATTACACCACATTCCACTCCATTTCACAACATTCCACAAAATTACGCAACAGTCCGCAACATTCTGTATTGTCTCAAAGAATGCAGCATTCGCTAATAAACAATTCAGGAACCCTCTATTGCATCACATTAAATCCCATTTCACTCCAATTCAGAACATTCCACTCCATTCTGCAACATTCTGCAACATTCTGTTGCTTTAAACTGCATCAAAGAAGGCAGCATTCGCTAATAAACCAGTCGGGAACCCTCTATTGCATCACATCATATCCTTTTTCACACCATTCTACAACATTCCACTCCTTTCCGCAAAATTCCACCACGTTCTATTGCTTTCCATTTCATCAAAGAAAGCTCCATTCGTTTCCAAACCACTCACACACCCTTTATTGTGTCATATTTCACCCCATTCCACTTTATTCCACAAAGTTCCACTCCATTCCGCAAAAATCCACCACATTCTATTGTAATCCATTTAATCAAAGAAGGCTCCATTCACTTCCAAACCACTCAGGAACCGCTTATTGCATCACATTTCACCCCATTTCCCTATATTCCACCACATTCCACTCCATTCTGCAACATTCTACCACGTTCTATTGCATTGCTCTCCGTCAAAGTCCCCATTTGATTCCAAACAACTCAGGAACCGTCTATTGCATCACATTACACCATATTCCACAACATTCCACTCCATTCTGTAACATTCCACAACGTTCTATTGCATTCCTTTACATCTAAGAAGGCATCATTCGCTAATAAACCACTAAGGAACCCTTTATTGCAACACATTAAACCCTATTTCACAACATTCCACAACATTCCACTCCTTTCCACAAAATTCCACCATGTTCTGTTGCTTTCCATTCTGTCAAAGAAGGCTCCATTCGTTTCCAAACCACTCAGACAGTCTTTATTGCATCACATTTCACCACATTCCACTTTATACCACAAAATGCCACTCCATTCCACAGCAATCCACCATGTTCTATTGCACTACATTCCGTCAAAGAAGGCTCCATTTCCTACCAAATACAGGGAACATCTATGGTGTCACATTACACCCTTTCCACTCCATTCCGCAACATTGAACTGCATTCCACAGCCTTCCACCACAATTGCCGTCCAGTCTGTCAAAGAAGGCTGCTTTCGCCTCCAAACCTCTCAGACACCCTTTATTGCATCACATTTCACCTCATTCCCCTATCTTCCAGAATATTCCAATCCATTCTGTAACATTGCACACGTTATATTGTTGTCCATTCCATCAAAGAAGGCTCTATTCGCTTCCAAAGCATTCAGGAACCCTCCCTTGCATCACATTACACCCCATTCCACTCCATTCCACAACATTCCACTCCATTCTACAACATTCCACATTTTCTTGCGTTCTATAGTGTCAAAGAGGGCACCATTCGCTAATAAAGCACTCAGGAACCGTCTATTACACCCCATTCGACTCCACTGCACAACATTCCACTCCATTCCGCAACATTCCACCATGTTCTATTGTGTTCCATTCCATCAAAGTAGACTCCATTCACTTCCAAACCACTCAGGAACCCTTTATTGCATCACATTTCTCCCCATTTCCCTATTTTCCAAGAAATTCCACTCCATTCCGCAACATTCTACCACATTCTATTGCATTTCAGTCCATCAAAAAGTTCCCCATTTGCTTCTAAACCACTCAGAAACTATCTATTGCATCACATTACACCCCATTCCACCCCATCCCACAAAATTCCAGTGCTCCCACCACGGCACTGCTCCAATCTTCACTCCAATGCACTTCTGCATTCCTTGCTCCATAGCTCCCCAGAATTCCCTCCACAGCACTGTTCCAGAACTCCTCCACTGTACTTCTCTAAACATTCATACAGTGTACTCTTCCAGTGCTCACTCCAGTACACTTGTCCAATGCTCCTTCCACTTCAATGCTCCAGTCTACTCTCCAGTGCACTGTTCCCAGCCTTCCAACATGGAACTGCTCCTCGTCTCCATTCTCTGCACTGCTCCAGTACTCCCTCCATGACACTGCTCCAGTTGTCCCTCCAAAGCATTGTTACATTCCTGCCTCCACAGATCTCATTTCTTCCCTGCAAGGCACTTTTCAGTGCTCCTCCAGTGCCTGGCTCCAGTTATACATCCACTGCACTGCTCCAGTGCTCCCTCAAATGCTCTGCACCAGTGCTCCCTCCATGGCACTGCTCCAGTTGTCCCTCCAATGCATTGTTCCATTCCTGCCTCCATGGCTCTACTTTATTCCCTGCAAGGCTCTGTTCCAGAGCTCCTCCAGTGCCAGGATACTGTCACACATCCAGATCCCTGCTCTAGTGCTCCCTCCAGTGCACTTCACAAGGGCTCCCCGCACTGCACTGCTCCACTGCACCATCCTGATCACTGCTCCTATCACCCTTAACTGCACTGCTCGTGCTATCCCTCCATGTCACTGCTCCAGTCATACACCCACTGCTTATCTCCAGTGCTCCCGCCACTGCACTGCTCCTTGTCTCCCTCCATATCACTGCTCCAGTGCAGCCTCCACCTCAAAGCTGCAGTACTTTGCCCAGTGGACTGCTACAGAGCTCCCTCCACTGCAATTCTCCAGTCCTCCTACAAATGCCTTCCTCCATTCTTGCATCCATAGCTCTCCACTGTTACCTTCAAGGCACCGTTTCATTGCCCTCCAGTGCACTGCTCCAGTCATACATCCAGTGCACTGCTCCACTGCTCCCTCTGCTGAACTGCTCCAGTGCTCCCTCAATGGCACTGCTGCAGTTGTCCCTCCAAAGCACTGCTCCTATCCTCCCACCACTGCACTGCTCCAGTGCACCCTCCTGGTCACTGCTCCCATGCACCCTTATCTTCCCTTTCCTGGCCTCCCTCCAAGGCCCTGCTCCAGTGTTCCTTCCACCAAACTCCCCCAGTTCTCACTCCAGTACACTGGTCCATTCCTGCCTCCATGGCTCTCTAGTCTTCCCTCCACGACACTGTTCCAGTGTTCCTCCAGTGCACTTTTCCAGACATACATCCAGTGCATGTGTTCAGTGCTCCCTCCAGTGCACTGTTCCTCTCCTCCTTCCACTGCACTGCTCCAGTCTACCCTCCTCTGCACTGTTCCAGTCCACCCTCCTTGTCCCTGCTCCTGTACACCCTTAACTGCACTGCTCATGGCCTCAATCCATGGCAATGCTCCAGGGCTCCCATCACATCACTGCTCCAGTTATACCTCCACTGCTCAGCTCCAGTGCTTCCTCCACTACACTGCACCTTGCCTCCCTCCATATCAGTGCTCCAGTGCTGCCTGTACTACATGGCTGCAGTACTTCACCCAGTGGAATGCTACAGAGGTCCCTCCACTGCAATGCTCCAGTCCTACTACCAATGCATTCCTCTAATTCTGCCTCCCTGGCTGTCCAGTGTTCCATCAAAGGCACTGTTCCAGTGCTCCTCCAGTACACTGCTCCAGTCATAAATACAATGCACTGGTCCAGTGCTCCCTAGAGTGCACTTGTGCACTCCTCTTTTCACTGCACCGCTCCAGTCTAACCTACTTTCCACTGCTCCCATGCAACCTTAACTGTAGCTCTCCTGTCCTCACTCCATGGCACTGTTCCAGTGCTCCCTCCACTGCACTGCTCCAGTCCTAACTCCAATGCACTTCTCCAGTGCTCCCTCCATGACAGTGCTCCTGTCCTCCCTCCAATTCATTGCGCCACTTCTGCCTCCACAGCTCTCTAGTATTCCCTCCCCAGCACTGTTCCAGTCTTCCTGCACTGCACTTCTCCAGTCATACTTCCAGTTTAATGATCCTATGCACCCTCCACTACACTGGTCCTGGACTCCCTCCATTGCACTGAGCCAGTGCTCCCTACAATGCACTGCAGCACTTCACCAAGTGCACTGCTACAGCGATCCCAACACAGCACTACTACTGGCCTCCCTCCATTTCACTGTTCCTTGTCTTCCTCCATATCACCTCTCCAGTGCTGTGTCCACTGCACTGCTGCTGTACCTCACCCAGTGCCCTGTTACAGAGCTCCTGCTACTGCAGTGCTCCAGTCCTCCCTCCAATGTATTCCTCTATTCTTTCCTACATGGCTCTACAGTGTTCCCTCCAAATCACTGTTCCAGTGCCCCTCAAGTGCACTGCACCAATCATACATCCAGTGCACTGCTCCAGTGCACCCCCACTGAACTGCTCCAGTTCTCCCTCAATGTCACTGCTGCAGTGACCCCTCCACAGCACTGCTGCTATTCTCCCTCCACTGCACTGCTCCAGTGCACCCTCCTTGTCACTGCTCCTGTGCACCTTTATCTGCCCTGCTCCTGGCCTCCCTCCATGGCCCTGTTCCTGTGCTCCCTCCACTGCAGTGCTCCCATCATCCCTCCAAGGCATTGTTCCATTCCTGCCTCCATGGATCCCTAGCCTACCCTCCAAGGCTCTGTTCTATTTGTCCTGCAGTGCACTTCTCCCATTATACATCCAGTGCACTGCTCCAGGTCTCCAACTGCTGCACTGCTCCAGTGTTCCCTCCACTGCACTAATCCAGTGCTCCCTCCACAGCACTGGTCCTGTCATCACTCCGATGCATTGTTCCATTACTGAATCCATGGCTATCCTTTCTTCCCTGCAAGGCACTGTTCCAGTGCTCCTCCAGTGCTTGTCTCCAGTCATACATCCAGTGCATGAATCCAGTGCCCCCTTCACTGCTCTGCTTCACTGCTCCCACCACAGCACTGCTCCAGTCCTCACTCCAATGCATTCCTCCATTCCTGCTTCCCTGGCTCTCCAGTCTTCCCTCAATGGCACTGTTCCCAGGCTCCTCCACTGCACTTCTCCACACGTACATCCAGTGCACTGTTTCAGTGCTCCCTCAACTGCACTGGTCCACTGCTCCTTCCACTGGACTTCTCCTGTCTACAGTCCACAGCACTGTTCCTGTCCTTCATACATGGCACTTCTCCTGTCCTCCCTCCACTGCATTGCTCAAGTACTCCCTCCATGGCACTGCTCCATTTCTCCCTCCAATGCATTGTTCCATTCCTGTCTCCACGGATCTCCTTCATCTCTCAAAGTCACAGCTCTGGTGCTCCACAAGTGCACGGCACCAGTCATACATCCAGTGCACTGCTCCAGTTCTCCAACTGCTGCACTACTCCAGTGCTCCACCCATGGCACTGCTCCTGTCCTCCCTCCAATTCATTGTGCCTTTCCTGCCTCCACAGCTCTCCAGTCTTCCCTCCATGGCACTGTTCCAGAGCTCATGGACTGCACTTGTCAAGTCATAGATCCAGTGCACTGATCCTGTGCACCATTCACCACCTGGCCTCTCTCCATGGCACTGGTTCAGTGCTCCCTCCAATGCATAGCATCAATGATTCTCCCAGTGCTCTATCCCAGTGCTACCTTCACTGTACTGCTCCAGTGCTTGCTCCAAAGCACTGCTCTTGGACTTCCTCCATTGCACTGCTCCTTGTCTCCCTCCATATCATTGCACCAATGCAGCCTCAACTGCACGACTGCAGTAATTCACCCAGTGAATTACTATAGAGCTCCTACCACTGCAATGCTCCATTCCTCCTAGCAATGCCTTCCTCTATTCCTGCCTCCATGGCTGTCAAGAGTTCTGTCCAGAGCACTGTTCCAGTGCTCTCCAGTGCACTGCTCCAGTCATGCATCCAGTGCACTTCTCCACTGCTTCCCCTGCTACACTATTCCAGTGTTCCCCCCATGGAACTGCTCCTGGACTCCCTCAATGGCACTGCTCCAGTGCTATCTCCACAGCACTGCTCCAGTGCACCATCCTGGTCACTGCTCTCATGCACATGCCACTGCACTGCTCCTGATCTCTCCATGGCACTCCTCCAGTGTTCCCTCCACTGCACAGCTCCAGTCCTTCCTCCAGTGCATTGCCCCATTCCTGCCTGCATGGCTCTCCAGTCTTCCCTCCATGGCACTGTTCCAGTGCTCCCTCCAATTCACTTCTCCAGTCCTCCATCCACGGCACTGCTCCATTTCTGCCTCTATGGCTCTCCACTCTTCCCTCCATGGCACTGTTCCAATTTTCCCCTGCTGCATGGCTCCAATGCTCCCTCCACCTCACTGCTCCTGGCCTCCCTCCATGGCACTGTTCCTAAGTTCCCTCTACTGCACTGCTCCAGTCCTCCCTCCAGTGCATTTACCCATTCCTGCCTCCATTGATCCCCAGTCTACCCTCCAAGGCACTCTTCCAGTTGTCATCCACTGCACTGCTCCAGTGCTCCCTCTACAGCACTGCTCTAGCGCTCCTTCCATGGCACTGCCTAATGCTCCAATGCACTGGTCCATTCCTGCCTCCACAGATCTCCCATCTTACATCAATGGCACTGATCCAGTGGTCCTCCAGTTCGCTTCTCTTGACATACATCCAGAGCACTGGTCCAGTGCACCCTCTAGTGCACTTATTCACTGCTCCTTCCACTGCACTGCTCCAGTCTGCCTACTGTCACAGCTCCCATGCAACTTTAACTGCACTTCTCCTGTCCTCCCTCCATGGCACTGCTCCAGGGCTCCCTCCATAGCACTGCTGCTGTTGTCCCTCCACATCACTGCTCCTATCCTCCCTCCACTGTACTGCTCCAGTGCACCATCCTGGTCACTGCTCCATTCACACTCCAGTGCTGTATCCACTGCATTGCTGCTGTAACACACCCAGTGCACTGCTGCAGAGCTCCCGCTATTGCAGGGCTCCAGTCCTCCTCCAATGCATTCCTCCATTCCTTCCTACATGGCTTTCCTGTGTTCCATGCAAGCAGTATTCCAGTGCCCCTCCAGTGCACTACTCCAGTCATACATCCAGTGCACTCCTCCAGTGCTCCCTCTGCTGAACTGCTTCAGTGCTCCCTCAGTGGCACTGCTGCAGTTGTCCCGTCACAGCACTGCTACTAAACTCCACTGCACTGCTCCAGTGCACCCTCCTGGTCACTGCTCCCATGAACCGGTATCAGCCCTCCTCCTGGCCTACCTCCATGGCACTGCTCCTGTGCTCCCTCCACGGCACTGCTCCATTCCTCCCTCCCATACTTCACTCCATTCCTGACTCCATGGCTCCCTAGTCTACTCTCCAAGGCACTGTTCCAGTGGTCCAGCAGTGCACTGCTGCTGTCATACTTCCAGTGCACTGCTCCAGTACTCCCTCCAGTGCTCTGGTCCACTGCTCCTTCCACTGCACTGCTCCAGTCTACCCTCCACTACACTGCTTCTCACTTTCCTACATGTCATGGCTCCTGGGCTCTCTCCTCTACCCTTCTGCATTACTGCCTCAATGGCACTGCTCCACTTGCCCCTCCACTGCATTCTTCCATTTCTTCTTCCATGTCTCTACTTTCTTCCCTGCAAGACACTGGTCCAGTGCTCCTCCAGTGTCTGCCTCCAGTCATACATCCAGTGCACTGCTCCAGTGCTCCCTCCACTGCTCTGCTCCACTGCTCACACCACAGCACTTCTCCAGTCCTCACCCAATGCAGTGCTCCATTCCTGCCTCCCCGGCTCTCCATTCTTCCCTCAAAGGCACTCAGTGCTCTGCCACTGCACTTCTCCACACATACATCCAGTGTACTTGTCCACTGCTCCTTCCACTGCTCTGCTCCAGTCTTCTTTCCACTGCACTGTTTCTGTCCTTCATACCCGGCACTGATCCTGGCCTCCCTCCACTGCACTGCACCAGTACTCCATCCATGGCACTGCTCCAGTTCTCCCTCCAATACATTGTTCCATTCCTGCCTCCACAGCTCTCCTTCATCACTCAAAGGCACAGTTACAGTGCTCCACCAGTGCACAGCACCAGTCATATATCCAGTGGCCTTCTCCAGTGCTCCCTCCAATGTACATCTCAAGTGCTCCCTCCACAACACTGTTCCAGTCCTCCCTTCAATACATTGCAAGTTTCCTACCTCCACAGCTCTCCAGTCTTCCCTCAGTGGCACTGTTCCAGTGCTCATGGACAGCATTTCTCCAGTCATACATCCAGTGCGCTGATCCTGTGCACTGTCCACTGCACTGCTCCTGGCCTACATCCATGGCACTCGTTCTGTGTTCCCTCCACTGAACTGCAGCAATAATTTTCCCAGTGCACTCTTCCAGTGCTATCTCCACTCTAATGTTCCAGTGCTCCCTCCCCAGCACTACTCTTATCCTCCATCCACTGCTCTGCTCTAGTGCATCCTCCTGGTCACTGCTCCTGCTTCAGTGATCCCATCACGACACTGCTCCAGTCATAACTCCACTGCTCATCTACAGTGCTTGCTCCACTGCAATGCTCATTGTTTCCCCAAATATCAGTGCTCCAGGACTGCCTCCAATGCAAGGCTGCTGTACTTCCGCAGTGGACTGCTACAGAGTTCCCTCCACTGAAATGCTCCAGTCCCCCAACCAATGCCCTCCTCCATTCGTGCCTCCATGGCTGTGCTGTGTTTCATCCAAGGCACTGTTACAGTGCTCCTCCAGTGCAATAGTCCAGTCATACATCCAATGCACTGCTCCAGTGCTTCCCTGCTACACTATTCCAGTGCTCCCCTACAGAACTGCTCCTGGCCTCACTCAATGACACTGCCGCAGTGCTCCCTCCACTACACTGCTCTAGTCCTCCTTCCAATCCATTGCTCCAGTCCTGCCTTCATGGCTATCCAGACTCCTGACGACAGCACTATTGCAGTGATCCTCTACTGCACTTGTCCTCACATACGTCCAGTGCACTAGTCCAGTTCAAACTCCTGTGCAATGCTGGTCTACCACAGGTTATGATATAGCAGCAGGATTTAAAATTTAGATAATGCACTTAACCATTATTCTCTCTCAACACCAATGGTGACCTGGAACGTGGCAAGAGTGTAAGTACAAATGACTGACAAGGAAGAGAATGAGCAAAAGGCTAGTGATATCACAGGAGGGAAATGGGTAAGGGGACTGGAAAGGAGAAGCTTTCGGTAATTTCCAGGTCAGTGTTCCAGGCATGCATGGGTGCACACACACACACACGCACACACACACACACACACACACACACACACACACACACACACACAGCTTTCCTGCTGCAAAGCTGGTGCACCATCCCAGCATGAACCTCCTAACTGTGTCCTACTCTTGGCTGTCCAGCCCTTCCTACCTCGAGCTTTGCTTTGGATCCAGCACCTGGATTCCTCCTTCTCTCTTCTAGTTGCCCAAAATGAGGTGCCTCCAAAGAATTGCCTACCTTCCTTGAGTAAACACAGTGATTCCACATTCGCCACAACCACTTATTCCTTCCAGATCTGGTGTCCAGCTGTCATTTCTTCACTGATGTCTACCCTCCACCATTTCCCATTGTTAATGGAGCAACTCAAATTTAAACCATCAGCCATCTCTCCAACCTCAATCCATTAAGTTCATTCCAAATTTTGTCTGCCTTTGCATCCATTTCCCCAACTCAAAGAATTTAGATCCCTTCTAATAATGTTTTATTCCTCATTTGCCACATTTCATCTATGACCCTGTCCTTCTGGTTCCACTAGCACAAGGTCACAGGCTCAAATTATCCATGTCCTTGCATTATCCATCCTCAGCATAAGAACCCTCTGAACCCCTCTGAGAACATGCAAAGCATCTTCCCAGAGGCAGACCTTTCCTTATCCATCACATTCACAGTGGAGTCATCTTCCTAGGACTCCAGAATTTTGATGATTTTTTTAATTGAAGCATAATTGATTTACAATATAGTTAGTTTCAAGAATACAACATTGTGATTCCAAACTTATCTATATTATTAAATGCTCACCCCAGCTAGCCTAGGGATGATTTGTCTACATAGAAAGATGTTACAGAACTATTGACTATATTTCCTGCACTGTCCTTTCATCCTCGTGACTAACTTACACTATGATTAAGACTTTGTGCCTCTTTATCCCCTTTACCTATTTCACTCACTGATCTCAAACCGTCACTTTGGTATACACCAATCATATCTCAGTTTCTGTGATCTAAGACTCAAGTCTGCAGAGAAAATATGTATTTATGTGTTCCAACTACCTAACAAATAAGAGCTCATTTCCTTAGTTACCAGCCAAGGGTGTAGATTGTACATGTACATGGAATTCCATTCAGAAGAAACTTCACTTCACATACTTCTCTTTAAGCAGCTGCCATGGTGTACTGTAATGACAGTTCTTACACTATGCCAACTATCAGGCTAGGTTGAGGAGAAACTGATACACCTTATAATATAAATAATCTCCTGTATTCTATATAATTTTTATGGTATATTGACAATGCCTGACACAGGCTACTGAAATCCCTGTGGTGATTGATAAAAGAACCTGTTTCTGCCTACTCCAAAAATGGGGAGAGAAAATTGAATGTATTGCAGGGCAATACGCAGAACTTCCACGAACAATATTATGAGAGAGGCAAATGGGGGTTTAACTAGGAGTTTCATTGCCGATTAGGCCAAAAGATCTCCCCTCACACTTTGTCAACTATATCTCAATTGAAAAAAACAAAAATACTATTCAGCCTCATTTTCCTGCAACCTGGACAGTCAGGTCAACGCTCTGTTTCACTGGCAAGGATGTGACTGCAATTAAACTGCAGGAGGCTGAGTCTTGGGGACAAGGCTTACAGGTGGTAACACTTTCCTCCACGGATATTACCAGGTTTTCTTTCATCACAGAAACTTAAAAAGTGTGTATGTCATAATTTGTGCATGCTTCCAGTCCTGTTCCCATCACATACGTATTCTCAGATGGGAGTTCTGATCAGTGTAAAATCAGGATGTCACCCCGGTTCGTTTCTGTACAAGGAGGAACGGTGTAGACACACAACCCACCTCCGACCCCTGAGTGCTGTTCTGCTCACTCTCACCCACCAGCCCCTTGCCCGTGGCGGAGACCCATGTCCACCCCAGTCCGCAGTCAGCCTGCGGCAGGCCTTTGCCCGCCATGCACCCTCCCTCCAGTTCTGCCTGCCCAGCCCCACCCTGCACCTTCCCTGTAGCTCGGCGTCTCCCTCCGTCGTGGACTGTCCTCCCTGATGTCTCACGCGGGGTCAGACTATCCCCAGGGAGGTGCCGTGGACCAAGGGGCTTGCGGAGCACTGATAACCCATCCCCACAAGGGGGCTTAGGTATGCTTTTCCAAAATGTCTTGAATTTATATATATAAAAGAGTACAGAATTAAGAATATAGTCACTCATACTGAAATATCTTTGTATTGTGACAGACGATAACTAAACTTTTCTTGGTGAGCATTTGGCAGTAAAGTTATTTCTTGAAATACTGTTTATCATCTGAAAACAATATAATATTGTTTATCAACTATACATCCACCAATAAAAACATGTTTCTTAACAAACAGAGGGAGGCAGGGAAGTAAATAAGCCCTGAGACTGATCGGCCCTCAGTTTATGTACAGACACTATATGTGTGCCGTCGCATATCCCACTTCAGTATCTCTGTGAAAATGAAGATGTTCTAAAGGGTTTAGAACACCTCCTCATTCATATCCGTGCTGCAATATGACACCAGGGTGCTGGTTCACACAGAAGGGAAGTCACCTCCCCATAGACCCCAGATGTCCTAACCCCTCAGCAGCACACCACTGCCTCCCAAATAACAACAGTCCCCTTTTCTATGTGCGACCCTTTGTTAAACACACCATAAAGCTGAAAAATGCTTAAGACCTTGAGTAGTGGAGAACCCAATAATGCGCTATGTTGTTTGCCATTACTTTGTTAACTTCACAATTTTGTAGAAAATCCAAGTCATTCAAAAACAGCAGTCTGTGTCTCACATTGTGTCGTTCCCGTGACCTGTCACCAGTAAAGCAACTAAACCATGAAACGGATCCTGATTACGTCAGCAAACCTGAAGGTCTCCCTCTTTGAGGAATTCCTGATTTTGCACGGCATGGAGCTTCAGGCTCCATCTGTGATTCGTTCTAGTGACGGTCAGGAGGAGGAGAGGCAGGAGTGCGGACGCGGAACACAGCAGTGAGGGCCACAGCGAGGACACAAGCCCACACAGGAAGGGTGCTGGCTCCTTGTAAGCAGATGGCTGTCACTGAGTCAGGGGCAGACGCCTCCTGCACAGGCCTTCTCCCTCACCCGCATGCTATGGCCTGAATTTTCTCTAGGCTGACTTTGAAAGTTTACTGGTAAAATTCAGCTCAAAGCTTGCTTTGCTCATGGACTGGTACTAATTGGCTTCACTTGCTCTGTGCCGCTAAGTCCATGGTCATCCTGGGCCTCATAATGTTTTTGTGACTGTGACTCAGCATTGTCAAATATATGGAGAAACAGCAGAAATGAGGCTCATGGTCACCTAGGGTCAGGGGCAGCCTGTTCCGTTCCTGCATGTCTTTTCCCGCTTGAAGTCCACAATTTTACACATGCTGCTTAACATAGGCCCACTGTGTTCTGACACACCTCTCCTCCACGCCCTCTCCCCTCGTCCTCCTGCACGGAACCAAGGAGCAGGCTGCAGCTGGGCCAACCCCTCCTGCACTGAGCAGACTTCATTTTGTCTAGAGGTGAGGACAGCCACCTATGTCCATGTTTCCCAGACTCCACAGAGGGTTTGGTTTAGGAATAAGGCTTTATTAGCACCCTCTGGGGTCTTAGCTGGGGAGGGACGATTAGTGATGGACTCTTTGGAAATGCTCCTTGTCTCCCAGGAAGACACAGCCTGTTCGGTCTGACGAGGCCGATGGGGTCTTGCTCTTACCTGAGTCTTGTCCTCTGAACAGGTGTGGAGAAATTATTCTCAGTCTAGAAGAAGAATCTGCTGTCAATCACAGCAGACTCGGTGCCTTCTGGACTTTCACCCTGGGACAGGCGAGCTCTTCCAGAGCCTTGCTGCCTGAAGAGCCTGCCGCAACTGATAAGGTAGAATGGACTTCTATGCTACAGCAGGGGTAGTTCCACCTGTGGATAAGTTTCCTAGTGGGCAAGCCAACTCGCCGATGGCCCCTTCTTTCCAATACATCTCACAGTTTAAACTTGACCTCACTCTGCACCGTTCATTCTATAAAGGCTCTGCTCTTCCTCCCCAGACATTGAGAGGAAAACCTTGTTCTCCTCGGGCTGGGAAGGTATCCCTGATGTTTTGTTAATTAGTGTCGGAGGGGTTAGCCAATAATTGGGGTAGTGTGTGAGCTTGGAGAACATGCAATTGCTGGTAAATCCTGCAATTCCAGAAGACCAGAGGATTGGACCAGGAATAGGGAATGAGGTCACTTTGGGGTAGGTGGAGGACGCCATGAAATCAGAATGGAAGAAAAATGTATCACAAGTGATTCAGTTGGAGTGTGTACACTAAACAGCCTTCAGCACCAAGCCCAGCCACTCACAGCCTGTGTGTCTTTGCCCAGGTTAGCTAACCTCTCTGTGTGTCACCCGTGTGAGCAGAAAACTACAGGAGGCAGTGGTATTGCCCTCCACAGTCTGTTACATGCTGAATGACTTTGGTTTTGTAAAGCTCTCAGGACAATGCCTGTCACAGAGCGATAAGTTTAAGTTCTTTCTATTACCCATGGTCTCAGCTTCCTCTTCTATTTGTCACATGGAGGGGATGGACAAAATCATCTTTGATAGACAGCCAGCATGAAGTGGCACAAGTATTATTTCATGAGCTGTAGTGAAGAGATAGTAGCAGAAGCCATGCATAGTGAGTCTTTGGACAGTTATCTTTCCTCTGTAGGTTTTGACTTGATTATGTGTGGCCATTAATTCTAAATGCCATGAGGTGGCATCATTTTATAAGTTTAATATTTATGTTCTGGGATTCGGGGAAACATTGCATCTGGAGGTAGAGGGAGGAGAGAGGGCCTGCCCCAAGGAAGGGCAGGGAGACTGCACTTGGGCCAATGAAGTGGGAAAATCCCTTATCCCAGGCATTGCTCTGCTGTGCTCTCTCCCACCGAGAGGCAGATGAAGGATGTGGGACATGTTAGGAGCTGTCTTGACATCTAGCTGGGATTATTTCCAGCGCTGTAGAGGCTAAATAGCTGTGATGTTGGGGAAAGAGAGATGGAGGGCACAGATTGGGGCTCAGAAAATGCTATCATAATCTATGTGGAAACTCTCTTGACTGACACTGACACAGGGGCCCTTTCACAGTGTGCTTATCAACTTCCTCACCCCACTTCAGTTATCTGTCCTGCCAGTCTTACGGTCAGCAGCCCATTCCTCAGGATTATAAAGTGCCCCATGAAGGATTTATATTTTCCAGCTTCTATGATAAAGGAGGAAAGAAAAAGATATGGGTTAGATGCTAGACACTTTGCAGAAACACGTGTCACTGCTCCATTGTCCTTTTTCATGTCTGAAATGTGAACGTGATGGCTGGGGCCCTGGCAGCCATATTTGTCATCGAAACAACCTTGGTGATGGAAAGGCACAATAGGAGATGTGGATCATTCGCAGGAACCAGGGCATCTGAGAATCACAGAGTGCCATGGGCTGTTTATCCCCTGTCCTTGGTCATGAGTGTGAAAACTGCACATCTTAACACACATTTTGGTTTTAAGTTTTAGTATGCTGATCATTGTCCTAATACAATTTCAAGAAGATTCTCTCAAATTTTTTACTTTTCCTCTTTTTTGTTTTGATTTATCTTTTTATTGAAGTGTAGTTGATAGACAATATCATAATGTTTCCAAGTGCACAATACTGTGATTCCACCGTTACAGACATCATTCAGTCCTCATCCAAGGAATGTTGTTACTGTCAACACAGATTTGTGGTGCAGAGCTAGCTACTCACAGCATTCCCTATTTTGTAAGTCATCCCCATTACTAATTACATTATGATTAAGATTTCTTGCCTCTTTGCCCCTTCACCTGCTGCACCCGACCCCAGCCCCTCCCCTGTGTCAACCACCAGGCACTCCTCAGTGTCTATGAGGCTACTGCTGTTTTGTTCATTTTGTTTTCTTCTCTTGTTATATTCCACCTTTGACTGAAATCACATGACATTTATCTTACAGCATTTGTGGCATATTTCAATTCTCAAATTGTCCTCTCATTCCAATTATGTTGTCTCAAATACCAGGATTTCTTCCCCTTTTGTGGTTGCATAATATTCCATTGTGCATATATAGCACTTCTTTATCCATTCATCCACTGATGGACTCTTTGGTTGATCCTATGTCTGGGCTCTGGTAAATAAAGAGGCAGTAAGATTAAGGGTGCATATATTCTTTCAAGTGACAGATTGATTTCCTCATATAAATTCTTAGAATTTGAGTTACTGGTTCACATGGTAGTTTTAGTTTTGGTTGTTTGAGGTACCACCATATTGCATTCCATAATGACTGCACGAATTCCTTTCTCACCAACAGTGTATGAGGGTACCCTCCTCCCCACATCCTTGCCAACATTTATTATTTCTTGTCTTTTAGATAGTGGCCATTCTAACTAGCATGAGGTGATATCTCACTGTGGTTTTTATTTACATTTCCCTGATGATAAGTGACTGAAGCACCTTATCACATGCCTGTTGGCCAGTTATTGCTTTCTTTGGAAAAAAAATTACCTCTCCAGGTCCTATGCCAGTTTTTGCATTGGGTCATTTTTTTGTGTGGGTATTGAGTCCTAAGAATTGTATCTATATGTTGTATATTAAATGACATAGTGCATAAAGGCTATCTTTCTGTACTGTTGATGGTGTCCTTTGCTGTACAGAAGCTTTTGAATTTGATGCACTCCCACATATCCATTCCTGGTCTGGATTCCCTTGCATAGGGAGACATGTACAGAAAGTATATGCTGATGCTTGTGTTCAATAGATTTTTGTCTATGTTTCCTCCTAAGGGATTTATGGGCTCATGTCTCATATTTATGTCTTCAATCCAGTTTGTATTTTCTTTTGTGTATGGAGTTACACAATAATCCACTTTCATTCTCTACAATGTATCTGTCCAGTATTTCCAATGCCAGTTATTGAAGAGACCTTTTCCCCACTGTATATTCATGGCTCCTTTATCTTGCCTTATTTGACCATATATGCTTGGGATTGTACCTGGGCTCTCTATTGTATTCCATTGAACTATGGGTCTGTTCTTGTACCAGTACCATACTCTTTAGATTACTGGAGCTTTGAAGTTTGTTGTGAAGTCACAGAATGTAATACACCCCACTATGTTACTCTTTATCTAGATTGCTTTAGCTATTCAGTGTCTTTTTTGTTTCCCTATGAATTTTAGGATTACTCACTCTTGTTCACCAAAAAATGCCATTGGCATTTTGATAGCATTTGTACTAAATCTCTAAATTGTTTTGGGCAGGATGGCCATATGGACAATATTAATTCGTTTTGATGTGCATGAGATAGATTCGCAATGATCTGTGTCTTCCTCAGTTTCTAGCATCTGTGTTATTGTTTTCAGAGTACACGTCTTTTATGTCCCTCGTTAGGTTTACTCCCAGGTGTTTTATTCTTTTTGATGAAATTATAGATGGAATTGCTTTTGTGATTTCTCTTTCTGACAGTTTTTTGTTAGTAGATTGAAGTGCAACTGATTTCTGTACATTAATTCTGTATCCTGCTACTCTGATGAAACCAAGTATCAGTATTCCTTTTTTTACAGTGGTGTCTTCAGGGTTTTCTGTATGCACTACAATGTCGTCTGCAAATAGTGTTAGTTTTACTTCTTCCTTAGAATTTTGGGTGCCTTTTATCTCCTTTCCTTGTCTCATGGCCAGGGCTTGGACTTCCAGTACAATGTTGAATAAAAGACGCAAGGTTGGGCTTCCTGTTCTTAGAGGAAAAGTTTTCATATTTTCTCCAGAGTATGTTATCAGCTGTGGACTTTTCATCCATGGCCTTTATTATGTTGAGGTATGTTCCACCTATACCCATTCAGTTGAGAATTGTTATCATGAATGGACTTTGAATTTTGTGAAGTGCTTTTTTCAGCATCTCTGAGGATAATCATATGATTTTTATCCTCCTTTTGTCAATGTGATGGATCGCATTGATTGATGTAAGAGTATTGTGCGATTATTGCATCCCTGGATTCAATCCCATTTGGTCATCATATATGATCCTTTTGATGTACTCTTTAATTCATTTTGCTAGTATGTTTTTCTGAGAATTTCTGCATCTATTTTCTTTAATGATATTGGTCTGGTTTTTTTTAATGTCTTTGATTTCATATTAGAGTGCCAGTGGCCTCATATAATGAATTTGGAAGTATTTCCTTTTGTTCTAATTTGTGAAATACTTCAGGAAGGATGGACATTAGCTCTTCTTTTGATGTTTGTTAGAGTTCAGCTGTGAACTCATCTGGTTGTTTGTTTATTGGGTTTGATTACCAAAATAATTTTTCTACTGGTAATAGTCTGCACAGATATTTTTCTTCTCCCTGATTCAGTCTCGGAAGGTTAAACTCTTTTAGGAACTTGTCCATTTAACCTAGGTGTTCCAACTTACTGGTATATGTTTCATTGAATTCTATAGTCTTTGTATTTCTGTTGTTTCAGTTGTAACCTCTCATTTTTCACTTCTGATTTTATTTTTGTCCTTTCTCATTTTTCTGGTAAGTCTGCCTAGTGGTATATTTTGTTTATCTTCTGATAAAACCAGCACTTGTTTTCATTTATTTTTTCGATTGCTTTATTCTATATTTATTTTTGGTCTGATATTTAATTAGTCCCCCCTTCTACAAACATTAGGTTTCATTTATTCTTCTTTTCCTTGTTTCTTTAGTTGTGCACTTAGAGTGTTTTTTGGGAATGCTGTTTCCTGACGTTGTCTTGTATTGCTGTGTACTTTTCTGTTAGAATCCCTTTTGTGGCATCCCATAAATTTTGATAACATCGATTTTTGTTTTTATTTGTCTCCATTTATTGATTCATTCCTTTTGATTTGCTCATTGATCCATCAATTATTTAAAAGCATATGTTTTAACTTCCATGTGTTTTGTGGAGTTTTCTTTGTGTAGTTTTTATGTAGTTTCATACCATTGTGGTCTGACAAGTTGCTGATATAATTTCAGTCTTTTTAAATTTATTCAGGTTCCTTTTGTGGCCTCGTAGGTGATCTCTTCTGGAGAACATTTCATCTGTACTTGAGAAAAACTAATATCCTGCAGCCTTTGTGTAAAATGTTTTCTGTATATGTTTTAAGTACTTTTGGTCTAATGTGTTCTTTAGTGTCTCTCTTTGTTTAATCTCTGTCTTAATGATCTGCCCATTGATGTAAGTGAGTTGTTAAAGTCTCCTTATATAATTGACTTGTAGTCTTTTTGTCCCTTTAGTTCCATTAAAATGTTTTACATATTTAGATACTCATATATTGGGTGCATGGATATTTATAATCATTTACATTCTCATTGGGCTGATTCCTTTATCATTATGTAATCTCTTTTTTTGTCTCTTTTCACTTTCTTTGTTTTGAATTCTACTCCATCTGACTGACATGTGTACTTCTACTCCTGCTTTTTTCTTGCTATTACTTGCATGAAATATCTTTTCCCATCACTTCATGTTCTGTCTATTTACATCTTTAGGTCTGAAAAGACTCTCTTGTATGCAACATATTGATAGGTCTTGTTTTTTTATCCATTCTGCCACTGTACGTCTTTTGATTGCTGCATTCAGTCCATTTACATTTAAAGTATTTATTGATAAGTACATAGTTATTGATATTTTATTGTGTCCTAGTTGTTTTTGTGGCTACTCTCTGTTTCTTTCTTCCTCTCTTAAAATCTTATATTAACTGAAGTTTTTCTTTACTACTGTGCATGATTGTATTTTTTTATGTTTGTGCATCTATTCCAGGCTTTAGGTTTGTGGTTACCTTATGGGTAATTTCCCAAATATATATTAAGATATGATTTTTATCCTTCCTTTGTTAATGTGGATGGATCACATTGATGGATGTAAGAGTATTGTGCCATTCTTGCATCCGTGGATTCAATCCCATTTCGTCATGATGAATGATCCTTTTGATGTATTCTTGATTTCATTTTGCTGGTACATTTTTTTTCAATATCCCTGCATATATGTTTTTCAAGGATATTGGTCTGTAATTTTATTCTTTCTTTTTAGTGTTTTTGCCTGGTTTTGGTATTCCAGTGATGTTGGCCTCATAGAATGAGTTTGGAAGTATTCCCTCGTCTTCTAATTGGTGGAATAATTTGAGGATGGGTATTGGCTTTTCTGTAAGGTTTAGTGGAATTCGGTTGTGAAGCCATCGGGTATTGAGTTTTGTTTCCTGAAAGTTTGGGGGTTACTAATTCAATTTTGTTACTGATAATCAATCTGTTCAGATTTGATGTTTCTTCCTCTGTCAGTCTTGCAAAATAGTATGTTTCAGGAATTTTCTCACTTTTTCTAGATTGTTCCAATTATTGGCCTTTAATTTTTCATAAAAATGTATTATAATTCTTTATGTTTGTGTTGTCAATTCTGATTTCTTCTTTGTTTCTGATTTTGTTTGTTTGTGTCCTCTTCTATTTTCTGCTATGTCTGCCTAGGGGTTTCTCTATGCTGTTGATCTCAAAAAACCAACTTGTTCCTTGTTTTTATTTTTCTATTTCTTTCATTTTCTCCCTACTATTTATTTCTGCTCTGGTTTACATTTTCCATCCATCTACATACGTTGGGGTTCATGTCGTCTTCTTTTTCTTGTCTCTTCATTCATTCGCTCATTTTGGATTCTACTTTCTACTAACACTAAGCATGCTTTGCTTTGTACATCCCTTTTATAAACGCTTTTGTGACATCCCACATAGTTTGTACTAGTTTTTATCTGCTTTCATTTGTGTCCATGTATATTTTTAATGTCATATTTGATTTTCACATTAGTCCATGGTTTATTTGGAAACCTGAAATGGTGTAAGACAAATGTCATATGGTAAGCAAATAAACATATTGTTATAAAGTCACAGGGTGGTCTCTGGGTGGAGACTGGGTGGTCACGTAAGTGAATTCTTATTTCATACCATTGTGATCTGAGACAATGCTTGAAACAATTTCAATGCTTTATAGTTTATTAAGGCTCCGCTTATGCATTAATATCTGGTCTGTTCTGGGGAATGTTCCACGTGCACTTCAGAAAAATACGTATCCTGCTGCTTTTGGGTGCTTCAGTATATGTGTGTGAGTCCATGTTGATCTTGTGGTTGTGTGGTAGACTGTGACATTCCTTGGCTCTTGTCTTCCTGATGGAAAGAATTCAGTTGAAAGACTTGGTAGAGGGTTAAATACACAAAGGGTTTCTTTTCAAACAAGCAAAAGGAGAGGACACTCCAGAGACAGTGCGGGTGGCTCTGAAGGTGGGTATCAAGAGCTGAAATTTGCACTGTGCTTTTTATGGACCTTTATTTTTCCTTAATTTTTCCTCTTCCCCATTTTGTCATTATCAGACCAGCCTTTGGATTCACCTTTGTTCCTCCCCTCCATCCTCTGGCACGTTTATGTCCCGCAGGAATGTCTAAGGGAGACCAAAACGGTGACCATAATCACAACGTAAATTATATTACAATGATGTTATAATGGCCTCTGAGTTACTAGCTGAGCGGGTTTTCCTTAAGTGCACATGTCCAAAAGTGGACAAGTCCCTCATAACCCTTTTACTTATTAGTCTTTGCTAAACTACAGGGAGTTTTTGTCTAAGGTCACAGGGTGGGCTCTGGCTGGAGACTGGGTGGTCTGCTTCCCTCTTTTCTCCCCTCCTGTTTATGTCTATCTAACTGCTATTCTAACATTCTGATGTTCCATTCAACACCTCTGTTTCCTTATTCATTTTCTGTATGGGTGATCTGTCCATTGATGTAAGTGGGATGTTTATATGCCCCACTATGTTTGTGTTGCTATTTCACCATTTTTGCACATTAGTATTTGTTTTATGTACTTAGGTATCCTATGTTGTGTGCATAGGTATATGTGATTGTTATATCCTCTTGCTGGACTGACCCCGTCATCCTTACATAAGGTCCTTCTCTGTTTCCTGTTCGTTCCTGTTTTGAAGCCCACCCTGTCTGATAAAAAACTGCTGTTACTCCTGCTATTTTATCCCTTTCATTTACACGAAACATCTGTTTCTATCCGTTCACTTTCCATCTAGGTATGTCTTTAGGTCTGAAAAGAGTCACCAGTAGACAGCGTATGGACTGGGATGGATACTTTTACCATTCTGCCACAGTTCTACCCATGCTACATCTTATGTTTGGTGCATTTAGTCCATTAACCTTAAAGGGTATTATTGATAAGTATATAATTAGTGACATTGCATTAAATTTTTCTAGTTGGTTTTGTACTTCCTCTCTGTTTCATTCTTCCCCTCTCCTACTGTTCTCTTGTTATTTGATTGTTCTCTTTAGTGTTATGCTTGGATTTATATTCTTTTTTAGGATAAATGTTTTGTATGTCTATCATTATGCTTTATGTTTGTGATTACCGTAAGTTCCATAGATAGTTTTCTAAGTATATAAGAGATTCCATTAAGTTGATGGTCATTCTATTTTGTACACAAACTGACAGTACTACTTTTTATTCTTCTTCCTCCTCCACTTTAGGTATACAATGTCATAATATAAAACATTTTTGTATCGCTTTGCTGATTTTGTGTACAGTTGATTTTACTTCTTTCTTTAGTTCTTAACTTCATTCTTGGTTAGTAATTCATCTGCTAACCACAAATAAAGTTAAGTTAGTGGTCTACTTCGTTTACTGGTTAATCTCACTGATGGAAAATAGAATTTAGAATATTTCCATCCACAGAAGTCCCTTTATAATATGGCCCGCTTAGTGGTGGTGGATTCCCTTAACCTTTGTTTATATGGTAGACTTTCTAGCTCCCCGTAAGTTAGAGTGATAAGATGGCTGGGTAAAATAGTCTTTCTTGTGAGTTCTTCTCTTTCAATACATTAAATATTTCATGTCAGTCCCTTCTAGCCTGTAACTTTCTGGTAAGGAATCTGCTGGAAGCCTTATTGTTTCTCCATAGTTAACTGTCTGCCTCTCTGTTGCTCGTTTAAAGATTTCTTTCTACCCTTGGTCTCTCTCTTCTCCATCTGGGACTGCTCTCATGCAAATATTCTCTCATTTGCGGTTATCCCACAGCTCTCTTAGTATCTTACCATTTTCAGAAAAGGTTTTTCTCTCTGTTCCTCAAGTTGGTTGTTTCCATTTTCTCTGTTTCCCATGTCATTGATTTTTTCGTCTGCTTCCAACAGTATCTACTCATTCCCAACATTGTAATTCACAGTTTGGTTACTGTATTCTAGAAACCTGAGTGGCTCTTTTTCAAATATCCCTCTTTTTGATAATTCTCACTGAGATTATCAATTATATTCTCCAGATCAGTGAGCCTATTTTCAACAGCTACTTGAAATTTTTATCAAAGTATTCATAATCTGCATTTCATTTAGCCCTCTTTCTGGTACCTTATCTCACTGTTTTGTTTGGAACATATAAATGTCTCCTTTTTCTGGGGTTACTGCTTTTTTCCTTTCTCAAGGATAGATGAGATATGCCTCCTGATCTCAAATGCACTGGCTTTGTGAACTGGGGATCCTGTGATGCCCAGAAGCTGAAGACTCTTGCTCGCCAGTGTCAGATTCTCTATTGCAGTGTGGCCAAGGTAGTTCCTGGTGAGCTGTGGGAAGAGCTAATATTCTACCTAGTCACTGATCTCTGACAGCAGTGGATTGACTTCCTCATGCCCTTTGTGTCGAGTAAAGCCCTTCTTCTCGGATTCATGAGTGGGTGAGTTGGTCTGAATTCTGTCTACTTTGGCAGGGACTCCCCAATCTGGGCTCACTGTACTGGCAGGAGCAAGTGAAGAGTGAAGACCTGCTATGAGGCTGAGACACCAGTGATGGAGCTGGAGAATCTAGAACCGGCTCCCAAAAGTGCCTGATCATTTTGGCAGAAGGAGAGCTAGAAAAGCCAGAAAGTGTTCTCCTTCCATCTGCTGAGCAGCAAAGTCAGACCACTGTTGGGCAGAACAAACTTAAAAGGGTCAGTATGCAGCTTTGCACAACCACAATGCTGGAACACCAGCAAGTGAGATGGAGCACTTGAAGCTGGCTCCCATGAGTGCCTACCAGTTGGCCTGCGAGAGGCTGCAGAACCACTTTCCACTTTCCCTTTTGCCTCTGGAGAGTTTCATGTGACTCCCACCCTTATGAACAACTTCCCACTGCTGTTAAATGTTTCAAACAGTGACGTCCATATTGGGTCTCTGCAGGAACCATGGAACATGCATGAGCTCAACAAGGGACAGGACTCTTGGCCTCACAGAGTGCTCCAGCTCTCCTCAATGCCTGGCCCCATTAATCACCAGAGGCCAATTTAATGTGGGGACACAATCTCAGAGCAGATCTCAGCATCACGTACGCTGGATTCCTGAGCACTCACCCACTTCCTGTTCTGTCCCACTCCCACCTGGTTGCAGACTGGAATGGTGAAGGGATAAGGACACTGACTCGTCACGTTTCTCCAGCTTTACACTTCTCAACATGGACTTTTCTTCTTCACTGGGTGGACATGGTCTGCTCTGCTGCATTAATGTTATTTTCAGGTTTGATTGTATTTTTGATATTTGTTTTCTTGGTGTGGATGTGGGAAGTGTTTTCCTTCTTGAAGTCTTATTTACCACATTTATGAAACCCTCTACTAGAACTTCATTGTCTGTAAAGACCCCAGATCCTTGCCAGGAGTCTTCTCAATGCCCCTTTCATATCCTTATTCCTCAGGGTGTAGATGAAGGGATTGAGGATGGGGGTGACGATGGAATAGAACAGAGAGATGAACTTGGCCACATCTTGGGAGTAGCTGGAAGGGGGCTGCAGGTACATGTACATGGCAGGAAGGTAGAAGAGGGATACCACCACCAGATGAGAGGAACAGGTCCCGAAGGCTTTGTGCCGTCCAGTGGAGGATGGGATCCTCAGCACCGCACAGGCAATGAAGCCATAGGAGAGGAGGATGAGACCAAGGGGTACCAGCAAAAAGAAGGCCACCAACACAGACAGTGTGACGTCATTCACAGTGGTGTCAGCACACGACAGCTTGATCATCGCCGGCACCTCACAGAAGAAGTTGTTTAACACCTGCCGCCCACAGAACGGCAATGGCACAGTCAGGATGACCTGAACGAGGGAGTTTCCAAAGCCGCTGATCCAGGACACAAGCACGAGCTGGTGGCAGAGGGTGCGGTGCATGATAACAGCATACCGCAGGGGCTCACAGATGGCCACGTAACGGTCCAGGGCCATGGCGGCCAAGAGGATACACTCGGTGCAGCCCAGCCAGTGGAAAACCGCATACTGCACTGTGCAGCCACCGTAGCTGATTGTCTTCCTGGAGCTGCCTGTGTTGACCAGCACCTGCGGGACCGTGGTGGTGGTGTAGCAGAGGTCCAGGAAGGAGAGGTGGCTCAGGAAGATGTACATGGGGCTCTGCAGCAGGGGATCCAGCTTCGATACCAAGAAGATGGAAATGTTCCCCAACATGGCCAGAACATAGGACACCAGGAGGACCCCAAATAGGGTTAGCTCCAGCCACCGTCTGTCAGAAACACCTAGAAGGATAAAATAGTTTGGGGTATCCCCGAAGAAGCTCTCATTGTCACTTCTCATGCTGAGGTATTTTCTGGACCCTGTGATCAATCAGGAAAGACAGTGTGAGGAAAACCTGAGAAGAGCAATTAATTTCCTTCCTTATGCTTGTACCTGGAAATTTCCCAGCCTCCACTTTTACCTCTGTGGAGACACGAGGTGTGGGCACACAGAACCAAGGTGTGGAGCAGTTGCTTCTGGGTCTGGTTCTCTCTCTTGCAGTGACCATGGCTATGCCATCAAAACTTTCTGAAATTCAATTATTGTGTCTGTCCTGTGCTGAGAAACAACTGCTTTAACTATATAGTCTTGGTGATGGTAGAGAGGCATTGAGATGTGAAAGCATACAATAAAAGTAATTTTCTTCCAGTTTAGTCAAATTCAGCCATTCCTCTCATCCTCATTAGAATGCTTGACTCCTCTCTTTAAATTCAGTGGCAGGGTACTAAACACTTTCTGAGGTTCTCCTGTTCTGGTATTTGGGGGACATTGTAGTAGTAGGGTGGGAGGTGACACAATGCAAGTGTGATGAATTATAAGCTGGTAGGGTATTTATTGTCCTGAACACACCCTGCTCATCTGCTAGGGCTTACATCTCCATGTGTCGCCATGCGGAGGTGCGCCCTGGATCTCAGCACCATGCTGGTCTCTCTCCTATGACCCTTTCACACCCTGAGAACACTATCACTCACTGTGGCAGTTTGGAAAGTTACAATCCAAGGTCCTTTGATTCCCTGGAGTGAAGGAACGATGTCACTTCAGCTTTTTATTTGTCATGGTACCTGGTGAGGCACTCAGGCATAGGATTTTGAACATGGAGAGAAAAATATTGATCTATGTAAGGCACACATCCATCAGAGTTCCCAACCTAAGGCTCACATGGCGTCTTGGACAATATTCATTGGGTAGGGGACTCAAGATGGTAATATCAGAGGTGAGACAGTGAACTCCTCCCAAAGTACAGATAGTGTGATAATATAGTTAATAAAACCCTAATGAGGAACCCTAAACAGAAACAGGAGGAAAGGCTGCACGAGACTGTACACAGACCTCACAAACAGAGCAGACCTCACCAAACAGGGTAACATATGAAATCCATCAGTCCCTTTATCCAGCGGGACCCAAACACTTCCCCCACCTGAGCTCTCCAGTAGGAGGAGGAGAAATGGAGAGGGAGAGGGGTGGAGACCTGGGACTTCTGAACGTCCAGCCCTGGACGTTCTGCTTTGCCTGCAGAAACCTGCACTGTGTGGTGCTCTGGAGGGTGAAGAGCTGGTACAGGCAGAGTGCCTGGGGGACTGAGATTCCGGCTGTTTGTGGAGGATGGGAAACACAATCGACGGCTCTGAGACAAAGAAAGGTGAGAGTTTGAGAGGCTTCCTTGTTGGGAGAGGGCTGCTGAAGGGGTGGGGTTTTCACAGAGCTGCTGTGTTGTGGAGGGAAGAGCTGGACAGTGTTGTCTGAGTGTGCTCTGCACAGCTGGTTGGGAATTTTGAGGAGCTTCAGGCACTCCATCCCCTTAGTTGCCTACTCAGCTCCGTGGCCCCCACTGTGATACGCCACATGGCGAGCCTTTCTCCTGGCCTCAAAGCAAAAGTTTGCAAAACCATACTCAGTGAGCTGGCATCAGGCCAGCCAAATGGAGGGCGTGTCCACAACAGCTAGAGATGCAAATCACAGAGGCTTACACCTGTGTGCTCGGCCCACTGGCTCTGACACCCGAGACAGGCACCACAGATGGAAATCAGGAAACAGCTCTTTCCTCCCCCTGAGGCACCAGCTCCTCTTCCCTACAACACCCAATATCACCCTAGGAGCTGAGCAGCTCCAGAAATGAGTTTCTGAGCACTGAAGGGCACCACATAGAAATCTGAAACATCAAAAGACCTAGGTTCAGACACAAATCTAACAAACCCCAGGAAAAGGGACAAATGAAATTAAACTCACCAATCTTCCTGAAAGAGAGTTGAAAATAAAAATCATAAACATGCTTATGGAGGTACAGAAAATATTCAAGAACTCAGAACGAATTTAAGTTGCAGATCCAATCATTAAGAAATTCCCTGTCTGAAATGAAACATACAATGAAGGGATTTAAAAGCAGAAAGGAGGTAGTAGAACAGAAGGTAAATGGAATAGAAGTTAGGGAAGAGGAATACAAAGAAACCGAGGCACAGAGAGAAAAAAGAACCTCTAAGAATGAAGGAGTATTGAGATAACTGTGTGACTGACCCAAATGGAACAATATACTCATTATACGAGTAACAGAAGAAGAAGAGAGAAAAAGGGATAGAAAGTGTCATTGAGGAGGTAATTGCCAAAAACTTCCCCAATCTGGGGAAGGATATAGTCTCTCAAGCCATGGAGGTGCACAGATGCCCCAACACAAGGGACCCAAGGAAGACAACATCAAGACATATAATAATTAAAATGGCAAATATCAAGGATAAAGACAGACTTTTAAAAGCAGTCACAGAGAGATAAAAGATCACATACAAAGGAAAACACATCAGCCTATCATCAGATTTCTCAACAGAAACATTATAGGCCAGAAGGCAGTGGCATGATATATTTAATGCAATTAAACAAAAGGGCCTTGAACCAAGAATACTATACTCGACAAGGTTATCATTTAAATTTGAAGGAGGGATAAAACAATTTTCAGATGAGCAAAAGATGTGAGAATTTACCTCCTACAAACCACCTCTACAGTGCATTTTGGAGGGACTCCTATAGGTGGAAGTATTCCGAAGGCTAAACAGATGTCAGCCAAGCAATAGACAAAGAGTAGAGAATACGGTTCAAAACATACAAAGAATGGAGGAGGGGAAAAAAGAACCATTAGGTTGTATTTTTTATACGACATGAAGAGAGTTAAATTAGACTGTTAGATAGTAAGGGAATTACCCTTGAACCTTTGGTAACCACAAATCTGAATTCTGCAATGGCAATAAGTACATACATGAAAAAATCACCGTAAATGTAAAAAGTCCGAATGCACTAATCAAAAGACATAGAGTCACTGAATGGATGGAAAAACAAGGTCCATCTATATGCTGCCTCCAAGAGACTCACTTCATACGCAAAGACATATACAGAGAGAAAGTAAAGGGATGGAAAAAGATATTTATTGTAACTAATAGGGAGAAAAAAGAAGAAGTTGCAGTACTTGTATGAGATAAAAGAGACTTCAAACCAAAGAAAGTAACAAGAGATAAAGAAGGACATTACATAATGATAAAGGGGGCAGTCCAACAAGAGGGTATACCTCTTATAAATATCTATGCACCAAATACAGGATCACCTACATATGTGAAACAAATACTAAAAGAATTAGAGAGGGAAGTAGAATGCAATGCATTCATTTTAGGAGACTTCAACACTCCACCCAGTCCAAAGGACAGTTCAAACAGACAGAAAATAACTCAAGAGACAGAGGCACAGAACAACATAGTAGAACAGATGGACCTAATGGACATCTAGAGAGCACTCCATCCAAAAGCAACAGGATATATGTCCTTCTCAACTGCACATGGAACATTTTCAAGAATAGGTCATACATTAGGCCACAAAAACAACCACAGCAAATTCAAAAAGATGGAAATTGTACCAACGATCTTCTCAGATCACAAAGATATGAAACTAGAACTAAATTACAGAAAGAAAAAAAAAGCCAACAAACACATGGAGGCTTAAGAACATGCTCCTAAATAATTAATGTATCAATGACCAAATAAAAACAGAGATCATGCAATATATGGAGACAAATGACAACAATAATTCAAAACCACAACATCTGTGGAATGCAGAGGAGGTTCTGCTAAGAGGAAAATATATTGCAATAGAGAGACCCACCTGAGGAAAGAACAATCCCTAATGAACAGTCTAAACTCACAATTAATGAAAGTAGAAAATGAAGAACAAATGAGGCACAAAGTCAGTAGAAGGAGGGACATAATAAAGATTAGAGCAGAAATAAATAAAATTGAGAAGAGTAAAACAATAGAAAGAATCAATGAAAGCAGGAACTGGTTCTTTGAGAAAATTAATCAAATATGTCAACCGCTAGCCAGACGTAGCAAGGAAAAAAGAGAGTCTACACACATAAACAGAATCAAATATGAGAAAGGAAAAATCACTATGGACACCACAGAAATACAAGGAATTATGAGAGAATACTATGAAAAAATTTTATGGTAACAAACTAGGTAACCTAGAAGAAATGGAAAACTTTCTAGAAAAAAACAACCTTCCATGGCTGACCCAGGAAGAAACAGAAAATCTGAATAGAAAAATAAACAGCAAAAAAATATCAAAAAACTACGTAAGATCAAAACGCCTGAGCAGATGATTTCACTGCTGAATTTTATCAAATATTTTGTGAAGACCTAATAAGCATCCACCTTAAAGTTTTCTAAAATGTAGAAGAGGGAATATTCCCAAACACTTCCATTGAGGGCAACATCACTGTAATACCAAAATCAGGAAAAGACACCACAAAAAAAGAAAATTGCAGATCAATTTCACTGATGAACATAGTAGCGAAAATACTGAACGATATATTAGCAAACAGAATTCAAAAATACATAAAAAATATCATCTATCATTGAACAAGATGGATTCATCCCAGGATGTAAGGATGGAACGACATTCTAAAATCCATCACCATCACCCAGCACGTGAACAAAAAGGACAAAAACCACATGATCAGCTCCAGAGACGCTGAAAAAGCATCCAAAAAAATTCAACACACATGCATGAAAAAAACTCTCAACAAAATGGATATAGAGGGCAAGTACATTAACATAATAAAGGCCATATAAGACAAACACAGAGCCAACATCATACTTAACTCTGAGAAGCTGAAAGCTTTTCCTGTAAGATCAGTAACAAGACCAGGATGCCCACTATCCACACTTTTATTCAACAAGGTTCTGGAGATCCTAGCCAATGCAGACAACGCAAATAAAGAAAAGGCATCCATACTGGCAAGGAAGAAGTGAAACTGTCCCTGTTTGCACATGACATGATATTGTATATAAAAAAATCCACAAGACTCTACTCCAAAACAACTAGGTCTAATATCGGAATACAGGAAATTTCTGGGATACAAAATTGATACACAGAAATCTGTTGTATTCTTATACACTAACAATGAACTAGCAGAAAGAGAAATCAGGAAAACAATTCCATTCAGAATTGCACCAAAAAGAATAAAATACCTAGGAATAAACCTAACCAAGGAAGGGAAAGAGGTATACTCTGATAACTAGTAGACACTCAAGAGAGAAGTTAAAGAAGACACCAATACGTGCAAACACATCCTGTGACATGGATAGGAAGAATTAATATTGTTAAAATGGCCATCATGCCTAAAGAAATCTACAGATTCAATGCAATCTCTATCAAAATACCAACAGCATTTTTCAACGAACTAGAGAAAATTGTTCTAAAATTCATATGGAACCACAAAAGACCCCAAACAGGCATAGCAATCCTAAGAAGGAGGAATAAAGCAGGTGGAATAATGCAACTTACTTCCACTCTACTACAAAGCCACAGCAATCAACACGATTTGGTACTGGCAGAAGAACAGAACCAGACACCAATGGAACAGAATAGAGAACCCAGATATAAACCCAAGCATGTATGGTCAACTAATATATGATAAAGGAGCCACTCATGTACAATGGGAAGTGAAAGCCTCTTCAACACTTGATGTTGGCAAAACTGGACAGTTACATGTAAGAGAATGAAAATGGATTATTGTCTAACTCCATACACAAAAGTAAATTGGAAATGTATCAGAGACCTGAGTGTAAGTCATGAAACCATAAAACTCTTTGAAAAACACATGGGGAAAAGTCTCTTGGACATAAACATGAGCAAGTTCTTGATGAAGATAATATCTCCCCGGGCAAGGGAAACAAAAGCAAATATGAACAAGTGGCACTATATCAAATCAAAAAGCTTCTGTACAGCAAAGGACACCATCAGTAGAACAAAAAGTCATCCTACAGTATGTGAGAATATATTCATAAATGACATATCTGATAAGAAGTTGACATTCAAGTTATATAAAGAGCTCATTCATCTCAACAAACAAAAAGAAAATAAGGAATTTAAAAAATGCGCAGAGGAGCTGAACAGACAGTTCTCTGAAGAAGAAATTCAGATGGCCAACAGACACATGAAAAGATGCTCCACATCACTAATCATCAGAGAAATGCAAGTTAAAACCACAATGAGATATCACCTCACACCAGTTAGGATGGCCACCATACAAAAGACAAACAACAACAAATGTTGGCAAGGATGTGGAGAAAGGGGAACCATCCTACACTGCTGGTGGGAGCGTAATTTAGTTCAACCTTTCTGGAAAGCAGTATGGAGGTTCCTCAAAAAACTAAAAATAGAAATACCATTTGACCCAGGAATTCCACTCATAGGAATTTACCCTAAGAATGCATCATCCCAGATTCAAAAGGACATATGCACCCCTATGTTTATCGCAGCACTATTTACAATAGCCAAGAAATGAAAACAATCTAAGTGTCCATCAGTATACGAATGAATAAAGAAGATGTGGTACATATGCACAACAGAATATTATTGATTAATAAGAAGAAAACAAATCCAAAGACTTACAACAACATGGAGCTACTGGGTATTATACTCAGTGAAATAAGCCAGGCGGAGTAACACAAGTATCAGATGATTTCACTCATCTGTGGCGTGTATGAACAAAAAACTGAAGGAACAAAATAGCAGCAGACTCACAGAACCCAAGAATGAACTAAAAGTTACCAAAGGCAAAGGGACTGGGTGGATGGGTGGGAAGGGAGGGATAAGGGGGAAAAAGGGGCATTACGATTAGCACAGATAATGTAAGGGCAGGGGGGGGTGACATGGGAAAGCAGTATAGCACAGAGAAAACAAGTAATGATACAGTAGCATCTTACAATCCTCATGGACAGTGGCTGCAATGGTGTATGAAGTGGGTACTTGATAACAGGGGGAGTCTAGTAACCATAATGTTCAAGTAATTGTACATTAACCATACCAAAAAGAAAATATTTATTGGGAAGAGGGAATGACATTTGAATTCCCTGTACCACTTCTCTGACAGGCAGCTGCTTCCTCTCAAAGTCAGAATGCACAATATATTTGATATACAGACCCCAGTGCTGTTAGAAAGCATCTGGGTTTCCATCTGCACTCCCATGGGGCCATTCCCCACAACCCCATCAGACCCCACCTTCCTAGACTCTTTCCAGGACTGTACACCTACACAATCATGATAGGATGATATATCCCATGCTGGGATGGAAAATCAATTCTGTGTGTGACTCTTTCATAAAAGGTTCTTTTTACTGCATTTGGTGCTTTATGCTTAAAGTATAAAATTCATGGGCATTGTTCAGCTTGGATGATGTATAAAAAAGCATGCTCTGACCCAACTACCAGTCCAGATCTACATTCTATAGAACCCTAGCATTCCTTGAAAACGATTCAAGTTCTGGAAATTAAGTGGACAAATAAGTGCAAATTGCCTTCCTTGCTCCATTGTTTCAAAATACATACTTTTCAATCTAGAGATCCCAATATTCTTGTAGAACACCCAATTACTGAACTTCTTCTCAGTAGTCTACCAAAAATTCTTCTATGATAAATCTTACAGACTCCAATGGTTTTGTCTCTAATGGGAGCTCGTGCACCTCCTCGTGTTGATGTGGTGAGCTGGGTACAGCCACATCATACTAGCACACCTTTTAAGTTGAAAGGTAACTGTGTCATTTCCCTTTCTTACAGTTCTGATTCCAAGGTTTCTTCTCGGTGTCTAAACTGTACAAAAAGAGAAAATTTGCAGTTACACTGAGACAAGATATGAGAAAGGATGGAAGCATTAAAACATAGAGCAGTACATTCAGGCGAATAACCAAACAAGATTATTAAGCACTCAGGGAGAGCCAGGTGCTTTGATAACAACTCTCTATGATTGTCTTCCTTAGTTCTTTAATAAATATGTACTAATATGGGCACAGCACCAAGGTGGATATTTATACACCCATTTTACTGTTGAGCAGAATAGCATGGGTGGGATAACTGGTCTACCTCAGGTTATTGCCAGAGCAGTAGGATTTAAAACGTAGAGCATACCCTTAACCGTTGTTCTCTCTCGTTCTTTGCTTTGAAAAACACCATTGGTGACCTGAAAGGTGGCAACAGTGTAAGTACAAATTACTGAAATGGAAGAGAATGAGAAAAAGGCTAGTGATATCACAGGAGGGGAAGGGGTAAGGGGACTGGAAAGGAGAAGCTTTCTGTAATTTCCAGGTCAGTGTTCCAGGCATGCATGGGTGCACACACACACACACAGACACACACACACACACACACACACACACACACACACACACACACACAGCTTTTCTGCTGCAAAGCTGGTGCGCCATCCCAGCATGAACCTCCTAACAGTTTCCTAGTCCTTGCTCTCCAGCCCTTCCTACCTTGAGGTTTGCTTTGGATCCAGCCCCTGGATTCCTCCTTCTCTCTTCCGGTTGCCCAAAATGAGGTGCCTCCAAAGCATTGCCTACCTTCCCTGAGTAAACACAGTGATTCCACATTTGCCACAACCACTTATTCCTTCCAGACCTGGTGTCTAGCTGTCATTTCCTCACTGATGTCTACCCTCCACCATTTCCCATTGTTAATGGAGTAACTCAAATTTAACCCATCAGCCATCTCTCCAACCTCAAACCATGAAGTTCATTCCAAATTTTGTCTGCCTTTGCATCCATTTCCCCGACTCAAAGAATTTAGATCCCTTCTAATAATGTTTTATTCCTCATTTGCCACATTTCATCTATGACCCTGTCCTTGTGGTTCCACTAGCACAAGGTCACAGGCTCAAATTATGCATATCCTTGCCATATCCATCCTCAGCATAAGCACCTTCTGGACCCCTCTGAGAACATGCTAAGCATCTTCCCAGAGGCAGGCCTTTCCTTATCCATCACATTCACAGTGGAGTCATCTTCCTAGGACTCCAGACTTTTGATGATTTTTTTAATTGAAGCATAATTGATTTACAATATAGTTAGTTCCAAGAATACAACATTGTGATTCCAAACTTATCTATATTATTAAATGCTCACCCCAGGTAGCCTAGGGATGATCTGTCTACATAGAAATATGTTACAGAACTATTGACTATATTTGTTTCACTATACTTTCATCCTCGTGACTAACTTGCAATATGATTAAGATTTTGTGCCTCTTTATCCCCTTCACCTATTTCACTCACTGATCTCAAACCATCCCTTTGGTATCCACCAATCATATCTCAGTTTCTGTGATCTAAGACTCAAGTCTGCAGAGAAAATATGTATTTATGTGTTCCAACTACCTAACAAATAAGAGCCCATTTCCTTAGTTACCAGCCAAGAGTGTAGATTGCACATGTACATGGAATCCCAGGCAGAAGAAACTTCACTTCATATACTTCTCTTTAAGCAGCTGCCATGGTGTACTGTAATGACAGTTCTTACACTATGCCAAATATCAGGCTAGGTTGAGGAGAAACTGATACACCTTATAATATAAATAATCCCCTGTATTATATATGACTTTTATGAAATATTGACAATGCCTGACATAGACTACTGAAATCGCTGTGGTGATTGATATAGAACCTGTTTCTGCCTACTCCAAAAAGGGGGAGAGAAAATTGAATATATTGCAGGCAATATGCAGAACATACATGAAGAATATTATGAGAGAGGCAAACAGGAGTTTAACTAGGAGTTTCATTGCCGATTAGGCCAAAAGATCTCTCCTCACACTTTGGGAACTATATGTCAATTGAAAAAAACAAAAATACTATTCAGCCTCATTTTCCTGCAAACTGGGCAGTCAGGTTAAGGCTCTGTTTCACTGACAAGGATGTGACTGCAATTAAGCTGCAGGAGGCTGAGTCTTCGGGACAAGGCTTACAGTGATAACAGTTTCCTCCACGGATATTACGAGGTTTTCTTTCATCACAGAAAGTTAAAAACTATATACGCCATAGTTTTTGCATACTTCCAGTGCTGTTCTGATCACATACTTATTCTCAGATGGGAGTTCTGATCAGTGTAAAATTAGGATGTTAACCCGGTTCGTTTCTGTACAAGGAGGAACAGTATAGAAACACAACCCACTGTTGTTCTGCTCACTCTCACCTTTTTCAGTTTGATGCTAAAATTCAGCTCAAAGCTTCCTTTGCTCATGGACTGGTACTATTTGGCTTCACTTGCTCTGTGCCGCTAAGTCCCTGGTCATACTGGGACTCATAATGTTTTTGTGACTGTGACTCAGAATTGTCAAATATATGGAGAAGCAGCAGAAATGAGGCTCATGATCACCTGGGGTCAGGGGCAGCCAATTCCGTTCCTGCATGTCTTTTTCGGCTTGAAGTCCAGAGTTTTACACATGCTGCTTAACGTATGCCCACTGTGCACTGACACACCTCTCCTCCACGCCCTCTACCCTCGTCCTACTGCACGGAACCCAGGCGCGGGCTGCAGCTGGACCAACCCCTCCTGCACTGAGAAGACTTCAATTTGTCTAGAGGTGAGGACAGCCACCTATGTCCGTGTATCCCAGACTCCACAGAGGGCTTGGTTTAGGAATAGGGCTTTATTAGCACCCTCTGGGGTCTTAGCTGGGGAAGGACGTTTAGTGATGGACTCTTTGGAAATGCTCCTTGTCTCCCAGGAATACACAGCCTGTTCGCTCTGATGAGGCTACTGGGGCCTTGCTCTTACCTGAGTCTTGTCCTCTGAACAGGTGTGGAGAGATTCTTCTCAGTCTAGAAAAAGAATCTGCTGTCAATCACAGCAGAATCGCTGGGGAGACTCGGGCCTCCTGGACTTTCCCCCTCTGACAGGCGAGCTCTGCCAGAGCCTTGCTGCCTGAAGAGCCTGCCACGACTGATAAGGTAGAATGGGCTTCTATGCTACGGCAGGGGAAGTTCCATCTGAGGATTAGTTTCCTAGTGGGCAAGCCAATGCTGCCATGGCCCCTTCTTTCAAATTCATCTCTCAGATTAAACTTGACCTCACTCTGCACCGTACATTCTATAAGGGCTCTGCTCTTTCTCCCCAGACATTGAGAGGAAAACCTTGTTCTCCATGGGCTGGGAAGGTATCCCTGATGTTTTGTTAATTAGTGTCTGATGGGTTAGCCAATAATTGGGGTAGTGTGTGAGCTTGGAGCACATGCAATTGCTGGTAAATCCTGCAATGCCAGAAGACCAGAGGATTGGACCAGGAATAGGGAATGAGGTCACTTTGGGGTAGGTGGAGGATGCCATGAAATCAGAATGGAAGAAAAATGCATCACAAGTAATTCAGTTGGAGTGTGTACACTAAACAGCCTTCAGCACCAAGCCCAGCCACTTACAGCCTGTGTGTCTTTGCCCAGGTTAGCTAACCTTTCTGTGTGACACCCGTGTGAGCAGAAAACTATAGGAGGCAGTTGTATTGCCCTCCACATTCTGTTACATGCTGAATAACTTTGGTTTTGTAAAGCTCTCAGGACAATGCCTGGCACAGTGTGAAAAGTTTAAGTTCTTTTCTATTACCCATGGTCTCTGCTTCCTATTCTATTTGTCCCATGGAGGGGATGGACAAAAACATCTGTGGTAGACAGCCAGCATGAAGTGGCACAAGTTTTACTTCATGAGCTTTAGTGAAGAGATAGTAGCAGAAGCCGTGCATAGTGAGTCTTTGGACAGTTATCTTTCCTTTGTAGGTTTTGACTTGATTATGTGTGGCCATTAATTCTAAATGCCATCAGGTGGCATCATTTTATAAGTTTAATATTTATGTTCTGGGATTCTAGGAAACACTGCATCTGGACGTATAGGGAGGAGAGAGGGCCTGCCCCAAGAAAGGCAGGGAGACTCTACTTGGGTCAAATGAAGTGGGAAAATCCCTCATCCCAGACTTTGCTCTGCTGTGCTCTCTCCCACCGAGAGGCAGATGAAGGATGTGGGACGTGTTAGGAGCTGTCTTGACATCTAGCTGGGATTATTTCCAGAGCTGTAGAAGCTAAATACCTGTGAAGTTGGGGAAACAAAGAGATGGAGTGCACAGTTTGGGGCTGAGAAAATGCTAACATAATCTATGTGGAAACTCTCTTGACTGACACTGACACAGGGTCCCTTTCACAGTGTGCTTATCAACTTCCTCACCCCACTTCAGGTATCTGTCCTGCCAGTCTTACAGTCAGCAGCCCATTCCCCAGGAGAATAAAGTGCGCCATGAAGAATTTATATTTTCAAGCTCCTATGAAAGAGGAGGAAAGAGAAAGAGATGGTTTAGATGCTAGACACCTAGCAGAAGATGTGTCACTCCTCCATTGTCCTTTTTCATTTCTGAAATGTGAACGTGATGGATGGGGCCCTGGCAGCCATATTTGTCATCGACACAACCTTGGTGAAGGAAAGGCACAATAGGAGCTGTGGGTCATTCATAGGAACCAGGGCATCTGAGAATCATAGAGTGCAATGGGCTCTTTACCCCCAGCTTCTCGGTCATGAGCGTGAAAGCTGTACATCTTAGCACATGTTTTGGTTTTGTGTTTTAGTATGCTGATCCTTGTCCTGATACACTTTCAAGAAGATTCTCTCAAATTTTTTACTTTTCCTCTTATTTGTTTTGATTTATCTTTTAATTGAAGTGTAGTCGATATACAACATCATAATGGTTCCAAGTGCACAATACTGTGATTCCACCATTACAGACTTCTTTCAATCCTTACCCAAGGAGTGTTGTTACTGTCAACATAGATTTGTGGTGAAGAGCTACTCACAGTATTCCCTATTTTGTAAGTCATCCCCATTACTAATTACATAGTGATTAAGATTTCTTGCCTCTTTGCCCCTTTACGTGCTGCACCCAATGGTCCCAGCCCCTCCCATGTGGCAACCACCAGGCACTCCGCAGTGTCTATGAGGCTACTGCTGTTTTGTTCATTTTGTTTTCTTCTCTTATTATATTCCACCTATGAGTAAAATCACATGACATTTATCTTACAGCATTTCTGTCGTATTTCAATTCTCAAATTATCCTCTCATTCCAATTATGTTGTATCAAATGTCAGGATTTCTTCCCCTTTTGTGGTTGCATAATATTCCATTGTGTATACACACCAATTCTTTGTCCATTCATCTACTGATGGACTCTTTGGTGGAACCTATCTCTGGACTCTGGTAAATAAAGTGGCAATAAGCATAAGAGGGCATATATCCTTTCAAATGAGAGATTGATTTCCTCATATAATGTCTTAGAATTGGAGTTACTGGTTCACATGGTAGTTTTAGATTTGGTTGTTTGAGGAACCCCCATAATGCTTTCCATACTGAATGCTCGAATTTCTTTCTCACCAACAGTGTAGCAGGGTTCCCTCCACTGCACATCCTTGCCAACATTTGTTATTTCTTGTCTTTTGGATAGTGGCCATTCTAAGTTGGGTGAGGTGATATCTCACTGTGCTTTTTATTTACATTTCCCTGATGATAAGTGACTGAAGCACCTTATCACATGCCTGTTGTCCAGTTATTGCTTTCTTTGTAAAAAAATGTCTCTTCAGGTCCTTCTGCCAATTTTTGCATTGGGTCATTTTTTTTGTGGTTATTGAGTCCTATGTGTTGTATCTGTATGTTGTATATTAAATGACATAGTGCGTAAATGCTGTCTTTCTGTTCTGTTCATGGTGTCCTTTGTTGTACAGAAGCTTTTGAGTTTGATGTAGTCCCACATATCCATTCCTGGTCTGGATTCCCTTGCATAGGGAGACATATACAGAAAGTAAGTGCTGATGCTTGTGTTCAAGAGATTTTTGTCTATGTTTCCTCCTAAGGGATTTATGGGCTCATGTCTCATATTTATGTCTTCAATCCAGTTTGTGTTTACTTTTGTGTATGGAGTTACACAATAATCCACTTTCATTCTCTTGCATGTATCTGTCCAGTATTCCCAATGCCAGTTATTGAAGAGACCTTTTCCCCACTGTATATTCATGGCTCCTTTATCATGCATTAATATCCCATATATGCTTGGTATTTTACCTGGGCTCTCTATTCTATTTCATTTAACTATGGGTCTGTTATTGTACCAGTACCTTTCTCGAGATTACTGGAGCTATGAAGTTTGTTGTGAAGTTACAGAATGTAATACACCCCGCTATATTTCTCTTTCTCAAGATTGCTCTAGCTATTCAGTGTCTTTTTTGTTTCCCTATGAATTTTAGGATTATTCACTCTTGTTCACCAAAAAATGCCATTGATATTTTGATAGCATTTGTACTGAATCTCTAATTTGTTTAGGGCAGGATGGCCATATGGACAATATTAATTCGTTTTGATGTGCATGAGATAGATTCGCAATGATCTGTGTCTTCCTCATTTTCTCTCATCTGTGTTATTGTTTTCAGAGTACCCGTCTTTTACGTCCTTGGTTAGGTTTACTCCCAGGTGTTTCATGCTTTTTGATAAAATTATAGATGGAATTGCTTTTGTGATTTCTCTTTCTGACAGTTTTTTGTTAGTGGATAGAAGTGCAACTGATTTCTGTACATTAATTCTGTATCCTACTACTCTGATGAATTCAAGTATCAGTACTCCTTTTTCTACAGTGGAGTCCTTAAGGTTTGCTGTATGCACTACAATGTCACCTGAAAATAGTGTTAGTTTTACTTCTTCCTTAGAATTTTGGGTGCCTTTTGTCTCTTTTCCTTGTCTTATGGCCAGGGCTGGGATGTCCAGTACAGTGTTGAATAAAAGATGCAAAGTTGGGCATCCTTGTCTTGTTCCTGTTCTTAGAGGAAAAGCTTTCATATTTTCTCCAGAGTATGATATCAGCTGTGGACTTTTCATACATGGCCTTTATTTGGTGAGGTATATTCCACGTATACCCAGTCAGTTGAGAGTTGTTATCATGAATGGATTTCGATTTTTGTCGAGTGCTTTTTTCAGCATCTCTTAGGATAATCATATGATTTCTATCCTTCCTTTGTTAATGTGATGGATCACATTGATTGATGTAAGAGTATTTTGCCATTCTTGCATTCCTGGATTCAATCCCATTTGGTCATGATGAATGATACTTTTGAGGTATTCTTTAATTCATTTTGCTAGTATGTTTTTCTGAGAATTTCTGCATTTATTTTCTTTAATAATATTGATCTGCGTTTTTTAATGTCTTTGGTTTCATATTAGAGTGCTAGTGGCCTCATAGAATGAATTTATAAGTATTTCCTTTTGTTCTAATTTGTACAATACTTCAAGAAGGATAGACATTAGCTCTTCTTTTGATGTTTCTTAGAATTCAGCTGTGAACTCCTCTGTTCCTTTCTTTCTTGGGTTTGATTACCAAATGTATTTTGCTACTGGTAATAGTCTGCACAGATATTTTTCTTCTTCCTGGTTCAGTCTCGGAAGGTTGCACTCTTTTAGGAACTTGTCCATTTATCCTAGGTTTTCCACCTTCTTGGTATATGTTTCGTTGAATTCTATAATCTTTGTATTTCTGTTGTTTCAGTTGTAACCTCTCCTTTTTCACTTGTGATTTTATTTGTGTCTTTTCTCATTTTCCTGGTAGTCTCCCTAGTGATATATTTTGTTTATCTTCTCATAAAACCAGCTCTTGTATTCATTTATTTTTTCGAGTGCTTTATTCTCTATTTATTTCTGTTCTGATATTTATTTTGTCCCTCCTTCTACAAACATTAGGTTTCATTTATTCTTCTTTTCCTTGTTTCTTTAGTTGTGGACTTAGAGTGTTTTTTCGGAATGCTGTTTCCTGACGTAGTCTTGCATTGCTGTGTACATTTCTGTAAGAATCCCTTTTGTGGCATCCCACAAATTTTGATAACTTTGGTTTTTGTTTTTATTTGTATCCATTTATTGATTCATTTCTTTTGATTTGCTCATTGATCCATCAATTACCTAGAAGCATGTTTTAGCTTCCATATGTTTTGGGGAGTTTTCTTTGTGTAGTTTTTATGTAGTTTCATACCATTTTGTCTGACAAGTTGCTGATATAATTTCAGTCTTTTTTAATTTATTCAGGTTCCTTTTGTGGCCTAGCAGGTGATCTCTTCTGGAGAACATTTCATCTGTACTTGAGAAAAACTAAAGCCTGCAGCCTTTGTGTAAAAGGTTTTCTATACATGTTTTCAGAACTTTGGTCTAATGTGTTCTTTAGTGCCTCTCTTTGTTTAATCTCTTTCTTAATGTTCTGTCCATTGGTGTAAGTGAGGTGTTAAAGTCTCCTTATATAATTGACTTGTAGTCTGTTTGTCCCTTTAGTTCCATTAAAATGTTTTACATATTTAGATACTCATATATTGGATGCATAGATATTTATTATCATTTACGTTCTCATTGGGCTGATCCCTTTATCATTATGTAATGTCTTTTTTGTTTCTTTTCAGTTTCCTTGTTTTGAATTCTACTCCATCTGACTGACATATGTACTTCTATTCCTGCTTTTTTCTTGCTATTATTTGCATGAAATATCTTTTCCTATCACTTCATGTTCTGTCTATGTACATCTTTAGGTCTGAAAAGACTCTCTTGTATGCAGCATATTGATGGGTCTTGTTTTTTTATCCATTCTACCACTGTATGTCTTTTGATTGCTGTATTCAGTCCATTTACATTTAAAGTATTTATTGATAAGTACATAGTTATTGATATTTTATTGTGTCCTAGTTGTTTTTGTGGCTACTCTCTGTTTCTTTCTTCCTCTCTTAAAATCTTATATTAAGTGATGCTTTCCTTTACTACTGTGCATGATTGTATTTTTTTATGTTTGTGCATCTATTTCATGCTTTAGGTTTGTGGTTACCTTATGGGTAATTTCCCAAATATATATTAAGATATGATTTTTATCCTTCCTTTGTTAATGTGATGGATCACATTGATGGATGTAAGAGTATTGTGCCATTCTTGCATCCGTGGATTCAATCCCATTTCGTCATGATGAATGATCCTTTTGATGTATTCTTGATTTCATTTTGCTACTACATTCTTTTTTAATATCCTTGCATGTATGCTCTTCAAGGACATTGGTCTGTAATTTTGTTCTTTCTTTTTAGTGTCTTTGCCTGGTTTTGGTATTCCAGTGATGTTACCCAGATAGAATGAGTTGGGAAGTATTCCCTCGTCTTCTAATTGGTGGAATAATTTGAGGATGGGTATTGGCTTTTCTTTAAGGTTTAGTAAAATTCGGTTGTGAAGCCATCTGGTATTGAGTTTTGTTTCCTGAAAGTTTGGGGGCTACTAACTCAATTTTGTTACTGATAATCGATCTGTTCAGATTTGATGTTTCTTCCTCTGTCAGTCTTGCAAAATAGTATGTTTCAGGAATTTTCTCACTTTTTCTAGATTGTTCCAATTATTGGCATGTAATTTTTCAAAGAAATCTATCGTAATTCTTTATGTTTGTGTTTTCAATTCTGATATCTTCTTTGTTTCTGATTTTGTTTACTTGTGTCCTCTTCTATTTTCTTGCTATGTCTGCCTAGTGGTTTCTCATGCTGTTGATCTCAAAAACCAACTTTGTTCCTTGTTTTTATTTTTCTATTTCTTTCATTTTCTCCCCATTATTTATTTCTGATCTGGTTTACATTTTCCATTGTTCTACTTACGTTGGGGTTCATGTCATCTTCTTTTTCTTGTCTCTTCAGCTATGTGTTTAGATCGTTCACTTGGGATTCTTCTTTCTTCTAACACTAAGCATGCTTTGCTTTGTACATCCCTTTTATAAACAGTTTTGTGAGATCCCACATAGCTAGAACTATTTTTTATCTTCTTTCATTTGTGTCCATGTATTTTTCTCATGTAATATTTGATTTACACATTAGTCCATGGTTTATTTGGAAACCAGAAATGGTGTAAGACAAATGTCATATGGAAAGCAAATAAAATTATGTTGTTATAAGGTAACAGGGTGGTCTCTGGGTGGAGACTGGGTGGTCACGTAAGTGAATTCTTATTTCATACCATTGTGATCTGAGACAATGTTTGAAACAATTTCAACGTTTTATAGTTTATTAAGGCTCCTTTTATGCACTAATATCTGATCTGGTCTGGGAAATGCTCCATGTGCACTTCAGAAAATGTGTATCCTGCTGCTTTTGGATGGAAAATTCAGTATATATCTGTGAGTCGATCTTGGTCTTGTGGTTGTGTTGTAGATTCTGATGTTTCTTGGCTCTTGTCTTCCTGATGGAAAGAGTTCACTTGAAAGACTTGGTAGACTATTAAATACACAAAGGGTTTCTTTTCAAACAAGCAAAAGGAGAGGACACTCCAGAGACAGAGCGGGTGGCCCTGAAGATGGGTATCAAGAGTTGAAATTTGCACTGTGCTTTTTATGGACCTTTATTTTTCCTTAATTTTTCCTCTTCCCCAGTTTGTCATTATCAGACCAGCCTTTGGATTCACCTTTGTTCCTCCCCTCCAACCTCTGGCACGTTTATGTCCCCCAGGAATGTCTAAGGGAGACCAAATGGGTGACCATAATCACAACGTAAATTATATTACAATAATGTGATAGTGGCCTTGGGGTTACTAGCTGAGCAGGTTTTCCTTAAGTGCACATGTCCAAAAGTGGACAAGTCCCTCATAACCCTTTTACTTATTAGTCTTTGCTAAACTGCAGGGAATGTTTGTCTTAGGTCACAGGGTGGGTGTAGACTCGGTGGTCTGCTTCCCTCTTTTCTCCCCTCCTGCTTATGTCTATCTAACTGCTATTCTAACATTCTGATGTTCCATTCAACACCTCTGTTTCCTTATTCATTTTCTGTATGGGTGATCGGTCCATTGATGTAAGTGGGATGTTTATGTGCCCCACTATGTCTGTGTTGCTATTTCTCCATTTGGGCCCATTAGTATTTGTTTTATGTACTTCGGTATCCTATGTTGTGTGCATAGGTATTTGCGATTGTTATATCCTCTTGCTGGACTGACCCCGTCATCCTTACATAAGGTCCTTCTCTATTTCCTGTTCTTGTTATGAAGTCCACCCTGCCTGATAAAAAACTGCTGGTACTCCTGCTATTTTATCCCTTTCATTTACATGAAACATCTGTTTCTATCTGTTCACTTTCCATCTAGGTATGTCTTTAGGTCTGAAAAGAGTCACCAGTAGACAGCGTATGGACGGGGGTGGATACTTTTACCATTCTGCCACAGTTCTACCCATGCTACAGCTTATGTTTGGTGCATTTAGTCCATTAACCTTAAAGGGTATTATAGACAAGTATATAAGTAGTGACATTTCATTTACTTTTTCTAATTGGTTTTGTACCTCCTTTCTGTTTCATTCTTCCGCTCTCTTACTCTTCTCTTGTTATTTGATTGTTGTCTTTAGTGTTGTCCTTGGATTTATTTTCTTTTTTAGGAAAAATGTTTTGTATATCTATCATTAGGCTTTAGGTTTGTGGTTACCATAAGTTCCATAGATAGTTTCCTAAGTATATAAGAGATTCCATTAAGTTGATGGTCATTGTATTTTGTACATAAACTGAAAGTACTACTTTTTATTCTTCTTCCTCCTGCACTTTATGTATACAATGTCATAATATAAAACGATTTTGTATCGCTTTGCTGATTTTGTGTACAGTTGATTTTACTTCTTTCTTTAGTTCTTAGCAGTTATGTCTATCTAACTGCTGTTCTAACATTCTGATGTGCCACTCAACACCTCTGTTTCCTTATTCATTTTCTGTATGGGTGATCTGTCTATTGATGTAAGTGGGATGTTTATGTGCCCCACTATGTCTGTGTTGCTATTTCTCCATTTGGACCCATTAGTATTTGTTTTATGTAGTTAGGTATCCTGTGTTGTGTGCATAGGTATTTGCATTAACTTCATTCTTGGTTAGTAATTCATCTGCTAACAAAGAATAAAGTTAAGTTACTCGTCTACTTCATTTACTGGTTAATCTCACTGATGGAAAATAGAATTTAGAATATTTCCATCCACAGAAGTCCCTTGATCATATGGGAGAATTTCTAGCTCCCCGTAAGTTAGAGGGATAAGATGGCTTGGTAAAGGTGTCTTTCTTGTGAGTTCTTCTCTTTAAATACATTAAATATTTCATGTCACTCCATTCTAGCCTGTAACTTTCTGGTGAGAAATCTGCTGAAAACCTTATTGTTTCTCCATAGTTAACTGTCTGCCTCTCTGTTGCTCCTTTAAAGATTCTCTCTTTCTCTTTAATCTTTACAATTTTAATTACTCTTTGTTTTGGTGTTATCTTCCTGGGATTCCTTTTGTCATGTGCTCTCAGAGCTCCCAGGATCTGGGCGTCTGTTCCCTTCCTCCGATTGGGAAATTTTACAACTATTATTTCTTTCTATTCTTGGTCTCTCTATTCTCCATCTGGGACTGCTTTCATGCAAATATTCTTTCATTTGCGGTTATCCTACAGCTCTCTCAGTGTCTTCCCATTTTCAGAAAAGGTTTTCTCTCTGTTCCTCAAGTTGATTTGTTTCCATCTTCTCATTTTCCATGTCATTGATTCTTTCCTCTACTTCCAGAAGTATCTACTTCTTTCCCAACATTGTAATTCTCATTTGGGTTACTGTATTGTAGAAACCTGAGTGGCTCTTTTTCAAATATCCCTCTCTTTGATAAAGTTCTCACTTAGATTATCAATTATATTCTCCAGGTCAGTAAGCCTATTTGTAACAGCTACTTGAAATTTTTATCAAAGTATTCATAATCTGCATTTCATTTAGCTTTCTTTCTGGTACCTTATATCACTGCTTTGCTTGGAACATATAAATGTATCCTTTTCGTCGCTTTTCTGTTTTTTTCCTTTCTCAAGGAAAGATGAGCTATGCCTTCTGATCTCAAATGTATTGGCTTTGTGAACTGGGGATCCTGTGTTGCCCAGAAGCTGAAGACTCTTGCTCACCATTGTCAGATTCTCTATTGCAGTGGGGCCAAGGTTGCTGCTGGTGAGCTGTGCAAGGGCCAATATTCTGCCTAGTCACTGACTTCTGAAGGCAGAGGATTCACTTCTTCATGCCCTTTGTCTGGACTAATGCCCTTCTTCTTGGTCTCATGAGTGGGTGAGTGGGTCTGAATTCTGTCTACTTTGGCAGGGGTTCCCCAATATGGGCTCAGTGTACTTGCAGGAGCAAGTGAACAGTGAGGACCTGCTATGAGGCTGAGACACCAGTGATGGAGCTGGAGAATCTAAAACTGGCTCCCACAAGTGCCTGACCATTTGGGCAGAAGGAGGGCTAGAAAAGCCAGAAAGTGTCCTCCTTCCATCTGCTGAGCAGCAAAGTCAGACAGACTTAAAAGGGTAGGCCTGCAGCTTTGCACAACCACAACGCTGGAACACCAGCAAGTGAGATGGAGCACTTGAAGCTGGTTCCCATGAGTGCATACCATTTGGCCTGCGAGAGGCTGCAGAACCACTTTCCACCTTCCCTTTTGCCTCTGGAGAGTTTCATGTGACTCCCACCCTTATGAACAATTTCCCACTGCTGTTAAATGTTTCAAACTGTGACCTCCGTGTTGGGTCTCTGCAGCAACCATGGAACATGCATGAGCTCAACAAGGGACAGGACCCTTGGCCTCACGGAGTGCTCCAGCTCTCCCCAATGCCTAGCCCCATTAATCACCAAAGGCCAATGCAATGTGGAGGCACGATCTCAGAGCAGATCTCAGCATCACGTACGCTGGATTCCTGAGCACTCACCCCCTTCCTGTTCTGTCCCTCTCCCACCTCGTGGCGGACTGGAATGGTGAAGGGATGAGGACATGGATTTGTCACGTTTCTTCAGCTTTACACTTCTAAACATGGACTTCTCTTTTTCACTGGGTGGACATGGTCTGCTCTGTTGTATTCATGCTATTTTCAGGCTTGATTGTATTTTTAATAGTTGTTTTCTTGGTGTGGATGTGGGAAGTGTTTTCCTTCTTGAAGTCTTATTTGCCACATTAATTAAACCCTCTCCAGAACTTCATTGTCTGTAAAGACCCCAGATCCTTGACAGGAGTCTTCTTAGTGCTCCTTTCATATCCTTATTCCTCAGGGTGTAGATGAAGGGATTGAGGATGGGGGTGACGATGGAATAGAACAGAGAGATAAACTTGGCCACATCTTGAGAGTAGCTGGAAGGGGGCTGCAGGTACATGTACATGCCAGGAAGGTAGAAGAGGGACACCACCACCAGATGAGAGGAACAGGTCCCGAAGGCTTTGTGCCGTCCAGTGGAGGATGGGATCCTCAGCACCGCACAGGCAATGAAGCCATAGGAGAGGAGGATGAGACCAAGGGGTACCGGCAAAAAGAAGGCCAGAAACACAGACAATGTGACATCATTCACAGTGGTGTCAGCACACGACAGCTTGATCATGGCCGGCACCTCACAGAAGAAGTTGTTCAGCTCCTGCCGCCCACAGAACGGCAATGGCACAGTCAGGATGACCTGAACGAGGGAGTTTCCAAAGCCACTGATCCAGGCCACAAGCACGAGCTGATGGCAGAGGGTGCGGTGCATGATAACAGCATATCGCAGGGGCTCACAGATGGCCACGTAACGGTCCAGGGCCATGGCGGCCAAGAGGATACACTCGGTGCAGCCCAGCCAGTGGAAAAACGCATACTGCACTGTGCAGCCACCGTAGCTGATTGTCTTCCTGGAGCTGCCTGTGTTGACCAGCACCTGTGGGACTGTGGTGGTGGTGTAGCAGAGGTCCAAGAAGGAGAGGTGGCTCAGGAAGATGTACATGGGGCTCTGGAGCTGGGGATCCAGCTTGGATACGATGATGATGGAAATGTTCCCCAACATGGCCAGAACATAGGACACCAGGAGGACCCCAAATAGGGTTAGCTCCAGCCGCGGTCGGTCAGAGGCACCTAGAAGGATGAAGTAGTTTGGGGTATCCCCCAAGAAGCTCTCATTGTCACTTCTCATGCTGACGTATTTTCTGGACCCTGTGATTAATCAGGAAAGAAAGGATAAGGAAAACCTGAGAAGAGGAATTAACTGCCTTTCGTATACTTGTACCTGGATATTGCCCAGGCTCCTGTTTTACCTCTGTGGAGACACTGAGATGTGGGCAGTCAGAACCAAGGTGCAGAGCAGTTGCTTGTGGGTCTTGTTCTCTCTCTTGCAGTGACCATGGCTATGCCATCAAAACTTTCTGAACTTTAATTTCTGTATCTGTCCTGTGGGGAGAAACATCTGCTTTAACTATATAGTCTCAGTGATGGTAGAGAGGCATTGAGATGTGAAAGCATACAATAAAAGTAATTTTCTTCCTGTTTAGTCAAATTTGGCAATTCCTCTCATCCTCATTAGAATGCTTGACTCCTCTCTTTAAACTCAGTGGCAGGGCACTGAACACTTTCTGAGGTTCTCCTGTTCTGCTATTTGGGGGAGGTTGTAGAAGTAGGGTGGGAGGTGGCACAATGCAAGTGTGATGGATTATAAGCAGGTAGGGTATTTATTGTCCTGCACACACCCTGATCATCTGCTAGGGCTTACATCTCCGTGTGTTGCCATGCAGAGGTGCTACCTGGATCGCAGCAACATGCCGGTCTCTCTCCCAGGACCCTCTCACACCCTGAGAACACTATCAATCACTGTAGCAGTTTGGAAAGTTACAATCCAAGGTCCTCTGATTCCCTGGAGTGAAGGAACGATATCACTTCAGCCTTTTATTTGTCATGGTACCTGGTGAGACACTGAGGCATAGTATTTTGAACATGGAGATTAAAATATTGACCTATGTAAGGCATACAGCCCTGAGAATTGCCAGCTGAAGGCTCACATTTCCTCATGAGACAATATTCATTGGGTAAGGAATTCAAGATGGTGGCATGAGAGGTGAGACAGAGAACTCCTCCCCAAGCTACAGTTCAGGGAATAATATAGTTAATAAAATCCTAAACAGGAACCCTAAAACAGGAACAGGAGGAAAGGCTGAACGAGACTGCACACAGACCTCACGAACAGAGCAGACATCACCAAATAGGGCAACATATGAAATCCATCAGTCCCTTGATCCAGCGGGACCCAATCCTTTTCCCCATCTGAGCTCACCAGCAGCAGGAGGAGAAATAGAGTGAGGAAGGGGATGGAGCCCAAGGACTGCTGAATGCCCAGCGCTGTAGATCTGCTTTTCATGCAAAAAACTACACTGTGTGGTGCTCTGGAGGGTGAAGAGCTGGTACAGGCAGAGTGCCTGGGGGACTGAGATTCCAGCTGTTCGTGGAGGATGGGATCCACACCCCGCTGTTCTGAGACAAAGGAAAGGTGGCCGTCTGAGACGCTTCCTAGTACGAGAGGGCTGCTGAAGTGGTGGGGTTTTCACGGAGCTGCTGTGTGGGGGAGGGGAGAGCTGGACGGTGCTGTCTGAGTGTGCTTTGCACAGCTGGTTGGGAACTTTGAGGAGCTTAAGACACTCCATCCCCTTGGCTGCTTACTCAGCCCTGAGGCGCCCACTGTGATACGCAGCCTGGCGAGCATCACCCTTGGCCTAACAGCAACAGTTTGCAAAACTACACTCAGTGTTCTGGCGTCAGGCCAGCCAAAGTGGGGGGGGGGGAGCTGTCCACAACAGCTAGAGATGCAAAGCATATAGGCTTACACCTGTGTGCTAGGCCCACTGAATCTGACACCAGAGAGAGGCACCATTGACGGAAATCAGGAAACAGCACTTTCCTCCCCCCAGGCACCAGCTCCTCTTCGCTTCAACACCCAATATCACTCTAGGAGCTGAGCAGCTCCAGAAATGAGTTTCTGAGCACTGAAGGGCACCACATAGAAATCTGAAACATCAAAAGACCTTGGTTCAGATGTAAATCTAACAAACTGCAGAAAAAGAGACATATGAAATTAAACTCACCAATCTTCCTGAAAGAGAGTTGAAAATAAAAATCATAAACATGCGTATGGAGGTACAGAAAAATATTCAAGAACTCAGAAAGAATTTAAGTTGCAGATTCAATCATTAAGAAATTCCCTGTCTGAAATGAAACATACAATGAAGGGATTTAAAAGCAGAAAGGAGGTAGTAGAACAGAAGGTAAATGGAATAGAAGTTAGGGAAGAGGAGTACAAGGAAACCGAGGCACAGAGAGAAAAAAGAACCTCTAAGAATGAAGGAGTATTGAGAGAACTGTGTGACTGATCCAAATGGAAAAATATTCTACTTATAGGAGTAACAGAAGAAGAAGAGAGAAAAAGGGATAGAAAGTGTCATTGAGGAGGTAATTGCCAAAAACTTCCCCAATCTGGGGAAGAACATAGTCTCTCAAGCCATGGAAGTGCACAGATGCCCCAACACAAGGGACCCAAGGAAGACAACATCAAGACATATAATAATTAAAATGGCAAATATCAAGGATAAAGACAGACTTTTAAAAGCACTCACAGAGAGATAAAAGATCACATACAAAGGAAAACACATCAGCCTATCATCAGATTTCTCAACAGAAACCTTATAGGCCAGAAGGCAGTGGCATGATGCAATTAAGCAGAAGGGCCTTGAACCAAGAATACTATACCCGGCAAGATTATCATTTAAATTTGAAGGAAGGATTAAACAATTTTCAGGTAAGCAAAAGATGAGAGAATTTACCTCCCACAAAGCACCTCTACAGTGCATTTTGGAGGGACTCAGAACCTTTAGGTTGTGTTTTTTATAGGACATGAAGAGAGTTAAATTAGACTGTTAGATAGTAAGGGAATTACCCTTGAACCTTTGGTAACCACAAATCTGAATTCTGCAAAGGCAATAAGTATATACCTGTCAAAAATCACCATAAATATAAAAAGTCCAAATGCACCAATCAAAAGACATAGAGTCACTGAATGGATGAAAAACAAGGCCCATCTATATGCTGCCTACAAGAGACTCCCTTCAAACCCAAAGACATATACAGACAGAAAGGGCAGGAATGGAAAAAGATATTTCATGCAACTAATAGGGAGAAAAAAGCAGAAGTTGCAGTACTTGTATGAGATAAAATAGACTTTAACCAAAGAAAGTAACAAGAGCCAAAGAAGGAGAATACATAATGCTAAAGGGGGCAGTCCAACAAGAGGGTATAACTATTATAAATATCTATGCACCAAATACAGGATCACCTACATATGTGAAACAAATACTAACAGAATTAATGTGGGAAATAGAATGCAATGCATTCATTTTAGGAGACTTCAACACTCCACCCAATCCAAAGGACAGATCAAACAGACATAAAAAGGTCAAGAGACAGAGCCACTGAACAACATAGTAGAACAGATGGACCTAATGGACATCTAGAGAACACTCCATCCAAAAGCAACAGGATACATGTCCTTCTCAACTGCACATGGAACATTTTCAAGAATAGGTCATACATTAGGCCACAAAAACAACCACAGTAAATTCAGAAAGATTGAAATTGTACCAACGAGCTTCTCAGATCACAAAGATATGAAACTGGAACTAAATTACACAAAGAAAACAAAAAAGCCCACAAAAACATGGAGGCTTAAGAACATGCTCCTAAATAATTAATGTATCAATGACCAAGTAAAAACAGAGATCAAGCAATGTATGGAGACAAATGACAACAATAATTCAGAACCACAAAATCTGTGGGATGCATAGAAGGCTGTGCTAAGAGGGAACTATATTGCCAAAGAGAGGGCTACCTCAGGAAACAATAACCATCCCTAATGAACAGTCTAAACTCACAATTAATGAAATTAGAAAAGGAAAAACAAATGAGGCCCAAAGTCAATAGAAGGAGGAACGTAATAAAGATTAGAGCAGAAATAAATAAAATTGAGAAGAATAAAATAATAGAAAGAATCAATCAAAGCAGGAACTGGTTCTTCGAGAAAATTAACCAAACAGGTAAACCCCTAGGCAGATGTAACAAGAAAAAAAGAGAGTCTACACACATTAACAGCATCAAAAATGAGAAAGAAAATATCACTATGGACACCACAGAAATACAAAGAATAATGAGAGAATACTATGAAAAAATCTTATGATAACAAACTAGATAATCTAGAAGAAATGGAAAGCTTTCTAGAAAAAAACAACCTTCCAAGGCTGACCCAGGAAGAAACAGAAAATCTGAATAGAACAATTACCAGCAGAGAAATTGAATTGTTAATCAAAAAGCTATGTAAGAACAAAACGCCTGGAGGAGATGCTTTCACTGCTGAATTTTATTAAATATTTTGTGAAGATCTAATAAACATCCTCCTTAAGTTTTCCAAAGAGTAGAAGAGAAGGGAATACTCCCGAACTCTTTCTACAAGGGCAACATAACTGTAATACCAAAATCAGGAAAAGACACCACAAATAAAAGAAAATTACAGATCAATATACCTGATGAACATAAATGCAAAAATACTCAACAACAAAATAGCAACTGAATTCAAAAATACATCAAAAAGATGATCTATCATTGATGAAGAGGGATTCATCCCAGGGATGTAAGGATGGAACAACATTCTAAAATCCATCACCATCACCCAGCACATCAACAAAAAGGACAAACCCCACATGATCAGCTCCATAGATGCTGAAAAAGGATTAGACAAAATTCAACACACATTCATCATAAAAACTCTTAACAAAATGGGTACAGAGGGCAACTACGTCAACAAAATAAAGGCCATATATGACAAACCTACAGCCAATATCATACTTAACAGCGAGAACCTGAAGGCTTTGCCTGTAAGATCAGGAACAAGACCAGGATGCCCCCTATCCCCACATTTATTCAACAAGGTTCTGGAGATCCTAGCCACAGAAATCACAAAAAGCAAAGAAATAAAAGGCATCCAAACTGGCAAGGAAGAAGTGAAACCGTCCCTATTTACAGATGACATGATATTGTATATAAAAAAACCGAAAGACTCTACTCCAAAACAACTAGGTCTAATATCTGAATACAGCAAATTTCTGGGATACAAAATTGATACACAGAAATCTGTTGCATTCTTATACACTAACAATTAACTAGCAGAAAGAGAAATCAGGAAAACAATTCCATTCACAATTGCACGAAAAAGAATAAAATACCTAGCAATAAACCTAACCGAGGAAGTGAAAGAGCTATACTCTGATAACTATGACACACTAATGAGATAAATTAAAGAAGACACCAACAAGTGGAAACACAGCCTGTGAGCATGGATAGGAAGAATTAATATTGTCAAAATGGCCATCATGCCTAAAGAAATCTACAGATTCAAAGTAATCCCTATCAAAATACCAACAGCATTTTTCAACAAACTAGAGCAAATAGTTCTAAAATTCATATGGAACCTCAAAAGACCCCGAATAGGCAAAGCAATCCTGAGAAGGAGGAATAAAACAGGGGGAAATGTGCTCCCTGATTTCAAGACTACTACAAAGCCACAGTAATCAAGACAATTTGGTACTAGCAAAATAACAGAACCAGAGACCAATGGAACAGAATAGAGAACCCAGATATAAACCCAAGCACATATGGTCAACTAATATATGATAAAGGAGCCACCCATATACAATGGGGAAATGACAGCTTCTTCAACACTTGATGTTGGCAAAACTGGACAGATACATGTAAGAGAATGAAAATGGATTAGTGTGTAACTCCATACACAAGAGAAAATTCAAAATGGATCAAAGACCTGAATGTAAGTCATGAAACTATAAAACTCCTGGAAAAATACATAGGCAAAAGTCTCTTGGACATAAACATGAGCAAGTTCTTGATGAACATAGTGTCTCCCCGGCCAAGGGAAACAAAAGTAAATATGAACAAGTGGGAGTATATCAAATCAAAAAGCTTCTGTACAGAAAAGGACACCATCAGTAGAACAAAAGTCATACTACACTGTGAGAGAATATATTCATAAATGACATATCTGATAAGGGGTTGACATCCAAATTATATAAACAGCTCATTCACCTCAACAAACAAAAAGAAAATAAGCAAATTAAAAAATGGGCAGAGGAACTGAACAGACAGTTCTCCGAAGAAGAAATTCAGATGGCCAACAGACACATGAAAAGATGCTCCACATCGCTAATCATCAGAAAAATGCAAATTAAAACTACAATGAGATATCACCTCACACCAGTTAGGATGGCCCCCTCCAAAAGACAAACAACAACAAATGTTGGCGGGGATGTGGAGAAAGGGGAACCCTCCTACACTGCTGGTAGGAATGTAAATTAGTTCAACCTTTCTGGAAAGCAGTATGGAAGTTCCTCAAAAAACTAAAAAGAGAAATACAATTTCACCCAGGAATTCCACTCCTAAGAATTTACCCTAAGAATGCAGCAGCGCTGATTCAAAAGGACATATGCACCCCTATGTTTATCGCAACACTATTTACAATAGCCAAGAAATGAAAACAATCTAAGTGTCCATCAGTATACGAATGAATAAAGAAGACGTGGTACATATGCACAACAGAATATTATTGATCCATAAGAAGAAAACAAATCCAAAGACTTACAACAACATGGAGCTACTGGATATTATACTCAGTGAAATAAGCCAGGCGGAGTAACACAAGTATCAGATGATTTCACTCATCTGTGGCGTGTATGAACAAAAAACTGAAGGAACAAAACAGCAGCAGACTCACAGAACCCAAGAATGGACTAAAAGTTACCAAAGGCAAAGGGACTGGGTGGATGGGTGGGAAGGGAGGGATAAGGGGGAAAAAGGGGCATTACGATTAGCACAGATAATGTAAGGGCAGGGGGGGTGACATGGGAAAGCAGTATAGCACAGAGAAAACAAGTAATGATACAGTAGCATCTTACAATCCTCATGGACAGTGGCTGCAATGGTGTATGAAGTGGGTACTTGATAACAGGGGGAGTCTAGTAACCATAATGTTCAAGTAATTGTACATTAACCATACCAAAAAGAAAATATTTATTGGGAAGAGGGAATGACATTTGAATTCCCTGTACCACTTCTCTGACAGGCAGCTGCTTCCTCTCAAAGTCAGAATGCACAATATATTTGATATACAGACCCCAGTCTGTTAGAAAGCATCTGGGTTTCCATCTGCACTCCCATGGGGCCATTCCTCACAACCACATCAGACCCCACCTTCCTAGACTCTTTCCAGGACTGTACAACTTCAAAATCATGATAGGATGATATATCCCATGATGGGATGCAAAATCAATTCTGTGTGCGATTCTTTCATGAAAGATTCACTTTTAGTGCATTTGGTGCTTTACGCAATAAGTATAAAATTCATGGGCATTGTTCAGCTTGGATGCTATAATAAATAAGCATGCTCTGATCCAACTACCAGTCCAGCTCTACATTCTATAGAACCATAGTATTCCTTGAAAACAATTCAATTTCTGGAGATTAAGAGTGCAAGTAAGTGCAAATTACCTTCCTTGCTTAATTGTTTCAAAATACATACTTTTCAATCTAGAGATCCCAATATTCTTGTAGAACACTCAATTACTGACCTTCTTCTCAGTAGTCTACCAAAAACTCTTCTATGAGAAATCTTATAGACTCCAATGGTTTTGTCTCTAATGGGAGCTCATGCACCTCCTCGTGTTGATGTGGTGAGCTGGGTACAGCCACATCATCCTAGCACACTTTTTAAGATGAAAGGTAATTGTGCCATTTCCCTTTCTTACAGTTCTGATTCCAAGGTTTCTTCTCGGTGTCTAAACTGTACAAAAAGAAAATTTGCAGATACACTGAGGCAAGATATGAAAAAGAATGGAAGAATTAAAATATAGAGCAGTAGATACAGGCGAATAACCAAACAAGATTATTAAGCACTCAGGGAGAGCCAGAAGCTTTGATGACAACTCTCTATGATTGTCTTCCTTAGTTCTTTATTAAATATGTACTAATATGGGCATAGCACCAAGGTGGATATTTATACACCCATTTTACTGTTGAGAAGAATAGCATGGGTGGAATAACTGGTCTACCTCAGGTTATTGACAGAGCAGTAGGATTTAAAATTTAGAGCATGCCCTTAACCGTTGTTCTCTCTCGTTCTTAGCTTTGAAAAACACCATTGGTGACCTGAAACATGACAACAGTGTAAGTACAAATTACTGAAATGGAAGAGAATGAGAAAAAGGCTAGTGATATCACAGGAAGGAAAGGGGTAAGGGGACTGGAAAGGAGAAGCTTTCTGTAATTTCCAGGTCAGTGTTCCAGGCATGCATGGGTACACACACACACACACACACACACACACACACACACACAGCTTTTCTGCTGCAAAGCTGGTGCACCATCCCAGCCTGAACCTCCTAACTGTGTCCTACTCTTTGCTGTCCAGCCCTTCCTACGTTGAGGTTTGCTTTGGATCCAGCCCCTGGATTCCTCCTTCTCTCTTCCGGTTGCCCAAAATGAGGTGCCTCCAAAGCATTGCCTACCTTCCCTGAGTAAACACAGTGATTCCACATTTGCCACAACCACTTATTCCTTCCAGACCTGGTGTCTAGCTGTCATTTCCTCACTGATGTCTACCCTCCATCATTTCCCATTGTTAATGGAGCAACTCAAATTTAACCCATCAGCCATCTCTCCAACCTCAAACCATGAAGTTCATTCCAAATTTTGTCTGCCTTTGCATCCATTTCCCCAACTCAAAGAATTTAGATCCCTTCTAATAATGTTTTACTCCTCATTTGCCACATTTCATCTATGACCCTGTCCTTCTGGTTCCACTAGCTCCATGTCACAGGCTCAAATTATGCATATCCTTGCCATATCCATCCTCAGCATAAGCACCTTCTGGACCCCTCTGAGAACATGCTAAGCATCTTCCCAGAGGCAGGCCTTTCCTTATCCATCACATTCACAGTGGAGTCATCTTCCTAGGACTCCAGACTTTTGATGATTTTTTTAATTGAAGCATAATTGATTTACAATATAGTTAGTTTCAAGAATACAACATTGTGATTCCAAACTTATCTATATTATTAAATGCTCACCGCAGCTAGCCTAGGCATGATCTGTCTACATAGAAAGATGTTACAGAACTATTGACTATATTTCCTGCACTGTACTTTCATCCTCGTGACTAACTTACACTATGATTAAGATTTTGTGCCTCTTTATCCCCTTCACCTATTTCACTCGCTGATCTCAAACCATCCCTTTGGTATCCACCAATCATATCTCAGTATCTGTGATCTAAGACTCAAGTCCACAAAGAAAATATGTATTTATGTGTTCCAACTACCTAACAAATAAGAGCCCATTTCCTTAGTTACCAGCCAAGAGTGTACATTGTACATGTACATGGAATCCCATGCTGAAGAAACTTCACTTCATATAATTCTCTTTAAGCAGCTACCGTGGTGTACAGTAATGACAGTTCTTACACTATACCAACCATCAGGCTAGGTTGTGGAAAAACTGATACACCTTATAATATACATAATCCCCTGTATTATATATTACTTTAATGGTATATTGACAATGCCTGACATAGGGTACTGAAATCCCTGTGGGGATTGATAAAAGAACCTGTTTCTCCCCACTCCAAAAAGGGGGAGAGATAATACAATATATTGCAGGCAATATGCAGAACTTCCAGGAAGATTATTATGAGTGAGGCAAACGGGGATTTAACAAGGACTTTCATTGCCGGTTAGGCCAAAAGATCTCTCCTCACACTTTGGGAACTATATGTCAATTGACAAAAACAAAAATACTATTCAGCCTCATTTTCCTGCAAACTGGGCAGTCAGGTTAAGGCTCTGTTTCACTGACAATTATGTGACTGCAATTAAGCTGCAGGAGGCTGAGTCTTCGGGACAAGGCTTACGGTGGTAAGTTTCCTCCACAGATATTACGAGGTTTTCTTTCATCACAGAAAGTTAAAAACTATATATGTCATAGTTTGTGCATACTTCCAGTGCTGTTCCGATCACATACTTACTCTCAAATGGGAGTTCTGATCAGTGCAAAATTAGGATGTTAACCCGGTTCGTTTCTGTACAAGGAGGAACGGTATAGAAACACAACCCACCTCTGACCCCTGATTGTTCTTCTGCTCACTCTCACCTTTTTCTGTTTGATGCTAAAATTCAGCTCAAAGCTTCCTTTGCTCATGGACTGGTACTATTTGGGTTCACTTGCTCTGTGCCGCTATGTCCCTGGTCATCCTGGGCCTCATAATGTTTTTGTGAGTGTGACTCAACATTGTCAAATATATGGAGAAGTAGCAGAAATGAGGCTCATGGTCACCTGGGGTTAGGGACAGCCTGTTCCGTTCCTGCATGTCTTTTTCCGCTTGAAGTCTAGTGTTTTACACATGCTGCTTAACGTATGCCCACTGTGCACTGACACACCTCTCCTCCACACCCTCTACCCTCGTCCTCCTGCACGGAACCCAGGCGCGGGCTGCAGCTGGACCAACCCCTCCTACACTGAGAAGACTTCAGTTTGTCTAGAGGTGAGGACAGCCACCTATGTCCGTGTTTCCCAGACTCCACAGAGGGCTTGGTTTAGGAATAGGGCTTTATTAGCACCCTCTGGGGTCTTAGCTGGGGAAGGACGTTTAGTGATGGACTCTTTGGAAATGCTCCTTGTCTCCCAGGAAGACACAGCCTGTTCGCTCTGATGAGGCTGCTGGGGCCTTGCTCTTACCTGAGCCTTGTCCTCTGAACAGGTGTGGAGAGATTATTCTCAGTCTAGAAGAAGAATCTGCTGTCAATCACAGCAGACACACTGGGCAGACTCAGTGCCTTCTGGACTTTCCCCTGTGACAGGTGACCTCTGCCAGAGCCTTGCTGCCTGAAGTGCCTGCCATGACTGATAAGGTAGAATGGGCTTCTATGCTACAGCAGGGGACGTACCACCTGAGGATAAGATTCCTAGTGGGCAAGCCAACGCTGTCATGGTCCCTTCTTTCAAATTCATCTCTCAGATTAAACTTGACCTCACTCTGCACCGTTCATTCTATAAGGGCTCTGCTCTTCCTCCCCAGACACTGAGAGGAAAACCTTGTTCTCTTCGGGCTGGGAAGGCATCCCTGATGTTTTGTTAATTAGTGTCTGAGGGGTTAGCCCATAATTGGGGTAGTGTGTGAGCTTGGAGCACATGCAATTGCTGGTAAATCCTGCAATGCCAGGAGACCAGAGGATTGGCCCAGGAATAGGGAATGAGGTCACTTTGGGGTAGGTGGAGGATGCCATGAAATCAGAATGGAAGAAAAATGTATCACAAATAATTCAGTTGGAGTGTGTACACTAAACAGCCTTCAGCACCAAGCCCAGCCACTCACAGCCTGTGTGTCTTTGCCCAGGTTAGCTAACCTCTCTGTGTGTCACCCACGTGAGCAGAAAACTATAGGAGGCAGTGGTATTGCCCTCCACAGTCTGTTACATGCTAAATGACTTCGGTTTTGTAAAGCTCTCAGGACAATGCCTGTCACAGAGCAATAAGTTTAAGTTCTTTTCTATTACCCATGGTCTCAGCTTCCTCTTCTGTTTGTCACATGGAGGGGATGGACAAAAACATCTTTGGTAGACAGCCAGCATGAAGTGGCAGAAGTTTTAATTCATGAGCTTTAGTGAAGGGATAGTAGCAGAAGCAGTGCATAGTGAGTCTTTGGACAGTTATGTTTCCTCTGTAGGTTTTGACTTGTTCACCTCTGGCCATTAATTCTAAATGCCATGAGGTGGCATCATTTTATAAGTTTAATATTTATGTTCTGGGATTCTGGGAAACATTGCATCTGGACGTAGAGGGAGGAGAGTGTTCCTGCCCCACGAAAGGCAGGGAGACTGTACTTGGGACAATTAAGTGGGAAAATCCCTCAGCCCAGGCATTGCTCTGCTGTGCTCTCTCCCACCGAGAGGCAGATGAAGGATGTGAGACCTGTTAGGAGCTGTCTTGACATCTAGCCGGGATTATTTCCAGAGCTGTAGAAGCTAAATACCTGTGAAGTTGGGGAAACAAAGAGATGGAGTGCACAGTTTGGGGCTGAGAAAATGCTAACATAACCTATGTGGAAACTCTCTTGACTGACACTGACACAGGGTCCCTTTCACAGTGTGCTTATCAACTTCACCCCACTTCAGGTATCTGTCCTGCCAGTCTTACGGTCAGCAGCCCATGCCCCAGGAGAATAAAGTGCCCCATGAAGGATTTATATTTTCCAGCTTCTATGATAGAGGGTAAAAGAGAAAGAGATGGGTTAGATGCTAGACACCTTGCAGAAACACGTGTCACTCCTCCATTGTCCTTTTTCATTTCTGAAATGTGAACGTGATGGCTGGGGCACTGGCAGCCATATTTGTCATCGATACAACCTTGGTGATGGAAAGGCACAATAGGAGCTGTGGGTCATTCACAGGAACCAGGGCATCTGAGAATCACAGTGTGCCATGGCCTCTTTACCCCCAGCTTCTTGGTCATGAGCGTGAAAGCTGTACATCTTAGCACACGTTTTGGTTTTGTGTTTTAGTATGCTGATCCTTGTCCTGATACACTTTCAAGAAGATTCTCTCAAATTTTTTACTTTTCCTCTTATTTGTTTTGATTTATCTTTTAATTGAAGTGTGATTGATATACAATATCATAAAGGTTCCAAGTGCACAATACTGTGATTCCACCATTACAGTCATCGTTCAATCCTCACCCAAGGAGTGTTGTTTCTGTCAAGATAGATTTGTGGTGCAGAGCTACTCACAGTATTCCCTATTTTGTAAGTCATCCCCATTACTAATTACATTATGATTAAGATTTCTTGCCTCTTTGCCCCTTTACCTGCTTCACCCAACGATCCCAGCCCCTCCCCTGTGGCAACCACCAGCACTCCTCAGTGTCTATGAGGCTACTGCTGTTTTGTTCATTTTGTTTCTTGTCTTGTTATATTCCACCAATGAGTAAAATCACATGACATTTATCTTACAGCATTTCTGGCATATTTCAATTCTCAAATTGTCCTCTCATTCCAATTATGTTGTCTCAAATGCCAGGTTTTCTTCCCCTTTTGTGGTTGCATAATATTCCACTGTATATATATACCACTTCTTTATCCATTCATATACTGATTGACTCTTTGGTTGATCCTATGTCTGGACTCTGGTAAATAAAGTGGCAATATGCATAAGGGTTCATATATCCTTTCAAATGAAAGATTGATTTCCTCATATAATTTCTTAGAATTAGAGTTACTGGTTCACATGGTAGTTTTAGTTTTTATTGTTTGAGGAACCCCCAGATTGCTTTGTATAGTGACTGCACGAATTTCTTTCTCACCAACAGTGTAGCAGGGTTCCCTCCTCTCCACATCCATGTCTTTTAGGTAGTGGCCATTCTAACTAGCATGAGGTGATATCTCACTGTGGTTTTTATTTACATTTCCCTGATAATAAGTGACTGAAGCACCTTATCACATGCCTGTTGGCCAGTTATTGCTTTTTTATGGAAAGAAATGTCTCTTTTTTATGGAAAGAAATGTCTCTTTTTTATGGAAAGAAATGTCTCTTCAGGTCCTTCTGCCAATTTTTCCCTTGGGTCATATTTTTTCTGTGGGTATTGAGTCCTATGAGTTGTATCTATATGTTGTATATTAAATGACATAGTGCATAAAGGCTGTCTTTCTGTTCTGTTCGTGGTGTCCTTTGCTGTACAGAAGCTTTTGAGTTTGATGTAGTCCCACATATCCATTCCTGGTCTGGATTCCCTTGCATAGGGAGACATATACAGAAAGTAAGTGCTGATGCTTGTGTTCAAGAGATTTTTGTCTATGTTTCCTCCTAAGGGATTTATGGGCTCATGTCTCATATTTATGTCTTCAATCCAGTTTGTGTTTACTTTTGTGTATGGAGTTACACAATAATCCACTTTCATTCTCTTGCATGTATCTGTCCAGTATTCCCAATGCCAGTTATTGAAGAGACCTTTTCCCCACTGTATATTCATGGCTCCTTTATCATGCATTAATATCCCATATATGCTTGGTATTTTACCTGGGCTCTCTATTCTATTTCATTTAACTATGGGTCTGTTATTGTACCAGTACCTTTCTCGAGATTACTGGAGCTATGAAGTTTGTTGTGAAGTTACAGAATGTAATACACCCCGCTATGTTTCTCTTTCTCAAGATTGCTCTAGCTATTCAGTGTCTTTTTTGTTTCCCTATGAATTTTAGGATTATTCACTCTTGTTCACCAAAAAATGCCATTGATATTTTGATAGCATTTGTACTGAATCTCTTAATTTGTTTAGGGCAGGATGGCCATATGGACAATATTAATTCGTTTTGATGTGCATGAGATAGATTCGCAATGATCTGTGTCTTCCTCATTTTCTCTCATCTGTGTTATTGTTTTCAGAGTACCCGTCTTTTACGTCCTTGGTTAGGTTTACTCCCAGGTGTTTCATGCTTTTTGATAAAATTATAGATGGAATTGCTTTTGTGATTTCTCTTTCTGACAGTTTTTTGTTAGTGGATAGAAGTGCAACTGATTTCTGTACATTAATTCTGTATCCTACTACTCTGATGAATTCAAGTATCAGTACTCCTTTTTCTACAGTGGAGTCCTTAAGGTTTGCTGTATGCACTACAATGTCACCTGAAAATAGTGTTAGTTTTACTTCTTCCTTAGAATTTTGGGTGCCTTTTGTCTCTTTTCCTTGTCTTATGGCCAGGGCTGGGATGTCCAGTACAGTGTTGAATAAAAGATGCAAAGTTGGGCATCCTTGTCTTGTTCCTGTTCTTAGAGGAAAAGCTTTCATATTTTCTCCAGAGTATGATATCAGCTGTGGACTTTTCATACATGGCCTTTATTTGGTGAGGTATATTCCACGTATACCCAGTCAGTTGAGAGTTGTTATCATGAATGGATTTCGATTTTTGTCGAGTGCTTTTTTCAGCATCTCTTAGGATAATCATATGATTTCTATCCTTCCTTTGTTAATGTGATGGATCACATTGATTGATGTAAGAGTATTTTGCCATTCTTGCATTCCTGGATTCAATCCCATTTGGTCATGATGAATGATACTTTTGAGGTATTCTTTAATTCATTTTGCTAGTATGTTTTTCTGAGAATTTCTGCATTTATTTTCTTTAATAATATTGATCTGCGTTTTTTAATGTCTTTGGTTTCATATTAGAGTGCTAGTGGCCTCATAGAATGAATTTATAAGTATTTCCTTTTGTTCTAATTTGTACAATACTTCAAGAAGGATAGACATTAGCTCTTCTTTTGATGTTTCTTAGAATTCAGCTGTGAACTCCTCTGTTCCTTTCTTTCTTGGGTTTGATTACCAAATGTATTTTGCTACTGGTAATAGTCTGCACAGATATTTTTCTTCTTCCTGGTTCAGTCTCGGAAGGTTGCACTCTTTTAGGAACTTGTCCATTTATCCTAGGTTTTCCAGCTTCTTCGTATATGTTTCATTGAATTCTATAATCTTTGTATTTCTGTTGTTTCTGTTGTATCCTCTCCTTTTTCACTTCTGATTTTGTGTCTTTCCCCATTTTCCTGGTAAGTCTCACTAGTGGTATATTTTGTTTATCTTCTCATAAAACCAGCCATTGTATTCATTTATTTTTTCGATTGCTTTATTCTCTATTTATTTCTGTTCTGATAATTATTTTGTCCCTGCTTCTACAAACATTATGTTTCATTTATTCTTCTTTTCCTTGTTTCTTTAGTTATGCACTTAGAGTGTTTTTTGGGAATGCTGTGTACTTTTCTGTTAGAATCCCTTTTGTGGCATCCCACAAATTTTGATAACTTCGGTTTTTGTTTTAATTTGGCTCCATTTATTGATTCATTTCTTTTGATTTGCTCATTGATCCATCAATTACTTAGAAGCATGTTTTAGCTTCCATGTGTTTTGGGGAGTTTTCTTTGTGTAGTTTTTATGTAGTTTCATACCATTTTGGTCTGACAAGTTGCTGACATAATTTCAGTCTTTTTTAATTTATTCAGGTTCCTTTTGTGGCCTAGTAGGTGATCTCTTCTGGAGAACATTTCATCTGTACTTGAGAAAAACTACAGCCTGCATCCTTTGTGTAAAATATTTTCTATATATGTTTTCAGAACATTTGGTCTAATGTGTTCTTTAGTGCCTCTCTTTGTTTAATCTCTGTCTTAATGATCTGTCCATTCATGTAAGTGAGGTGTTAAAATCTCCTTATATAATTGACTTGTAGTCTGTTTGTCCCTTTAGTTCCAATAAAATGTTTTACATATTTAGATACTCCTATATTGGGTGCATAGATATTTATTATCATTTACATTCTCATTGGGCTGATTCCTTTATCATTATGTAATGTCTTTTTTGTCTCTTTTCAGTTTCCTTGTTTTGAATTCTACTCCATCTGACTGACATATGTACTTCTACTCCTGCTTTTTTCTTGCTATTATTTGCATGAAATATCTTTTCCCATTACTTCATGTTCTGTCTATGTACATCTTTAGGTCTGAAAAGACTCTCTTGTATGCAGCATATTGATGGGTCTTGTTTTTTTATCCATTCTGCCACTGTATGTCTTTTGATTGCTGCATTCAGTCCATTTACATTTAAAATATTTATTGATAAGTACATAGTTATTGATATTTTATTGTGTCCTAGTTGTTTTTGTGGCTACTCTCTGTTTCTTTCTTCCTCTCTTAAAATCTTATATTAAGTGAAGTTTTTCTTTACTACTGTGCATAATTGTATTTTTTTATGTTTGTGCATCTATTGCAGGCTTTAGGTTTGTGGTTACCTTATGGGTAATTTCCTAAATATATATTAAGATATGATTTTTATCCTTCCTTTGTTAATGTGGTGGATCACATTGATGGATGTAAGAGTATTGTGCCATTCTTGCATCCGTGGATTCAATCCCATTTCGTCATGATGAATGATCCTTTTGATGTATTCTTGATTTCATTTTGTTAGTACATTTTTTAAAAATATCCTTGCATATATACTTTTCAAGGATATTTGTCTGTAATTTTATTCTTTCTTTTTAGTGTTTTGCCTGGTTTTGGTATTCCACTGATGTTGGCCAGATAGAATGAGTTTGAAAGTATTCCCTCATCTTCTAATTGGTAGAATAATTTGAGGATGGGTATTGGCTTTTCTTTAAGGTTTAGTAGATCTCGGTTGTGAAGCCATCTGGTATTGAGTTTTGTTTCCTGAAAGTTTGGGGGTTACTAATTCAATTTTGTTACTGATAATCAATCTGTTCAGATTTGATGTTTCTTCCTCTGTCAATCTTGCAAAATAGTATGTTTCAGGAATTTTCTCACTTTCTCTAGATTGTTCCATTTATTGGCATGTAATTTTTCATAGAAATCTATTATAATTCTTTATGTTTGTGTTTTCAATTCTGATATCTTCTTTGTTTCTGATTTTGTTTACTTGTGTCCTCTTCTATTTTCTTGCTATGTCTACCTAGGGGTTTCTCTATGCTGTTGATCTGAAAACACCAACTTTTTTCCTTGTTTTTATTTTTCTATTTCTTTCATTTTCTCCCTATTATTTATTTCTGCTCTGCTTTACATTTTCCATTGTTGTACTTACGTTGGGGTTCATGTCTTCTTTTTCTTGTCTCTTCAGCTGTGTGTTTAGATCGTTCATTTGGGATTCTTCTTTCTTCTAACACTAAGCATGCTTTGCTTTGCACATCCCTTATATAAACATTTTTGTGAGATCCCACATAGCTAGAAGTATTTTTTATCTGCCTTCATTTGTGTCAATGTATTTTTCTCATGTCATATTTGATTTACACATTAGTCCATGGTTTATTTGGAAACCAGAAATGGTGTAAGACAAATGTCATATGGAAAGCAAATAAAATTATGTTGTTATAAGGTCACAGGGTGGTCTCTTGGTGGAAACTGGGTGGTCACGTAAGTGAATTCTTATTTCATACCATTGTGGTCTGAGACAATGTTTGAAACAATTTCAATGTTTTATAGTTTATTAAGGCTCCTTTTATGCACTAATATCTGATCTGTTCTGGGAAATGCTCCATGTGCACTTCAGAAAAATGTGTATCGTGCTGCTTTTGGATGGGACCTTCAGTATATATCTGGGATTCATCTTGGTTTTGTGGTTGTGTGGTAGATTGTGATATTCCTTGGCTATTTCTTCCTGATGGAAAGAATTCAGTTGAAAGACTTGATAGAGGGTTAAATACACAAAGGGTTTCTTTTCAAACAAGCAAAAGGAGAGGACACTCCAGAGACAGAGTGGGTGGCCCTGAAGATGGGTATCAAGAGCTGGAATTTGCACTGTGCTTTTCATTGACCTTTATTTTTCCTTAATTTTTCCTCTTCCCTATTTTGTCATTATCAGACCAGCCTTTGGATTCACCTTTGATCCTCCCCTCCAACCTCTGGCAAGTTTATATTCCCCAGGATTGTGTAAGGGAGACCAAAAGGGTGACCATAATCACAACGTAAATTATATTACAATGATGTTATAATGGCCTTGGGGTTACTAGCTGAGCAGGTTTTCCTTAAGTGCACATGTCCAAAAGTGGACAAGTCACTCATAACCCTTTTAATTATTAGTGTTTGCTAAACTGCAGGAAGTGTTTGTCTAAGGTCACAGGGTGGGCTCTGGCTGGAGAGTTGGTGGACTGCTTCCCTCTTTTCTCACCTCCTGCTTATTTCTATCTAACTGCTATTCTAACATTCTGATGTGCCATTCAACACCTCTGTTTCCTTATTCATTTTCTCTATGGGTGATCTGTCCATTGATGTAAGTGGGATGTTTATGTGCCCCACTATGTCTGTGTTGCTATTTCTCCATTTGGGCCCATTAGTATTTGTTTTATGTACTTAGGAATCCTATGTTGTGTGCATAGGTATTTGCGATTGTTATATCCTCTTACTGGACTGACCCTGTCATCCTTACAAAAGGTCCTTCTCTGTCTCCTGTTCCTGTTTTGAAGTCCACCCTGTCTGATAAAAAACTGCTGGTACTCCTGCTATTTTATCCCTTTCATGTACACGAAACGTCTGTTTCTATCTGTTCACTTTCCATCTAGGTATGTCTTTAGGTCTGAAAAGAGTCACCAGTAGACAGCGTATGGACGGGGGTGGATACTTTTACCATTCTGCCACTGTTCTAGCCATGCTACATCTTATGCTTGGTGCATTTAGTCCATTAACCTTAAAGGGTATTATAGACAAGTATATAAGTAGTGACATTTCATTTACTTTTTCTAATTGGTTTTGTACCTCCTTTCTGTTTCATTCTTCCGCTCTCTTACTCTTCTCTTGTTATTTGATTGTTCTCTTTAGTGTTGTCCTTGGATTTATTTTCTTTTTTAGGAAAAATGTTTTGTATGTCTATCATTAGGCTTTAGGTTTGTGGTTACCATAAGTTCCATAGATAGTTTCCTAAGTATATAAGAGATTCCATTAAGTTGATTGTCATTCTATTTTGTACACAAACTGAAAGTACTACTTTTTATTCTTCTTCCTCCTCCACTTTATGAATACAATGTCGTAATATAAAACGTTTTTGTATCGCTTTGCTGGTTTGGTGTACAGTTGATTTTACTTCTTTCTTTAGTTCTTAACTTCATTCTTGGTTAGTAATTCATCTGCTAACGAAGAATAAAGTTAAGTTACTGGTCTACTTCGTTTACTGGTTAATCTCACTGATGGAAAATAGAATTTAGAATATTTCCATCCACAGAAGTCCCTTTATCATATGGCCTGCTTAGTGGTGGTAGTTTCCCTTAACCTTTGTTTATATGGGAGACTTTCTGGCTCCCCGTAAGTTAGAGGGATAAGATGGCTGGGTAAAGGAGTCTTTCTTGTGAGTTCTTCTCTTTCAACACATTAAATATTTCATGTCACTCCATTCTAGCCTGTAACTTTCTGGTGAGGAATCTGCTGAAAACCTTATTGTTTCTCCATAGTTAACTGTCTGCCTCTCTGTTGCTCCTTTAAAGATTCTCTCATTGTCTTTAATCTTTACCATTTTAAATTCTCTTTGTTTTGGTGTTATCTTCCTGGGGATCCTTTAGGTATGGGCTCTCAGAGCTCCCAGGATCTGGGCATCTGTTCCCTTCCTTCGATTGGGAAATTTTACAGCTATTATTTCTTTCTACTCTTGGTCTCTCTATTCTCCTTCTGGGACTGCTTTCATGCAAATATTCTCTCATTTGGGGTTATCCCACAGCTCTCTTAATGTCTTCCCATTTTCAGAAAAGGTTTTCTCTCTGTTCCTCAAGTTGGTTTTTTCCATCTTCTCTGTTTTCCATGTCATTGATTCTTTCCTCTACTTCCAGCAGTATCTACTCATTCCCACATTGTAATTCTCATTTGGGTTACTGTATTCTAGATACCTGCGTGGCTCTTTTTCAAATATCTCTCTCTTTGATAAAGTTCTCACTGAGATTATCAATTATATTCTCTAGATCAGTGAGCCTATTTGTAACAGCTACTTGAAATTTTTATAAAAGTATTCATAATCTGCATTTCATTTAGCCCTCTTTCTGGTACCTTATCTCACTGTTTTGTTTGGAACATATAAATGTATCCTTTTTGTCGGGTTTCTGTTTTTTTCCTTTCTCAAGGATAGATGAGGTATGCCTCCTGATCTCAAATGTATTGGCTTTGTGAACTGGGGATCCTGTGGTACTTAGAAGGTTCAGACTCTTTCTCGCAACTGTCAGATCTCTATTGCAGTGGGCCAACGTTGCTGCTGGTGAACTGTGGGAAGGGCCAATATTCTGCCTAGTCACTGACCTCTCTCAGGAGAGGATTCACCTCTTCATGCCCTTTGTCTGCAGTAAAGCCCTTCTTATTGGACTCATTGTGAGTGGGTCTGAATTCTGTCGACTTGGGCAGGGGCTCCCGAATCTGGGCTAAGTGTACTGGCAGGAGCAAGTGAACAGTGAAAACCTGCTATGAGGCTGAGCCACCAGTGATGGAGCTGGAGAATCTAGAACCGGCTCCCACAAGTGCCTGACCATTTGGGCAGAAGCTGGGATAGAAAAGCCAGAAAGTGTCCTCCTTCCATCTGCTGAGCAGCAAAGTCAGAACACTGTTGGGCAGAACAGACATAAAAGGCTCGGTCTGCAGCTCTGCACAACCACAATGCTCAACCACCAGCAAGTGAGATGCAGCACTTGAAACTGGCTCCCATGAGTGCATACCAGTTGGCCTGAGAGGGGTTGTGTTACAATTATCCACCTTCCCTTTTGCCTCTGGAGAGTGTCATCTGACTCCCAGCCCTCTGAACAACTTCGCACTCCTGTTAAATGTTTCAAACTGTGACCTCCGTGTTGGGTGTCTGCAGCAACCATGGAACATGCATGAACTCAACAAGGGGCAGGAGTCTTGGCCTCACAGAGTGCCCCCGCTCTTCTCAATGCCTAGCACCATTAATCACCAAAGGTTAATGCAATGTGGAGGAATGATCTCAGAGCAGATCTCAGCATCCATACACTGGATTCCTGAGCACTCACCCCCTTCCTGTTCTGTCCCTCTCCCACCTCGTGGCGGACTGGAATGGTGAAGGGATGAGGACACTGATTTGTCACGTATCTTCAGCTTTACACTTCTAAACACGGACTTTTCTTCACTGGGTAGACATGGTCTGCTCTGTTGTATTCATGTTATTTTCAGGTTTTATTGTATTTTTGATAGTTGTTTTCTTGGTGTGGATGTGGGAAGTGTTTTCCTTCTTGAAGTCTTATTTGCCACATTAATGAAACACTCTCCTAGACCTTCATTGTCTGTAAAGACCCCAGATCCTTGACAGGAGTCTTCTCAGTGCTCCTTTCATATCCTTATTCCTCAGGGTGTAGATGAAGGGATTGAGGATGGGAGTGACGATGGAATAGAACAGAGAGATGAACTTGGCCACATCTTGGGAGTAGCTGGAAGGGGGCTGCAGGTACATGTACATGGCAGGAAGGTAGAAGAGGGACACCACCACCAGATGAGAGGAACAGGTCCCGAAGGCTTTGTGCCGTCCAGTGGAGGATGGGATCCTCAGCACCGCACAGGCAATGAAGCCATAGGAGAGGAGGATGAGACCAAGGGGTACCGGCAAAAAGAAGGCCAGTAACACAGACAATGTGACATCATTCACAGTGGTGTCAGCACAGGACAGCTTGATCATGGCCGGCACCTCACAGAAGAAGTTGTTCAGCTCCTGCCGCCCACAGAACGGCAATGGCACTGTCAGGATGACCTGAACGAGGGAGTTTCCAAAGCCGCTGATCCAGGACACAAGCACGAGCTGATGGCAGAGGGTGCGGTGCATGATAACAGCATACCGCAGGGGCTCACAGATGGCCACGTAACGGTCCAGGGCCATGGCGGCCAAGAGGATACACTCGGTGCAGCCCAGCCAGTGGAAAAACGCATACTGCACTGTGCAGCCACCATAGCTGATTGTCTTCCTGGAGCTGCCTGTGTTGACCAGCACCTGCGGGACCGTGGTGGTGGTGTAGCAGAGGTCCAGGAAGGAGAGGTGGCTCAGGAAGATGTACATGGGGCTCTGCAGCTGAGGATCCAGCTTCGATACCAAGAAGATGGAAATGTTCCCCAACATGGCCAGAACATAGGACACCAGGAGGACCCCAAATAGGGTTAGCTCCAGCCACCGTCTGTCAGAAACACCTAGAAGGATGAAATAGTTTGGGGTATCCCCGAAGAAGCTCTCATTGTCACTTCTCATGCTGAGGTATTTTCTGGACCCTGTGATCAATCAGGAAAGACAGTGTGAGGAAAACCTGAGAAGAGCAATTAACTTCCTTCCTTATGCTTGTACCTGGAAATTTCCCAGCCTCCACTTTTACCTCTGTGGAGACACTGAGATGTGGGCGCGCAGAACCAAGGTGCAGAGCAGTTGCTTGTGTGTCTTGTTCTCTCTCTTGTGGTGACCTTGGCTATGCCACCATAACTTTCTGAAATTCAATTTCTGTATCTGTCCTGTGCGGAGAAACAACTGCTTTAACTATATAGTCTCAGTGATGGTAGAGAGGCATTGAGATGTGAAAGCATACAATAAAAGTAATTTTCTTCCAGTTAAGTCAAATTTGGCAATTCCTCTCATCCTCATTAGAATGCTTGACTCCTCTCTTTAAATTCAGTGGCAGGGTACTAAACACTTTCTGAGGTTCTCCTGTTCTGCTATTTGGGGGAGGTTGTAGAAGTAGGGTGGGAGGTGGCACAATGCAAGTGTGATGGATTATAAGCAGGTAGGGTATTTATTGTCCTGCACACACCCTGCTCATCTTCTAGGGCTTACATCTCCGTGTGTCGCCATGCAGAGGTGCTCCCTGGACGTCAGCACCATGCTGGTCTCTCTCCTAGGACCCTCTCACACCCTGAGAACACTATCACTCACTGTGGCAGTTTGGAAGGTTACAATCCAAGGTCCTCTGATTCCCTGGAGTGAAGGAACGATATCACTTCAGCCTTTTATTTGTCATGGTACCTGGTGAGACACTGAGGCATAGGATTTTGAACATGGAGAGAAAAATATTGATCTATGTAAGGTACACAGCTGTCAGAGTTCCCAAGTTAAGGCTCACATGGCCTCTCGAGACAATATTCATTGAATAGGGGATTCAAGATGGTGGTATGAGAGGTGAGATAGAGAAATCCTCCACAAACTACAGATAGTGTTATAATATAGTTAATAAAACCCTAAAGAGGAACCCTAAACAGAAACAGGAGGAAAGGCTGCACAAGACTGCACACAGACCTCACAAACAGAGCAGATCTCACCAAACAGGGGAATATATGAAATCCATAAGTCCCTTGATCCAGCAGGACCCAAGCCCTTCCCCCACCTCAGCTCACCAATAGGAGGAGGAGAAATGGAGTGAGGGAGGGTTTGGAGGACTGGGACTGCTGAACGCCCATACCTGGAGGTCTGCTTTACATGCAGAAACCTACACTGTGTGGTGCTCTGGAGAGTGAAGAGGTGGTACAGGCGGAGTGCCTGGGGGACTGAGATTCCAGCTGTTTGTGGACGATGGGATCCACACTGCACTGCTCTGAGAGAGAGGAAAAGTGACAGCCTGAGAGGCTTCCTAGTAGTGAGAGGGGTGCTGAAGGGGTGGGATTTTGACAGAGCTGCTGTGTGGGGGAGGGGAGAGCTAGACACTGTTGTCTGAGTGTGCTCTGCACAGCTGGTTGGGAATTTTGAGGAGCTTCAGGCACTACATCCCCTTGGCTGCCTAATCAGTCCCAAGGCCCCCACTGTGATACGCCGCATGGCAAGACTTTCTCCTGGCCTCACAGCAACAGTTTGCAAAACCACACTCAGTGTGCTGGCATCAGGCCAGCCAAAAGGAGGGCGTGTCCACAACAGCTAGAGATGCAAATCACAGAGGCTTACACCTGTGTGCTTGGCCCACTGGCTGTGACACCCAAGACAGGCACCACAGATGGAAATCAGGAAACAGTTTTTTCCTCCCACCTGGTACCAGCTCCTTTCCCCTACAACACCAAATATGACTCCAGGAGCTGAGCAGCTCCAAAAATGAGTTTCTGAGCACTGAAGGGCACCACATAGAAATCTGAAACATCAAAAGACCTTGGTTCAGATGCAAATCTAACAAACCCCAGATGAAGGGACAAATGAAATTAAACTCACCAATCTTCCTGAAAGAGAGTTGAAAATAAAAATCATAAACATGCTTATGGAGGTACAGAAAAATATTCAAGAACTCAGAAAGAATTTAAGTTGCAGATTCAATCATTAAGAAATTCCCTGTCTGAAATGAAACATACAATGAAGGGATTTAAAAGCAGAAAGGAGGTAGTAGAAGAGATGGCAAATGGAATAGAAGTTAGGGAAGAGGAATACAAAGAAACTGAGGCAAAGAGAGAAAAAAGAACCTCTAAGAATGAAGGAATATTGAGAGAAGTGTGTGACTGATCCAAATAGAACAATATTCTCATTATAGGGGTAACAGAAGAAGAATAGAGAAAAAGGGATAGAAAGTGTCATTGAGGAGGTAATTGCCAAAAACTTCCCCAATCTGGGGAAGGATATAGTCTCTCAAGCCATGGAGGTGCACAGATGCCCCAACACAAGGGACCCAAGGAAGACAACATCAAGACATATAATAATTAAAATGGCAAATATCAAGGATAAAGACAGACTTTTAAAAGCACTCACAGAGAGATAAAAGATCACATACAAAGGAAAACACATCAGCCTATCATCAGATTTCTCAACAGAAATCTTATAGGCCAGAAGGCAGTGGCATGATGTATTTAATGCAATTAAGCAGAAGGGTCTTGAACCAAGAATACTATACACGGCAAGGTTATCATTTAAATATGAAGGAGGGATTAAACAATTTTCAGATGAGCAAAAGATTTGAGAATTTACCTCCCACAAACTACCTCTACAGTGCATTTTGGAGGGACTCCTATAGGTGGAAGTATTCCGAAGGCTAAACAGATGTCACCCAAGCGATAGACAAAGAGTAGGGAATATGGTTCAAAACATAGAAAGAATGGAGGAGGGCAAAAAAGAACCATTAGGTTGTGTTTTTTATAGGACATGAAGAGAGTTAAATTAGACTGTTAGATAGTAATGGAATTACCCTTGAACCTTTGGTAACCAAAAATCTGAATTCTGCAATGGCAATAAGTACAGACCTATCAAAAGTCACTGTAAATGTAAAAAGTCCGAATGCACCAATCAAAAGACATAGAGTCACTGAATGGATGAAAAAACAAGGCCGATCTATATGCTGCCTACAAGAGACTCACATCAAACCCAAAGACATATGGAGACAGAAAGGGCAGGGATGGAAAAAGATATTTCATGCAACTAATAGGGAGAAAAAAGCAGAAGTTGCAGTACTTGTATGAGAGAAAATAGACTTTAAAGCAAAGAAAGTAACAAGAGACAAAGAAGGACATTACATAATGATAAAGGGGCAGTCCAAAAAGACAGCATAACTATTATAAATATCTATGCACCAAATACAGGATCACCTACATATGTGAAACAAATACTAACAGAATTAAAGAGGGAAATAGAATGCAATGCATTCATTTTAGGAGATTTCAACACTCCACCCAGTCCAAAGGACAGTTCAAACAGACATAAAATAAGTCAAGAGACAGAGGCACTGAACAACATTGTAGAACAGATGGACCTAATTGACATCTAGAGAACACTCCATCCAAAAGCAACAGGATACATGTCCTTCTCAAATGCACATGGAACATTTTCAAGAATAGGTCATACATTAGGCCACAAGAACAACCACAGTAAATTCAAAAAGATTGAAATTGTACCAACGAGCTTCTCAGATCACAAAGATATGAAACTAGAACTAAATTACACACAGAAAACAAAAAAGCCCACAAACACATGGAGGCTTAAGAACATGCTCCTAAATAATCAATGGATCAATGACCAAATAAAAACAGAGATCAACCAATATATGGAGACAAATGACAACAATAATTCAAAACCACAAAATCTGTGGGATGCATAGAAGGCTGTGCTAAGAGGGAAATATATTGCAATAGAGAGGGCTACCTCAGGAAAGAATAATCATCCCTAATGAACAGTCTAAACTCACAATTAATGAAAGTAGAAAAGGAAAAACAAATGAGGCCCAAAGTCAGTAGAAGGAGGGTCATAATAAAGATTAGAGCAGAAATAAATAAAATTGAGAAGAATAAAACAATAGAAAGAATCAATGAAAGCAGGAACTGGTTCTTTGAGAAAATTAACCAAAAAGGAAAAAAGAGAGTCTACACACATAAACAGAATCACATATGAGAAAGGAAAAATAACTATGGACACCACAGAAACACAAAGAATTATGAGAGAATACTACGAAAAAATTTTATGGTAACAAACTAGGTAACCTAGAAGAAATGGAAAACTTTCTAGAAAAAAACAACCTTCCAAGGCTGACCCAGGAAGGAACAGAAAATCTGAATAGACCAATTACCAGCAAAAAATTATCAAAAAACTATGTAAGAACAAAACGCCTGAGCAGATGCTTTCACTGCTGAATTTATCAAATATTTTGTAAACCTAATAAGCATCCTCCTTAAAGTTTTCCAAAATGTAGAAGAGGGGGAATACTCCCAAACTGTTTCTTTGAGGGCAACATCACTGTAATACCAAAATCAGGAAAAGACACCACAAAAAAAGAAAACTACCGATCAATTTCCCTGATGAACATAGATGCAAAAATACTGAATGAAATATTAGCAAACAGAATTCAAAAATATCATCTATTATTGAACAATATGGATTCATCCCAGGGATGTAAGCGTGGTACAACATTCTAAAATACATCACCATCACCCAGCACATAAACAAAAAGGACAAAAACCACATGATCAGCTCCATAGATGCTGAAAAAGCATCCAAAAAAATTCAACACACATGCATGATAAAAACTCTCAACAAAATGTATATAGAGGGCAAGTACATCAACATAATATAGGCCATATATGAAAAACCCACAGCCAACATCATACTTAACACTGAGCAGCTGAAAGCTTTTCCTGTAAGATCAGTAACAAGACCAGGATGCCCATGATCCCCACTTTTATTCAACAAGGTTCTCGAGATCCTAGCCACGGCAGACAACGCAAATAAAGAAAAGGCATCCATACTGGCAAGGAAGATGTGAAACTGTCCCTGTTTGCACATGACATGATATTGTATATAAAAAAATCTGAAAGACTCTACTCCAAAACAACTAGGTCTAATATCGGAATACAGGAAATTTCTGGGATACAAAATTGATACACAGAAATCTGTTACATTCCTATACACTAACAATGAACTAGCAGAAAGAGAAATCAGGAAAACAATTCCATTCAGAATTGCACCAAAAAGAATAAAATACCTAGGAATAAACCTAACCAAGGAAGTGAAAGAGGTATAGTCTGATAACTACTAGACACTCAAGAGAGAAATTAAAGAAGACACCAATAAGTGCAAACACATCCTGTGAGCATGGATAGAAAGAATTAATATCGTGAAAATGGCCATCATGCCTAAAGAAATCTACAGATTCAATGCAATCTCTATCAAAATACCAACAGCATTTTTCAACGAACTAGAGAAAATTGTTCTAAAATTCATATGGAACCACAAAAGACCCCAAACAGGCATAGCAATCCTAAGAAGGAGGAATAAAGTAGGTGGAATAATGCAACTTACTTCCACTCTACTACAAAGCCACAGCAATCAAGATGATTTGGTACTGGCAGAAGAACAGAACCAGACACCAATGGAACAGAATAGAGAACCCAGATATAAACCCAAGCACATATGGTCAACTAATATATGATAAAGGAGCCACTCATGTACAATGGGGAAGTGAAAGCCTCTTTAACACTTGATGTTGGCAAAACTGGACAGTTACATGTAAGAGAATGAAAATGGACTATTGTCTAACTCCATACACAAAAGTAAATTTGAAATGTATCAAAGACCTGAGTGTAAGTCATGAAACCATAAAACTCTTTGAAAAACACATGGGGAAAAGTCTCTTGGACATAAACATGAGCAAGTTCTTGATGAAGATAGTATCTCCCCGGGCAAGGGAAACAAAACCAAATATGAACAAGTGGGACTATCAAATCAAAAAGCTTCTGTACAGCAAAGGACACCATCAGTAGAACAAAAAGTCATCCTACAGAATGTTAGAATATATTCATAAATGACATATCTGATAAGAAGTTGACATCCAAGTTATATAAAGAGCTCATTCATCTCAACAAACAAAAAGAAAATAAGGAATTTTAAAAATGCGCAGAGGAGCTGAACAGACAGTTCTCTGAAGAAGAAATTCAGATGGCCAACAGACACATGAAAAGATGCTCCACATCACTAATCATCAGAGAAATGCAAGTTAAAACCACAATGAGATATCACATCACACCAGTTAGGATGGCCACCATACAAAAGACAAACAACAACAAATGTTGGCAAGGATGTGGAGTAAGGGGAACCATCCTACACTGCTGGTGGGAACATAAATTAGTTCAACCTTTCTGGAAAGCAGTATGGAGGTTCCTCAAAAAACTAAAAATAGAAATACCGTTTGACCCAGGAATTCCACTCCTAGGAATTTACCCTAAGAATGCATCAGCCCAGATTCAAAAGGACATATGCCCCCCTATGTTTATTGCAGCACTATTTACAATAGCCAAGAAATGAAAACAATCTAAGTGTTCATCAGTAGACGAATGGATAAAGAAGATGTGGTACATATGCACAATGGAATATTATTGAGCCATAAGAAGAAAACAAATCCAACCACTTACAACAACATGGAGCTACTGGGTATTATACTCAGTGAAATAAGCCAGGTGGAGTACCACAAGTATCAGATGATTTCACTCATCTGTGGCGTGTATGAACAAAAAACAGAAGTAACAAAACAGCAGCAGACTCACAGAACCCAAGAATGGACTAACAGTTACCAAAGGCAAAGGAACTGGGGTGGATGGGTGGGAAGGGAGGGATAAGGGGGAAAAAGGGGCATTACGATTAGCACAGATAATGTAAGGGCGGGGGGGGTGACATGGGAAAGCAGTATAGCACAGAGAAAACAAGTAATAATTCAGTAGCATCTTACGATGCTCATGGACAGTGGCTGTAATGGTGTATGAAGTGGGGACTTGATAACAGGGGGAGTCTAGTAACCATAATGTTCAAGTAATTGTACATTAACCATACTAAAAAGAATATATTTATTGGGAAGAAGGAATGACATTTGAATTCCCTGTACCACTTCTCTGACAGGCAGCTGCTTCCTCTCAAAGTCAGAATGCACAGTACATTTGGCATACAGACCCCAGTGCTGTTAGAAAGCATCTGGGTTTCCATCTGCACTCCCATGGGGCCATTCCCCACAACCCCATCAGAGCCCACCTTCCTAGATTCTTTCCAGGACTGCACACCTACACAATCATGATAGGATGATATATCCCATGATGGGATGGAAAATCAATTCTGTGTGCAACTCTTTCATAAAAGATTCTCTTTTCTGCATTTGGTGCTTTATGCTTTAAGTATAAAATTCATGGGCATTGTTCAGCTTGGATGCTGTATAAATAAGCATGCTCTGACCCAACTACCAGTCCAGATCTACATTCTATAGAACCCTAGTATTCCTTGAAAACAATTCAAGTTCTGGAAATTGAGTGCACAAATAAGTGCAAATTACCTTCCTTGCTCCATTGTTTCAAAATACATACTTTTCAATCCAGAGATACCAATATTCTTGTAGAACACTCAATTACTGAACTTCTTCTCACTAGTCTACCAAAAACTCTTCTATGATAAATCTTATAGACTCTGATGGTTTTGTCTCTAATGGGAGCTCATGCACCTCCTCGTGTTGATGTGGTGAGCTGGGTACAGCCACATCATGCTAGCACACCTTTTAAGATGAAAGGTAATTGTGTCATTTCCCTTTCTTACAGTTCTGATTCCAAGGTTTCTTCTCGGTGTCTAAACTGTACAAAAAGAAAATTTGCAGTTACACTGAGACAAGATATGAGAAAGGATGGAAGCATTAAAACATAGAGCAGTACATTCAGGCGAATAACCAAACAAGATTATTAAGCACTCAGGGAGAGCCAGGTGGTTTGATAACAACTCTCTATGATTGTCGTCCTTAGTTCTTTAATAAATATGTACTAATATGGGCATAGCACCAAGGTGGATATTTATACACCCATTTTACTGTTGAGCAGAATAGCATGGGTGGAATAACTGGTCTACCTCAGGTTATTGACAGAGCAGTAGGATTTAAAACGTAGAGCATACCCTTAACCATTGTTCTCTCTCGTTCTTTGCTTTGAAAAACACCATTGGTGACCTGAAAGGTGGCAACAGTGTAAGTACAAATTACTGAAATGGAAGAGAATGAGAAAAAGGCTAGTGATATCACAGGAGGGGAAGGGGTAAGGGGACTGGAAAGGAGAAGCTTTCTGTAATTTCCAGGTCAGTGTTCCAGGCATGCATGGGTGCACACACACACACACACACAGCTTTTCTGCTGCAAAGCTGGTGCGCCATCCCAGCATGAACCTCCTAACAGTTTCCTAGTCCTTGCTCTCCAGCCCTTCCTACCTTGAGGTTTGCTTTGGATCCAGCCCCTGGATTCCTCCTTCTCTCTTCCGGTTGCCCAAAATGAGGTGCCTCCAAAGCATTGCCTACCTTCCCTGAGTAAACACAGTGATTCCACATTTGCCACAACCACTTATTCCTTCCAGACCTGGTGTCTAGCTGTCATTTCCTCACTGATGTCTACCCTCCACCATTTCCCATTGTTAATGGAGTAACTCAAATTTAACCCATCAGCCATCTCTCCAACCTCAAACCATGAAGTTCATTCCAAATTTTGTCTGCCTTTGCATCCATTTCCCCGACTCAAAGAATTTAGATCCCTTCTAATAATGTTTTATTCCTCATTTGCCACATTTCATCTATGACCCTGTCCTTGTGGTTCCACTAGCACAAGGTCACAGGCTCAAATTATGCATATCCTTGCCATATCCATCCTCAGCATAAGCACCTTCTGGACCCCTCTGAGAACATGCTAAGCATCTTCCCAGAGGCAGGCCTTTCCTTATCCATCACATTCACAGTGGAGTCATCTTCCTAGGACTCCAGACTTTTGATGATTTTTTTAATTGAAGCATAACTGATTTACAATATAGTTAGTTCCAAGAATACAACATTGTGATTCCAAACTTATCTATATTATTAAATGCTCACCCCAGCTAGCCTAGGGATGATCTGTCTACATAGAAATATGTTACAGAACTATTGACTATATTTCTTTCACTATACTTTCATCCTCGTGACTAACTTACAATATGATTAAGATTTTGTGCCTCTTTATCCCCTTCACCTATTTCACTCGCTGATCTCAAACCATCCCATTGGTATCCACCAATCATATTTCAGTATCTGTGATCTAAGACTCAAGTCCACAAAGAAAATATGTATTTATGTGTTCCAACTACCTAACAAATAAGAGCCCATTTCCTTAGTTACCAGCCAATAGTGTAGATTGTACATGTACATGGAATCCCAGGCAGAAGAAACTTCACTTCACATACTTCTCTTTAAGCAGCTGCCATGGTGTACTGTAATGACAGTTCGTACACTATGCCAACTATCAGGCTAGGTTGAGGAAAAACTGATACACCATATAATATAAATAATCCCCTGTATTATATATGATTTTTATGGTTTATTGACAATGCCTGACATAGGCTACTGGAATCCTTGTGGTGATTGATAAAAGAACCTGTTTCTGCCTACTCCAAAAGGGGGAGAGAAAATTCAATATATTGCACAACAACATGCAGAACTTCATGGGCAGTATTATGAGAGAGGCAAACGGGGGTTCAACTAGGAGTTTCTTTGCCGATTAGGCCAAAAGATCTCTCCTCACACTTTGAAAACTATATCTCAATTGAAAAAAACAAAAATACTGTTCAGCCTCATTTTCCTGCAACCTGGGCTGTCAGGTTAAGGCTCTGTTTCACTGACAAGGATGTGACTATAATTAAACTGCAGGTGGCTGAGTCTTGGGGACAAGGCTTACAGGTGGTAACACTTTCCTCCACGGATATTACCAGGTTTTCTTTCATCACAGAAACTTAAAAAGTGTGTATGTCATAATTTGTGCATGCTTCCAGTCCTGTTCCCATCACATACGTATTCTCAGATGGGAGTTCTGATCAGTGTAAAATCAGGATGTCACCCCGGTTCGTTTCTGTACACGGAGGAACGGTGTAGACACACAACCCACCTCTGACCCCTGAGTGCTGTTCTGCTCACTCTCACCCACCAGCCCCTTGCCCATGGCGGAGGACCGCGTCCACCCCAGTCCGCAGTCAGCCTGTGCCAGGCCTTTGCCCGCCATGCAACCTCCCTCCAGCTCTGCCTGCCCAGCCCCACCCTGCACCTTCCCTGTAGCTCAGCGTCTCCCTCTGTCGTGGACTGTAATCCCTGATGTCTCACGCAGGGTCAGACTATCCCCAGGGAGGTGCCGTGGACCAAGGGGCTTGCGGAGCACTGATAACCCATCCCCACAAGGGGGCTTAGGTATGCTTTTCCAAAATGTCTTGAATTTAGAGACTTAAAAGAGTACAGAATTAAGAATATAGTCACTGATATAGAAATCTGTTTTTATTGTGACAGACAGTAACTCCACTTTTCTTGGTGAGCATTTGGCAATAAATTTATTTGTTGAAATACTGTTTTTCATCTGAAAACAATATATTATTGTATATCAACTATACATCCACCAATAAAAACATGTTTCTTAACCAACAGAGGGAGGCAGGGAGGTAAATAAGCCCTGACACCCATCAGCCCTCAGTTTGTGTACATACACTATGTATGTGTCGTCGCATGTCCCACTTCAGTATCTCTGTGAAAATGAAGACGTTCTAAAGGGTTTAGAACACCTCCTCATTCATATCCGTGCTGCTATATGACACCAGGGTGCTGGTTCACACAGGAGGGACATCACTTCCCCATAGACCCCAGATGTCCTAACCCCTCAGCCCCACACCACTGCCTACAAAGTAAAAACAGTCCACTTTTCTATGTGCGACCCATTGTTAAACCACCATAAAACTGAAAAATGCTTAAGACCTTGAGTAATGGAGAACCTAATAAAGCGCTATGCTGTTTGCAATTATTTTGTTAAATTCACAATTTTGTGGAGATTCCAAGTCATTGAAAAACAGCAGTCTGTGTCGCACATTGTGTCATTCCCATCACCTAGCATGCGTAATGCAACTAATCCATGAAACGGATACTGATTTCATCAGCAAACCTGAAGGTCTCGCTCCTTGAGGAACTCCTGATTCTGCACTGCGTGGAGCTTCAGGCTCCATCTGTGATTCGTTTTAGTGACGGTCAGGAGGAGGAGGGCGCACGTGGAACACAGCAGTGAGGGCCACAGCGAGGACACGAGTCCACACAGGAAGGGTACCAGCTCCTTGTAAGCAGAAGCCTGTCCCCGAGTCAGGGTCAGATGCCTCCAGCATAGGCCTGTTCCCCCACCCGCACAGGACGGCCTGAATTTTCCCTAGGCTGACTTTGACAGTTTACTGGTAAAATTCAGCTCAAAGCTTGCTTTGCTCATGGACTGGTACTATTTGGCTTCACTTGGCTTTGTGCCGCTACGTCCTTAGTCATCCTGGGACTCATAATGTTTTTGTGACTGTGACTCAGCATTGTCAAATATATGGAGAAGCAGCAGAAATGAGGCTCATGGTCACCTGGGGTTAGGAGCAGCCTGTTCCGTTCCTGCATGTCTTTTCCGCTAGAAGTCCAGAGTTTTACACTTGCTGCTTAACGTATGCCTACTGTGCACTGACACACCTCTCCTCCACACTCTCTCCCCTCGTCCTCCTGCAGGGAACCCAGGCACGGGCTGCAGCTGGACCAACCCCTCCTGCACTGAGCAGACTTCAGTTTGTCTAGAGGTGAGGACAGCCACCTATGTCCGTGTTTCCCAGACTCCACAGAGGGCTTGGTTTAGGAATAGGGCTTTATTAGCACCCTCTGGGGTCTTAGCTGGGGAAGGACGTTTAGTGATGCACTCTTTGGAAATGTTCCTTGTCTCCCAGGAAGACACAGCCTGTTCGCTCTGATGAGGCTGATGGGGTCTTGCTCTTACCTGAGTCTTGTCCTCTGAACAGGTGTGGAGAGATTCTTCTCAGTCTAGAAAAAGAATCTGCTGTCAATCACAGCTGACTCGCTGGGGAGACGCGGTGCCTTCTGGACTTTCCCCCTGTGACAGGCAAGCTCTGCCAGAGCCTTGCTGCCTGAAGAGCTTGCCACGACTGATAAGGTAGAATGGGTTTCTATGCTACAGCAGGGGAAGTTCCACCTGAGGATAAGTTTCCTAGTGAGCAAGCCAACTCTGCCATGGCCCCTTCTTTCAAATTCATCTCTCAGATTAAACTTGACCTCACTCTGCACCGTTCATTCTATAAGGGCTCTGCTCTTCCTCCCCAGACACTGAGAGGAAAACCTTGTTCTCCTCGGGCTGGGAAGGCATCCCTGATGTTTTGTTAATTAGTGTCTGAGGGGTTAGCCAATAATTGGGGTAGTGTGTGAGCTTGGAGCACATGCAATTGCTGGTAAATCCTGCAATGCCAGGAGACCAGAGGATTGGCCCAGGAATAGGGAATGAGGTCACTTTGGGGTAGGTGGAGGATGCCATGAAATCAGAATGGAAGAAAAATGTATCACAAATAATTCAGTTGGAGTGTGTACACTAAACAGCCTTCAGCACCAAGCCCAGCCACTCACAGCCTGTGTGTCTTTGCCCAGGTTAGCTAACCTCTCTGTGTGTCACCCACGTGAGCAGAAAACTATAGGAGGCAGTGGTATTGCCCTCCACAGTCTGTTACATGCTAAATGACTTCGGTTTTGTAAAGCTCTCAGGACAATGCCTGTCACAGAGCAATAAGTTTAAGTTCTTTTCTATTACCCATGGTCTCAGCTTCCTCTTCTGTTTGTCACATGGAGGGGATGGACAAAAACATCTTTGGTAGACAGCCAGCATGAAGTGGCAGAAGTTTTAATTCATGAGCTTTAGTGAAGGGATAGTAGCAGAAGCAGTGCATAGTGAGTCTTTGGACAGTTATGTTTCCTCTGTAGGTTTTGACTTGTTCACCTCTGGCCATTAATTCTAAATGCCATGAGGTGGCATCATTTTATAAGTTTAATATTTATGTTCTGGGATTCTGGGAAACATTGCATCTGGACGTAGAGGGAGGAGAGTGTTCCTGCCCCACGAAAGGCAGGGAGACTGTACTTGGGACAATTAAGTGGGAAAATCCCTCAGCCCAGGCATTGCTCTGCTGTGCTCTCTCCCACCGAGAGGCAGATGAAGGATGTGAGACCTGTTAGGAGCTGTCTTGACATCTAGCCGGGATTATTTCCAGAGCTGTAGAAGCTAAATACCTGTGAAGTTGGGGAAACAAAGAGATGGAGTGCACAGTTTGGGGCTGAGAAAATGCTAACATAACCTATGTGGAAACTCTCTTGACTGACACTGACACAGGGTCCCTTTCACAGTGTGCTTATCAACTTCCTCACCCCACTTCAGGTATCTGTCCTGCCAGTCTTACGGTCAGCAGCCCATGCCCCAGGAGAATAAAGTGCCCCATGAAGGATTTATATTTTCCAGCTTCTATGATAGAGGAGGAAAGAGAAAGAGATGGGTTAGATGCTAGACACTTTGCAGAAACATGTGTCACTACTTCATTGTCCTTTTTCATGTCTGAAATGTGAACGTGATCTCCGGGGCCCTGGCAGCCACATTTATCATTGAAACAACCTTGGTGATGGAAAGGCACACTAGGAGCTGTGGGTCATTCGGAGGAAGAAGGGCAACTGGGAATCACAGAGTGCCATGGGCTGTTTACCCCCAGCTCCTCGGTCATGACGTTGAAACCTGTACATCTTCGCACACATTTTGGTTTTAAGTTTTAGTACGCTGATCCTTGTCCTTATACACTTTCAAGAAAATTCTCTCAAATTTTTTACTTTTTCTCTTCTTTCTTTTGATTTATGTTTTTATTGACGTGTAGTTGATATACAATATATAATGATTCCAAGTGCACAATACTCTGTTTGCACCGTTACAGACATCATTCAATCCTCACCCAAGGAGTGTTGTTACTGTCAAGATAGATTTGTGGTGCAGAGCTACTCACAGTATTCCCTATTTTGTAAGTCATCCCCATTACTAATTACATTATGATTAAGATTTCTTGCCTCTTTGCCCCTTCACCTGCTGCACCCAACCACCACCGCCCCTCCCCTGTGTCAACCACCAGGCACTCCTCAGTGTCTATGAGGCTACTGCTGTTTTGTTCATTTTGTTTTCTTCTCTTGTTATATTCCACCAATGAGTAAAATCACATGACATTTATCTTACAGCATTTCTGTCATATTTCAATTCTCAAATTGTCCTCTCATTCCAATTATGTTGTCTCAAATGCCAGGATTTCTTCCCTTTTTGTGGTTGCATAATATTCCATTGTGTATATACACCACTTCTTTACCCATTCATATACTGATTGACTCTTTGGTTGATCCTATGTCTGGACTCTGGTAAATAAAGTGGAAATAAGCATAAGGGTGCATAAATCCATTCAAATGAGAGATTGATTTCCTCATGTAAATTCTTAGAATTGGAGTTACTGGTTCACATGGTAGTTTTAGTTTTGGTTGTTTGAGGAACCCCCATATTGCTTTCCATACTGACTGCACGAATTTCTTTCTCACCAACAGTGTAGCAGGGTTCCCTCCTCTCCACATCCTTGCCAACATTTGTTATTTCTTGTCTTTTGGATAGTGGCCATTCTAACTGGCATGAGGTGATATCTCACTGTGGTTTTTATTTACATTTCCCTGATGATAAGTTACTGAAGCACCTTATCACATGCCTGTTGGCAAGTTATTGCTTTTTTTGGAAAAAAAATTACCTCTTCAGTTCCTATGCCAGTTTTTGCATTGGGTCATTTTTTTGTGTGGGTATTGAGTCCTAAGAATTGTATCTATATGTTGTATATTAAATGACATAGTGCATAAAGGCTATCTTTCTGTACTGTTGATGGTGTCCTTTGCTGTACAGAAGCTTTTGAATTTGATGCACTCCCACATATCCATTCCTGGTCTGGATTCCCTTGCATAGGGAGACATGTACAGAAAGTAAGTGCTGATGCTTGTGTTCAAGAAATTTTTGTCTATGTTTCCTCCTAAGGGATTTATGGGCTCATGTCTCATATTTATGTCTTCAATCCAGTTTGTATTTACTTTTGTGTATGGAGTTACACAATAATCCACTTTCATTCTCTTGCATGTATCTGTCCAGTATTTCCAATGCCAGTTATTGAAGAGACCTTTTCCCGACTGTATGTTCATGGCTCCTTTATCATGCATTAATTGGCCATATATGCTTGGGATTGTACCTGGGCTCTCTATTGTATTCCATTGAACTATGGGTCTGTTCTTGTACCAGTACCATACTCTTTAGATTACTTGAGCTTTGAAGTTTGTTGTGAGGTCACAGAATGTAATACACCCGCTATGTTACTCTTTCTCTAGATTGTTTTAGCTATTCAGTGTCTTTTTTGTTTCCCTATGAATTTTAGTATTACTCACTCTTGTTCACCAAAAAATGCCATTGGTGTTTTGATAGTGTTTGTACTGAATCTCTAAATTGTTTTGGGCAGGATGGCCATATGGACAATATTAATTCTTTTTGATGTGCATGAGATAGATTCCCAATGATCTGTGTCTTCCTCAGTTTCTCTCATCTGTGTTATTGTTCTCAGAGTACACGTCTTTTATGTCCTTGGTTAGGTTTACTCCCAGGTGTTTTATTCTTTTTTATGAAATTATAGATGGAATTGCTTTTGTGATTTCTCTTTCTGACAGTTTTTGGTTAGTGGATTGATGTGCAACTTATTTCTGTACATTAATTCTGTATTCTGCTACTCTGATGAATCCAAGCATCAGTACTCCTTTTTCTACAGTGGAGTCTTCAGGGTTTTCTGTATGCACTACAATGTCGTCTGCAAATAGTGTTAGTTTTACTTCTTCCTTAGAATTTTGGGTGCCTTTTATCTCCTTTCCTTGTCTCATGGCCAGGGCTTGGACTTCCAGTACAATGTTGAATAAAAGATGCAAGGCTGGGCTTCCTGTTCTTAGAGGAAAAGTTTTCATATTTTCTCCAGAGTATGTTATCAGCTGTGGACTTTTCATCCATGGCCTTTATTATGTTGAGGTATGTTCCACCTATACCCATTCAGTTGAGAGTTGTGATCATGAATGGACTTTGAATTTTGTCAAGTGCTTTTTTCAGCATCTCTGAGGATAATCATATGATTTTTATCCTTCTTTTGTCAATGTGATGGATCGCATTGATTGATGTAAGAGTATTATGCGATTCTTGCATCCCTGGATTCAATTTCCGAATGATCCTTTTGATGTAATCTTTAATTCATTTTGCTAGTATGTTTTTCTGAGAGTTTCTGCATCTATTTTCTTTAATGATATTGGTCTGTTTTTTTTAGTGTCTTTGATTTCATATTAGAGAGCCAGTGGCCTCATATAATGAATTTGGAGGTATTTCCTTTTGTTCTAATTTGTGAAATACTTCAGGAAGGATGGACATTAGCTCTTCTTTTGATGTTTGTTAGAATTCAGCTGCGAACTCATCTGGTTGTTTGTTTATTGGGTTTGATTACTAAATTAATTTTGCTACTGGTAATAGTCTGCACAGATATTTTTCTTCTTCCTGGTTCAGTCTCGGAAGGTTGCACTCTTTAAGGAACTTGTCCATTTAACCTAGGTGTTCCAACTTATTGGTAAATGTTTCACTGAATTCTATAGTCTTTGTTTTTCTGTTGTTTCAGTTGTAACCTCTCATTTTTCACTTCTGATTTTATTTGTGTCCTTTCTCATTTTTCTGGTAAGTCTGCCTAGTGGTATACTTTGTTTATCTTCTCATAAAACCAGCTCTTATTCTCATTTATTTTTTCAATTACTTTATTCTCTATTTAATTCTGTTCTGATATTTAATTATTCCCCACTTCTACAAACATTAGGTTTCATTTATTCTTCTTTTCCTTGTTTCTTTAGTTGTGCACTTAGAGTGTTTTTTGGGAATGCTGTTTCCTGATGTATTCTTGTATTGCTGTGCACTTTTCTGTTAGAATCCCTTTTGTGGCATCCCATAAATTTTGATAACTTAGATTTTTGTTTTTATTTGTCTCCATTTATTGATTCATTTCTGTTGATTTGCTCATTGATCCATCAATTATTTAAAAGCATATGTTTTAGCTTGCATGTGTTTTGGGGAGTTTTCTTCGTGTAGTTTTTATGTAGTTTCATACCATTGTGGTCGGACAAGTTGCTGATATAATTTCAGTCTTTTTAAATTTATTCAGGTTCCTTTTGTGGCCTAGTAGGTGATCTCTTCTGGAGAACATTTCATCTGTACTTGAGAAAAACTAATATCCTGCAGCCTTTGTGTAAAATGTTTTCTATATATGTTTTAAGTACATTTGATCTAATGTGTTCTTTAGTGCCTCTCTTTGTTTAATCTCTGTCTTAATGATCTGCCCATTGATGTAAGTGAGGTGTTAAAGTCTTCTTATATAATTGACTTGTAGTCTATTTGTCCCTTTAGTTCCATTAAAATGTTTTACATATTTAGATACTCATATATTGACTGCATGGATATTTATAATCATTTACATTCTCATTGGGCTGATTCCTTTATCATTATGTAATCTCTTTTTTGTCTCTTTTCACTTTCTTTGTTTTGAATTCTACTCCATCTGACTGACATGTGTACTTCTACTCCTGCTTTTTTCTTGCTATTATTTGCATGAAATATCTTTTCCCATCACTTCATGTTCTGTCTATGTACATCTTTAGGTCTGAAAAGACTCTCTTGTATGCAGCATATTGATGGGTCTTGTTTTCTTGTCCATTCTGCCACTGTATGTCTTTTGATTGCTGCATTCAGTCCACTTACATTTAAAGTATTTATTGATAAGTACATACTTATTGATGTTTTGTTGTGTCCTAGTTGTTTTTGTGGCTACTCTCTCTTTCTTCCTCTCTTAAAATCTTATATTAACTGAAGTTTTTCTTTACTACTGTGCATGATTGTATTTTTTTATGTTTGTGCATCTATTGCAGGCTTTAGGTTTGTGGTTACCTTATGGGTAATTTCCCAAATATATATTAAGATATGATTTTTATCCTTCCTTTGTTAATGTGACAGATTACATTGATGAATGTAAGAGTATTGTGCCATTCTTGCATCCATGGATTCAATCCCATTTCGTCATGATGAATGATCCTTTTGATGTATTCTTGATTTCATTTTGCTACTACATTCTTTTTTAATATCCTTGCATGTATGCTCTTCAAGGACATTGGTCTGTAATTTTGTTCTTTCTTTTTAGTGTCTTTGCCTGGTTTTGGTATTCCAGTGATGTTGGTCTCATAGAATGAGTTTGGAAGTATTCCCTCATCTTCTAATTGGTGGAATAATTTGAGGATGGGTATTGGCTTTTCTTTAAGGTTTAGTAGAATTAGGTTGTGAAGCCATCTGGTATTGAGTTTTGTTTCCTGAAAGTTTGGGGGTTACTAATTCAGTTTTGTTACTGATAATCAGTCTGTTCAGATTTGATGTTTCTTCCTCTGTCAGTCTTGCAAAATAGTATGTTTCAGGAATTTTCTCACTTTTTCTAGATTGTTCCAATTATTGGCATGTAATTTTTCATAGAAATATATTATAATTCTTTATGTTTGTGTTGTCAATCATGATTTCTTCTTTGTTTCTGATATTGTTTACTTGTGTCCTCTTCCATTTTCTTGCAATGTCTGCCTAGGGGTTTCTCTAAGCTGTTGATCTAAAAAAAACAACTTTGTTCCTTGTTTTTATTTTTCTATATATTTCATTTTCTCCCAATTATTTATTTCTGCTCTGGTTTACATTTTCCATCCGTCTACATACGTTGGGGTTCTTGTCGTCTTCTTTTTCTTGACTCTTCAGCTGTGTGTTTAGATCGTTCATTTGGGATTCTTCTTTCTTCTAACACTAAGCATGCTTTGCTTTGTACATCCCTTTTATAAACAGTTTTGTGACATCCCACATAGCTAGAACTATTTTTTACCTGCTTTCATTTGTGTCCATGTATTTTTTTAATGTCATATTTGATTTACACATTAGTCCACGGTTTATTTGGAAACCAGAAATGGTGTAAGACAAATGTCATATGGAAAGGAAATAAACATATTGTTATAAAGTCACAGAGTGGTCTCTGGGTGGAGACTGGGTGGTCACGTAAGTGAATTCTTATTTCATACCATTGTGATCTGGGACAATGCTTGAAACAATTTCAATGTTTTATAGTTTATTAAGGCTCCTTTTATGCACTAATATCTGATCTGTTCTGGGGAATGTTCCACGTGCACTTCAGAAATATATGTATCCTGCTACTTTTGGGTGGAACCTTCAGTATATGTGTGTGAGTCCATCTTGGTCTTGTGGTTGTGTGGTAGACTGTGACATTCCTTGGTTCTTGTCTTCCTGATGGAAAGAATTCAGTTAAAAGACTTGGTAGAGGATTAAATACACAAAGGGTTTCTTTTCAAACAAGCAAAAGGAGAGGACACTCCAGAGACAGAGCGGGTGGCACTGAAGGTGGGTATCAAGAGTTGAAATTTGCACTGATTTTTATGGACCTTTATTTTTCCTTAATTTTTCCTCTTCCCTATTTTGTCATTATCAGACCAGCCTTTGGATTCACCTTTGTTCCTCCGCTCCAATCTCTGGCACTTTTATGTCCCGCAGGAATGTCTAAGGGAGACCAAAAGGGTGACCATAATCACAACATAAATTATATTACAGTGATGTTATAATGGCCTTGGGGTTACTAGCTGAGCAGGTTTTCCTTAAGTGCACATGTCCTAAAGTGGACAAGTCCCTCATAACCTTTTAATTATTAGTCTTTGCTAAACTGCAGGGAGTATTTGTCTAAGGTCACAGGGTAGGTGGAGACTGGGTGGTCTGCTTCCCTCTTTTCTCCCCTCCTGCTTATGTCCATCTAAGTGCTATTCTAACATTCTGATGTGCCATTCAACACCTCTGTTTCCTTATTCATTTTCTATATGGGTGATCTGTCCATTGATGTAATTGGGATGTTTATGAGCCCCACTATGTCTGTGTTGCTATTTCTCCATTTGGGCCCATTAGTATTTGTTTTATGTACTTATAGATATTTGCGATTGTTATATCCTCTTGCTGGACTGACCCCGTCATCCTTACATAAGGTCCTTCTCTGTTTCCTGTTCCTGTTTTGAAGTCCACCCTGTCTGATAAAAAACTGCTGGTACTCCTGCTATTTTATCCCTTTCATTTACACGAAATGTCTGTTTCTATCTGTTCACTTTCCATCTAGGTATGTCTTTAGGTCTGAAAAGTGTCACCAGTAGACAGCATATGGACGGGGGTGGATACTTTTACTATTCTGCCACAGTTCTACCCATGCTACATCTTATGTTTGGTGCATTTAGTCCATTATCCTTAAAGGGTATTATAGATAAGTATATAATTAGTGACATTTCATTAAATTTTTCTACTTGGTTTTGTACTTCCTGTCTGTTTCATTCTTCCCCTCTCCTACTCTTCTCTTGTTATTTGTTTGTTCTCTTTAGTGTTATGCTTAGATTTATATTCTTTTCTGGGATAAACGTTTTGTATGTCTATCATTATGCTTTATGTTTGTGATTACCGTAAGTTCCATAGATAGATTCCTAAGTATATAAGAGATTCCATTAAGTTGATGGTCATTCTATTTTGTACACAAACTGACAGTACTACTTTTTATTCTTCTTCCTCCTCCACTTTAGGTATACAATGTCATAATATAAAACATTTTTGTATCACTTTACTGATTTTGTGTACAGTTGATTTCACTTCTTTCTTTAGTTCTTAACTTCATTCTTGGTTAGAAATTCATCTGCTAACCAGGAATAAAGTTAAGTTACTGGTCTACTACGTTTACTGGTTAATCTCACTGATGGAAAATAGAATTTAGAATGTTTCCATCCACAGAAGTCCCTTTATCATATGGCCCGCTTAGTGGTGGTGGATTCCCTTAACCTTTGTTTATATGGGAGACTTTCTGGCTCCCCGTAAGTTAGAGTGATAAGATGGCTGGGTAAAGGAGTCTTTCTTGTGAGTTCTTCTCTTTCAATACATTAAATATTTCATGTCAGTCCCTTCTAGCCTGTAACTTTCTGCTGAGGAATCTGCGGAAAGCCGTATTATATCTCCATAATACACTGTCTGCCGCTCTGTTGCTCCTTTAAAGATTCTCTCTTTGTCTTTAAACTTTACCATTTTAATTACTCTTTGTTTTAGTGTTGTGTTACTGGGGATCCTTTTGTTATGGGCTCTCAGAGCTCCCAGGACCTGAGCATCTGTTCCCTTCCTCCAATTGGGAAAGCTTTCAGCTATTATTTCTGTCTACCCTTGGTCTCTCTCTTCTCCATCTGGGACTGCTCTCATGCAAATATTCTCTCATTTGCAGTTATCCCACAGCTCTCTTAATGTCTTCCCATTTTCAGAAAAGGTTTTTCTCTCTGTTGCTCAAGTTGGTTTTTTCCATTTTCTCTGTTTTCCATGTCATTGATTCTTTCCTCTACTTTCAGCAGTATCTACTCATTCCCAACATTGTAATTCTCATTTGGGTTACTGTATTCTAGAACACTAAATGGCTCTTTTTCAAATATCCCTCTCTTTGATAAACTTCTCACTGAGTTTATCAATTATATTCTCCAGATCAGTGAGCCTATTTGTAAGAGCTACTTGAAATTTTTATGAAAGTATTCATAATCTGCATTTCATTTAGCCTTCTTTCTGGTACCTTATCTCACTGTTTTGTTTGGAACATATAAATGTCTCATTTTTCTCGGGTTTCTGCTTTTTTCCTTTCTCAAGGATAGATGAGCTATGCCTCCTGATCTCAAATGCATTGGCTTTGTGAACTGGGAATCCTGTGTTGCCCAGAAGCTGAAGGCTCTTGCTCACCAGTGTCAGATTCTCTATTGCAGTGGGGCCAAGGTAGCTCCTGGTGAGCTGTGGGAAGAACAAATATTCTGCCTAGTCACTGAACTCTGACAGTAAGGATTCACCCCTTCGTGCCATTTGTGTGGAGTAAAGACCTTCTTCTCGGACTCATGTGTGGGTGAGTGTCTCTGAATTCTGTCTTCTTGGGCAGGGACTCCCCAATCTGGGCTCACTGTACTGGCAAGAGCAAGTGAACAATGAAGATCTGCTATGAGGCTGGGCCACCAGTGATAGCTGGAGAATCAAGAACTGTCTCCCACAAGTGCCTGACCATTTGGGCAGAAGGAGGGCTAGAAAAGCCAGAAAGTGTCCTCCTTCCATTGCTGAGCAGCAAAGTCAGACCACTGTTGGGCAGAACAGACTTAAAAGGGTAGGCCTGCAGATTCGCACAACCCCAACGCTGGAACACCAGTAAGTGAGATGGAGCACTTGAAGCTGGCTCCCATGAGTGCCAATCAGTTGGCCTGAGAGAAGCTACAGAACCACTTTCCACCTTCCCTTTTGCCTCTGGAGAGTTTCATCTGACTCCCACCCCTCTGAACAACTTTCCACTGCTGTAAAATATTTCAAACTGTGACCTCCGTGTTGGGTCTCTGCAGCAACCATGGAACATGCATGAGCTCAACAAGGGACAGGAGTCTTGGCCTCACAGAGTGCCTCAGCTCTCCCCAATGTCTAGCCCCATTAATCATCAAAGTCCAATTTAATGTGGGGGCATGATCTCATAGCAGATCTCAGCATCACGTATGCTGGATTCCTGAGCACTCATCCCCTTCCTGTTCTGTCCCTCTCCCACCTCGTGGCGGAGTGGAATAGTGAAGGGATGAGGACACTGATTCGTCACGTGTTTTCAGCTTTACACATCTAAACACGGACTTTTCTTCACTGGGTGGACATGGTCTGCTCTGTTGTATACATGTTATTTTCAGGTTTGATTGTATTTTTGATAGTTGTTTTCTTGGTGTGGATGTGGGAAGTGTTTTCCTTCTTGAAGTCTTATTTGCCACATTAATGAAACACTCTCCTAGACCTTCACTGTCTGTAAAGACCCCAGATCCTTGACAGGAGTCTTCTCAGTGCTCCTTTCATATCCTTATTCCTCAGAGTGTAGATGAAGGGATTGAGGATGGGGGTGACGATGGAATAGAACAGAGAGATGAACTTGGCCACATCTTGGGAGTAGCTGGAAGGGGGCTGCAGGTACATGTACATGGCAGGAAAGTAGAAGAGGGATACCACCACCAGATGAGAGGAACAGGTCCCGAAGGCTTTGTGCCGTCCAGTGGAGGATGGGATCCTCAACACCGCACAGGCAATGAAGCCATAGGAGAGGAGGATGAGACCAAGGGGTACCGGCAAAAAGAAGGCCACCAACACAGACAGTGTGACGTCATTCACAGTGGTGTCAGCACACGACAGCTTGATCATGGCCGGCACCTCACAGAAGAAGTTGTTCAGCACCTGCCGCCCACAGAGCGGCAATGGCACAGTCAGGATGACCTGAACGAGGGAGTTTCCAAAGCCGCTGATCCAGGACACAAGCACGAGCTGATGGCAGAGGGTGCGGTGCATGATAACAGCATACCGCAGGGGCTCACAGATGGCCACGTAACGGTCCAGGGCCATGGCGGCCAAGAGGATACACTCGGTGCAGCCCAGCCAGTGGAAAACCGCATACTGCACTGTGCAGCCACCATAGCTGATTGTCTTCCTGGAGCTGCCTGTGTTGACCAGCACCTGCGGGACCGTGGTGGTGGTGTAGCAGAGGTCCAGGAAGGAGAGGTGGCTCAGGAAGATGTACATGGGGCTCTGCAGCTGTGGATCCAGCTTCGATACCAAGAAGATGGAAATGTTCCCCAACATGGACAGAACATAGGACACCAGGAGGACCCCAAATAGGGTTAGCTCCAGCCACCGTCTGTCAGAAACACCTAGAAGGATGAAATAGTTTGGGGCATCCCCCAGGAAGCTCTCATTGTCACTTCTCATGCTGAGGTATTTTCTGGACCCTGTGATCAATCAGGAAAGACAGTGTGAGGAAAACCTGAGAGGAGCAATTAACTTCCTTCCTTATGCTTGTACCTGTAAATTTCCCAGCCTCCTGTTTTACCTCTGTGGAGACACTGAGATGTGGGCACTCAGAACCAAGGTGCAGAGCAGTTGCTTGTTTGTCTTGTTCTCTCTCCTGTGGTGACCTTGGCTATGCATTCAAAACTTTCTGAAATTCAATATCTGTATCTGTCCTGTGAGGAGAAACAACTGCTTTAGCTATATAGTCTCGGTGATGGTAGAGAGGCATTGAGATGTGAAAGCATACAATAAAAGTAATTTTCTTCCAGTTTAGTCAAATTCAGCCATTCCTCTCATCCTCACTAGAATGCTTGACTCCTCTCTTTAAACTCAGTGGCAGGGCACTGAACACTTTCTGAGGTTCTCCTGTTCCGCTATTTGGGGGACATTGTAGTAGTAGGGTGGGAGGTGACACAATGTAAGTGTGACGAATTATAAGCAGGTAGGGTATTTATTGTCCTGAACACACCCTGCTCATCTGCTAGGGCTTACATCACCATGCGTCGCCATGCAGAGGTGCTCCCTGGATCGCAGCACCATGCTGGTCTCTCTCCAAGGACCCTCTCACACCCTGAGAACACTATCACTCACTATGGCAGTTTGGAAAGTTACAATCCAAGGTTCTCAGATTCCCTGGAGTGAAGGAATGATGTCACTTCCACTTTTATTTGTCATGGTACCTGGTGAGACACTGAGGCATAGGATTTTGAACATGGAGAGAAAAATATTGATCTATGTAAGGCACACATCCATCAGAGTTCCCAACTTAAGGCTCACATGGCCTCTTGAGACAATATTCATTGGGTAGGGGATTGAAGATGGTGGCATGAAAGGTGAGACAGTGAACTCCTCCCCAAACTACAGATAGTGTGATAATATAGTTAATAAAACCCTAAAGAGGACCCCTAAACAGGAACAGGAGGAAAGGCTGCACAAGACTGCACACAGACCTCACAAACATAGCAGACCTCACCAAACAGGGTAACATATGAAATCCATCAGTCCCTTGATCCAGCGGGACCCATGCCCTTCCCCCACCTGAGCTCACCAGTAGGATGAGGAGAAATGGAGTGGGAGAGATGTTGGAGCCCTGGGACTTCTGAACACCCAGCCCTGGAGGTCTGCTTTGCATGCAGAAACCTACACTGTGTGGTGCTCTGGAGGGTGGAGAGCTGGTACGGGCAGAGTGCCTGTGGGACTGAGATTCTGGCTGTTTGTGGAGGATGGGATCCACACTCCACTGCTCTGAGACAAAGAAAGGTGGCAGTCTGAGAGGCTTCCTAGCAGCGAGAGGGGTGCTGAAGGGGTGGGGTTTTCACGGAGCTGCTGTGTTTGGGAGGGGAGACCTGGACACTGTTGTCTGAGTGTGCTCTGCACAGCTGGTTGGGAATTTTGAGGAGCTTCATGCGCTCCATAACCTTAGCTGCCTACTCAGCTCCAAGGCCCCCACTGTGATACGCCGCCTGGTGAGCCTTTCTCCTGGCCTCACAGCAACAGTTTCCAAAACAACACTCAGTGTGCTGGTGTCAGGCCAGCGATACGAAGGGCGTGTCCACAACAGCTAGAGATGCAAATCACAGAGGATTACACCTGTGTGCTCCGCGCACTGGCTCTGACACCTGAGACAGACACCACAGACTGAAATCAGGAAACAGCTCTTTCCTCCCCCCAGGCACCAGCTCCTCTTCCCTACAACACCCAATATCACTCTAGGAGCTGAGCAGCTCCAGAAACAAGTTTCTGAGCACTGAAGGGCACCACATAGAAATCTGAAACATCAAAACACCTTGGTTCAGACCAAATTTAACAAACCCCAGATGAAGGGACAAATGAAATTAAACTCACCAATCTTCCTGAAAGAGAGTTGAAAATAAAAATCATAAACATGCTTATGGAGGTACAGAGAAATATTCAAGAACTCAGAATGAATTTATGTTGCAGATTCAATTATTAAGAAATTCCCTGTCTGAAATGAAACATACAATGAAGGGATTTAAAAGCAGAAAGGAGGTAGAAGAAGAGACGGTAAATGGAATAGAAGTTAGGGAAGAGGAATACAAAGAAACTGAGGCACAGAGAGAAAAAAGAACCTCTAGGAATGAAGGAGTATTGAGATAACTGTGTGACTGATCCAAATGGAACAATATTCTCATTATACGAGTAACAGAAGAAGAAGAGAGAAAAAAGGATAGAAAGTGTCATTGAGGAGGTAATTGCCAAAAACTTCCCCAATCTGGGGAAGGATATAGTCTCTCAAGTCATGGAGGTGCACAGATGCCCCAACACAAGGGACCCAAGGAAGACAACATCAAGACATATAATAATTAAAATGGCAATTATCAATGATAAAGACAGACTTTTAAAAGCAGTTAGAGAGAGATAAAAGATCACATAGAAAGGAAAACACATCAGCCTGTCATCAGATTTCTCAACAGAAACCTTATAGGCCAGAAGGCAGTGGCATGATGTACTTAATGCAATTAAGCAGAAGGGCCTTGAACCGAGAATACTATACCCGGCAACGTTATCATTTAAATTTGAAGGAGGGATTAAACAATTTTCAGATAAGCAAAAGATGAGAGAATTTACCTCCCACAAACCGCCTCTACAGTGCATTTTGGAGGAACTCCTATAGGTGGAAGTATTCCAAAGGCTAAACAGATGTCACCCAAGCAATAGACAGAGTAGAGAATACGGTTCAAAACATACAAAGAATGGAGGAGGGGAAAAAAGAACCATTAGGTTGTGTTTTTAATAGGACATGAAGAGAGTTAAATTAGACTGTTAGATAGAAAGGGAATTACCCTTGAACCTTTGGTAACCACAAATATGAATTCTGCAATGGCAATAAGTACATACCTGTCAAAAATCACCATAAATGTAAAAAGTCCGAATGCACCAATCAAAAGATATAGAGTCACTGAATGTATGGAAAAACAAGGCCCATCTATATGCTGCCTACAAGAGACTCACTTCATACCCAAAGACATATACAGACAGAAAGTAAAGGGATGGAAAAAGATATTTCATACAACTAATAGGGAGAAAAAAGTAGAAGTTGTAGTACTTGTATGAGATAAAAGAGACTTCAAACCAAAGAAAGTAAGAAGAGACAAGGAAGGACAGTACATAATGATAAATGGGGCAGTCCAACAAGAGGGTATACCTATTATAAATATCTATGCACCAAATACAGGATCACCTACATATGTGAAACAAAAACTAACAGAATTAAAGAGGGAAGTAGAATGCAATGCATTCATTTTAGGAGACTTCAACACTCCACCCAGTCCAAAGGACAGTTCAAACAGACAGAAAATAACTCAAGAGACAGAGGCACTGAACAACATAGTAGAACAGATGGACCTAATGGACATCTAGAGAACACTCCATCCAAAAGCAACAGGATACATGTCCTTCTCAACTGCACATGGAACATTTTCAAGAATAGGTCATACATTAGGCCACAAAAACAACCACAGTAAATTCAAAAAGATTGAAATTGTACCAACGAGCTTCTCAGATCACAAAGATATGAAACTAGAACTAAATTACACAAAGAAAAAAAAGCCCACAAACACATGGAGGCTTGAGAACATGCTCCCAAATAATCAATGGATCAATGACCAAATAAAAACAGAGATCAAGCAATATATGGAGACAAATGACAACAATAATTCAAAACCACAAAATCTGTGGGATGCAGAGGAGGCTCTGCTAAGAGGGAAATATATTGCAATAGAGAGACCTACCTCAGGAAAGAATAACCATTGCTAATGAACATTCTAAACTCACAATTAATGAAAGTAGAAAAGGAAAAACAAATGAGGCCCAAAGTCAGTAGAAGGAGGGACATAATAAAGATTAGAGCAGAAATAAATAAAATTGAGAAGAGTAAAACAATAGAAAGAATCAATGAAAGCAGGAACTGGTTCTTTGAGAAAATTAGTCAAATAGGTCAACCCCTAGCCAGACGTAGCAAGGAAAAAAGAGAGTCTACACACATAAACAGAATCACATATGAGAAAGGAAAAATCACTATGGACGCCACAGAAATATAAAGAATTATGAGAGAATACTATGAAAAAATTTTATGGTAACAAACTAGGTAACCTAGAAGAAATGGAAAACTTTCTAGAGAAAAACAACCTTCCAAGGCTGATCCAGGAAGAAACAGAAAATCTGAATAGACAAATTACCAGCAAAAAATTATCAAAAAACTATGTAAGAACAAAACGCCTGAGCAGATGCTTTCACTGCTGAACTTTATCAAATATTTTGTGAAGACCTAATAAGCATCCACCTTAAAGTTTTCTAAAATGTAGAAGAGGAGGGAATACTCCCAAACTCTTTCATTGAGGGCAACATCACTGTAATACCAAAATCAGGAAAAGACACCACAAAAAAAGAAAATTACAGATCAATTTCTCTGATGAACATAGTAGCAAAAATAGTGAACGATATATTAGCAAACAGAATTCAAAAATACATCAAAAATATCATCTATCATTGAACAAGATGGATTCATCCCAGGATGTAAGGATGGAACAACATTCTAAAATCCATCACCATCACCCACCACAAAAACAAAAAGGACAAAAACCACATGATCAGCTCCATAGATGCTGAAAAAGCATCCAACAAAATTCAACACACATTCATGAAAAAAACTCTCAACAAAATGGATATAGAGGGCAAGTCCATCAACATAATAAAGGCCATATATGACAAACACACAGCCAACATCATACTTAACACTTAGAAGTTGAAAGCTTTTCCTGTAAGATCAGGAACAAGACCAGGATGCCCACTATCCCCACTTTTATTCAACAAGGTTCTGGAGATCCTAACCACGGCAATCAGACAACGCAAAGAAACAAAAGGCATCCAAACTGGCAAGGAAGAAGTGAAACTGGCCCTGTTTGCAGATGACATGATATTGTATATAAAAAAACCAAAAGACTCTACTCCAAAACAGCTATGTCTAATATCGCAATACAGCAAATTTCTGGGATACAAAATTGATACACAGAAATCTGTTGCATTCCTATACACTAACAATGAAATAGCAGAAAGAGAAATCAGGAAAACAATTCCATTCACAATTGCACCAAAAACAATAAAATACCTAGGAATAAACCTAACCAAGGAAGTGAAAGACCTATACTCTGATAACTACTAGACACTCAAGAGAGAAATTAAAGAAGACACCAATAAGTGGAAACACATCCTGTGAGCATGGACAGGAAGAATTAATATCGTGAAAATGGCCATCATGCCTAAAGAAATCTACAGATTCAATGCAATCTCTATCAAAATACCAACAGCATTTTTCAACGAACTAGAGCAAATAGTTCTAAAATTCATATGGAACCACAAAAGACCCCGAATAGGAATAGCAATCCTGAGAAGGAGGAAATAAAGCAGGGGGAATTATGCTCCCTGACTTCCAGTCTACTAAAAAGCCACAGTCATCAAGACGATTTGGTACTGGCAAAAGAACAGAACCTGACACCAATGGAACAGAGTAGAGAGCCCAGATATAAACCCAAGCATATATGGTCAACTAATATATGATGAAGGAGCCACTCATATACAATGGGGACGTGAAAACCTCTTCAACAGTTGACATTGGCAAAACTGGACAGTTACATGTAAGAGAATGAAAATGGATTATTGTCTAACTCCATACACAAAAGTAAATTCGAAATGTATCAAAGACCTGAGTGTAAGTCATGAAACCATAAAACTCTTAGAAAAACACATGAGCAAAAGTCTCTTGGACATAAACATAAGCAAGTTCTTGATGAACATAATATCTCCCTGGGCAAGGGAAACAAAACCAAATATGAACAAGTGGCACTATATCAAGTCAAAAAGCTTCTGTACAGCAAAGGACACCATCAGTAGAACAAAAAGTCATCCTACAGAATGCGAGAATATATTCATAAATGACATATCTGATAAGAAGTTGACATCCAAGTTATATAAAGAGCTCATTCATCTCAACAAACAAAAAGAAAATAAGGAATTTAAATAATGGGCAGAGGACCTGAACAGACAGTTCTCTGAAGAAGAAATTCAGATGGACAACAGACACATGAAAAGATGCTCCACATCGCTAATCATCAGAGAAATGCAAGTTAAAACCACAATGAGATATCACCTCACACCAGTAAGGATGGCCACCATACAAAAGACAAACAACAAATGTTGGCGAGAATGTGGAGAAAGGGGAACCATCCTACACTGCTGGTAGGAATATAAATTAGTTCAACCTTTCTGGAAAGCAGTATGGAGGTTCCTCAAAAAACTAAAAATAGAAATACCATTTGACCAAGGAATTCCACTCCTAGGAATTTAGCCTACGAATGCATCAGCCCAGATTCAAAAGGACATATGCACCCCTATGTTTATCGCAGCACTATTTACAATAGCCAAGAAATGAAAACAATCTAAGTGTTCATCAGTAGACGTATGGATAAAGAAGATGTGGTATATATGCACAATGGAATATTATTGAGCCATAAGAAGAACACAAATCCGACCACTTGCAACAATATAAATGGAGCTAGAGGGTATTATACTCAGTAAAATAAGACAGGCAGAGAAAGACAAGTATTAGATGATTTCACTCATCTATGCCGTGTAAGAACAAAGAAAAACTGAAGGAACAAAACAGCAGCAGACTCACAGAACCCAAGAATGGACTAACAGTTACCAAAGGGAAAGGGACTGGGGTGGATGGGTGGGAAGGGAGGGATAAGGGGGAAAAGAGGGCATTATGATTAGCACACATAATGGAAGGGTGGGGGAGGTGACATGGGAAAGCAGTATAGTACAGCGAAAACAGGTAATGATTCAGTAGCATCTTACTATGCTCATGGACAGTGGCCGTAATGGTGTATGAAGTGGGGACTTGATAACAGGGGGAGTCTAGTAACCGTAATGTTCAAGTAATTGTACATTAACCATACCAAAAAGAAAATATTTATTGGTAGAGGGAATGACATTTGAATTCCCTGTACCACTTCTCTGACAGGCAGCTGCTTCCTCTCAAAGTCAGAATGCACAATATATTTGGCATACAGACCCCAGTGCTGTTAGAAAGCAACTGGGTTTCCATCTGAACGCCCATGGGGCCATTCCCCACAACCCCATCAGAGCCCACCTTCCTAGATTCTGTCCAGTACTGTACACCTACGCAATCATGATAGGATGATATAACCCATGATGAGATGGAAAATCAATTGTGTGTGTGACTCTTTCATAAAAGATTCATTTTACGGTATTTGGTGCTTAATGCTTTAAGTATAAAATTCATGGGCATTGTTCAGCTTGGATGCTATATAAATAAGTATGCTCTGACCCAACTACCAGTCCAGATCTATATTCTATAGAACCCTAGTATTCCTTGAAAACAATTCAAGTTCTGGAAATTAAGTGGACAAATAAGTGCAAATTGCCTTCCTTGCTCCATTGTTTCAAAATACATACTTTTCAATCCAGAGATCCCAATATTCTTGTAGAACATCCAATTACTGAACTTCTTCTCACTAGTCTACCAAAAACTCTTCTATGATAAATCATATAGATTCCAATGGTTTTTTCTCTAATGGGAGCTCATGTACCTCCTGGTTTTGATGTGGTGAGCTGGGTACAGCCACATCATACTAGCACACCTTTTAAGATGAAAGGTAATTGTGCCATTTCCCTTTCTTACAGTTCTGATTCCAAGGTTTCTTCTCGGTGTCTAAACTGTACAAAAAGGGAAAATTTGCAGTTACACTGAGACAAGATATGAAAAAGGATGGAAGCATTAAAACATAGAGCAGTAGATACAGGCAAATAACCAAACGAGAGTATTAAGCACTCAGGGAGAGCCAGGTGCTTTGATAACAACTCTCTATGATTGTCTTCCTTAGTTCTTTAATAAATATGCATTAACATGAACACAGCACCAAGGTGGATATTTATACACCCATTTTACTGTTGAGCAGAATAGCACGGGTGGGATAACTGGTATACCTCAGGTTATTGACAGAGCAGTGGGATTTAAAATTTAGAGCATAGCCTTTACCGTTGTTCTCTTTCGTTCTTTGCTTTGAAAAACACCATTGGTGACCTGAAACATGACAACAGTGTAAGTACAAATGACTGACATTGAAGAGAATGAGAAAAAGGCTAGTGATATCAGAGGAGGGAAAGGGGTAAGGGGACTGGAAAGGAGAAGCTTTCGTAATTTCCAGGTCAGTGTTCCAGGCATGCATGGGTGCACAGACACAAACACACACACACACACACACACACACACACACACACACACACACAAACACACAGCTTTTCTGCTGCAAAGCTGGTGCGCCATCCCAGCCTGAACCTCCTAACTGTGTCCTACTCTTTGCTGTCCAGCCCTTCCTACGTTGAGCTTTGCTTTGGATCCAGCCCCTGGATTCCTCCTTCTCTCTTCCGGTTGCCCCAAATGAGGTGCCTCCAAAGCATTGCCTACCTTCCCTGAGTAAACACAGGGATTCCACATTTGCCACAGCCACTTATTCCTTCTAGACCTGGTGTCTAGCTGTCATTTACTCACTGATGTCTACCCTCCACCATTTCCAATTGTTATTGGAGCAACTCAAATGTAACACATTAGCCATATCTCCAACCTCAAACCATTAAGTTCATTCCAAATTTTGTCTGCGTTTGCATCTATTTCTCCTACTCAGAGAATTTAGATCCCTTCTAATACTGTTTTATTCCACATTTCCCATATTTCATCTATGACTCTGTCCTTCTGGTTCCAATAGCACCATGTCACAGGCTCAAATTATCCATGTCCTTGCCATATCCATCCTCAGCATAAGCACCCTCTGGACTCCTCTGAGAACATGCTAAGCAGCTTCCCAGAGGCAGGCCTTTCCTTATCCATCACATTCACAGTGGAGTCATCTTTCTAGGACTCCAGACTTCTGATGATTTTTTTAATTGAAGCATAATTGATTTACAATATAGTTAGTTTCAAGTATACAACATTGTGATTCCAAACTTATCTATATTATTAAATGCTCACCGCAGCTAGCCTAGGCATGATCTGTCTACATAGAAAGATGTTACAGAACTATTGACTATATTTCCTGCACTGTACTTTCATCCTCGTGACTAACTTACACTATGTTAAGATTTTGTGCCTCTTTATCCCCTTCACCTATTTCACTCACTGATCTCAAACCATCCCTTTGGTATCCACCAATCATATCTCAGTTTCTGTGATCTAAGACTCAAGTCCACAAAGAAAATATGTATTTATGTGTTCCAACTACCTAACAAACAAGAGCCCATTTCCTTAGTTACCAGCCAAGAGTGTAGATTGTTCATGTACATGGAATCCCAGGCAGAAGAAACTTCACTTCACATACTTCTCTTTAAGCAGCTGCCATGGTGTACTGTAATGACAGTTCGTACACTATACCAACTATCAAGCTAGGTTGTGGAAAAACTGATACACCTTATAATATAAATAATCCCCTGTATTATATATAATTTTTATGGTATATTGACAATGCCTGACATAGACTACTGAAATCCCTGTGGGTATTGATATAAGAACCTGTTTCTGCCTACTCCAAAAAGGGGGAGAAGAAATTCAATATATTGCAGGCAATATGCAGAACTTACATGAACAATATTATGAGAGGCAAACAGGAGTTTACTAGGAGTTTCATTGCCGATTAGGCCAAAAGATCTCTCCTCACACTTTGAGAACTATATGTCAATTGAAAAAAACAAAAATACTATTCAGCCTCATTTTCCTGCAACCTGGGCAGTCAGGTTAAGGCTCTGTTTCACTGACAAGGATGTGACTGCAATTAAGCTGCAGGAGGCTGAGTCTTGGGGACAAGGCTTACAGTGGTAACAGTTTCCTCCACGGATATTACGAGGTTTTCTTTCATCACAGAAAGTTAAAAGCTGTATACGTCAGAGTTTGTGCATACTTCCAGTGCTGTTCTGATCACATACTTATTCTCAGATGGGAGTTCTGACCAGTGTAAAATTAGGATGTTAACCCAGTTCGTTTCTGTACAAGGAGGAACGGTATAGAAACACAACCCACCTCTGACCCCTGACTGTTGTTCCGCTCACTCTCACCTTTTTCAGATTGATGCTAAAATTCAGCTCAAAGCTTGCTTTGCTCATGGACTGGTACTATTTGGGTTCACTTGCTCTGTGCCGCTATGTCCCTGGTCATCCTGGGCCTCATAATGTTTTTGTGACTGTGACTCAGCATTGTCAAATATATGGAGAAGCAGCAGAAATGAGGCTCATGGTCACCTGGGGTCAGGGGCAGCCAGTTCTGTTCCTGCATGTCTTTTCCGCTTGAAGTCCAGAGTTTTACACATGCTGCTTAACGTATGCCCAATGTGCACTGACACACCTCTCCTCCACGCTCTCTCCCCTTGTCCTCCTGCACGGAACCCAGGCGCGGGCTGCAGCTGGGCCAACACCTCCTGCACTGAGCAGACTTCAGTTTGTCTGAGGTGAGGCCAGCCACCTATGTCCGTGTTTCCCAGACTCCACAGAGGGCTTGGTTTAGGAATAGGGCTTTATTAGCACCCTCTGGGGTCTTAGCTGGGGAAGGACATTTAGTGATGGACTCTTTGGAAATGCTCCATGTCTCCCAGGAAGACACAGCCTGTTCGCTCTGATGAGGCTGCTGGGGCCTTACTCTTACCTGAGTCTTGTCCTCTGAACAGGTGTGGAGAGATTCTTCTCAGTCTAGAAAAAGAATCTACTGTCAATCACAGCAGACTCACTGGGGAGACTCGGTGCCTTCTGGACATTCCCCGTGTGACAGGCGAGCTCTGCCAAAGCCTTGCTCCCTGAAGAGCCTGCGACGATGGATAAGGTAGAATGGGCTTCTATGCTACAGCAGGGGAAGATCGACCTGAGGACAAGATTGCTATTGGGCAAGCCAACTCTGCCATGGTCCCTTCTTTCAATTTTATCTCTCAGATTAAACTTGACCTCACTCTGCACCGTTCATTCTATAAGGGCTCTGCTCTTCCTCCCCAGACACTGAGAGTAAAAACCTTGTTCTCCTCGGGCTGGGAAGGTATCCCTGATATTTTGTTAATTAGTGTCTGAGGGGTTAGCCAATAATTGGGGTAGTGTGTGAACTTGGAGCACATGCAATTGCTGGTAAATCCTGCAATGCCAGGAGACCACAGGATTGGACCAGGAATAGGGAATGAGGTCACTTTGGGGTAGGTGGAGAATGCCATAAAATCAGAATGGAAGAAAAATGTTTCACAAATAATTCATTTGGAGTGTGTACACTAAACAGCCTTCAGCACCAAGCCCAGCCACTCACAGCCTGTGTGTCTTTGCCCAGGTTAGCTAACCTCTCTGTGTGACACCCGTGTGAGCAAAAAACTATAGGAGGCAGTGGTATGGCCCTCCACACTCTGTTAGATGCTAAATTACTACAGTTTTGTAAAGCTCTCAGGAGAATGCCTGGCACAGAGCGATAAGTTTAAGTTCTTTTCTATTACCCATGGTCTCAGCTTCCTCTTCTATTTGTCTCATGGAGGGGATGGACAAAAACATCTTTGGTAGACAGCCAGCATGAAGTGGCACAAGTTGTACTTCCTGAGCTGTGGTGAAGAGATAGTAGCAGAAGCCGTGAATAGTGAGTCTTTGGACAGTTATGTTTCCTCTGTAGGTTTTGACTTGTTCACCTCTGGCCATTAATTCTAAATGCCATGAGGTGGCATCATTTTATAAGTTTAATATTTATGTTCTGGGATTCTAGGAAACATTGCATCTGAACGTAGAGGGAGGAGAGAAGGCCTGCCCCACGAAAGGCAGGGAGACTGTACTTGGGACAATGAAGTGGGAAAATCCCTCATCCCAGACATTGCTCTGCTGCGCTCTCTCCCACCGAGAGGCAGATGAAGGATGTGGGACATGTTAGGAGCTGTCTTGACATCTAGCTGGGATTATTTCCAGAGCTGTAGAAGCTAAATACCTGTGAAGTTGGGGAAACAAAGAGATGGAGTGCACAGTTTGGGGCTGAGAAAATGCTAACATAATCTATGTGGAAACTCTCTTGACTGACACTGACACAGGGTCCCTTTCACAGTGTGCTTATCAACTTCCTCATCCCAGTTCAGGTAACTGTCCAGCCAGTCTTACGGTCAGCAGCCCATTCCCCAGGAGAATAAAGTGCCCATGAAGGATTTATATTTTCCAGCTTCTATGATAGAGGAAAAAAGAGAAAGAGATGGGTTAGATGCTAGACACCATGCAGAAACACGTGTCACTCCTCCATTGTCCTTTTTCATGTCTGAATTGTGAACGTGATGCCTGGGGCCCTGGCAGCCATATTTGTCATCCAAACAACCTTGGTGATGGAAAGGCACACTAAGAGCTGTGGGTCATTCACAGGAACCAGTGCATCTGAGAAGGACAGAGTGACATGGGCTGTTTATGCCCAGCTCCTCGGTCATGAGCGTGAAAGCTGTACGTACATCTTAGCACACATTTTGGTTTTAAGTTTTAGTACACTGATCCTTGTCCTGATACACTTTCAAGAAGATTCTCTCAGATTTTTTACTTTTCCTCTGTTTTGTTTTTATTTATCTTTTTATTGAAGTGTAGTTGATATACAACATCATAATGGTTCCAAGTGCACAATACTGTGATTCCACCATTACAGACATCATTCAATCCTCACCCAAGGAGTGTTGTTACTGTCAAGATAGATTTGTGGTGCAGAGCTACTCACAGTATTCCCTATTTTCTAAGTCATCCCCATTACTAATTACATTATGATTAACATTTCTTGCCTCTTTGTTCCCTTCACCTGCTGCACCCAAGGATCCCAGCCCCTCCCCTGTTTCAACCACCAGGCAATCCTCAGTGTCTATGAGGCTACTGCTGTTTTGTTCATTTTGTTTTCTTCTCTTATTATATTCCACCTATGAGTAAAATCACATGACATTTATCTTACAGCATTTCTGGCATATTTCAATTCTCAAATTATTCTCTCATTCCAATTATGTTGTCTCAAATGCCCGGATTTCTTCCCCTTTTGTGGTTGCATAATATTTCATTGTGTATATACACCACTTCTTTATCCATTCATCTACTGATGGACTCTTTGGTGGATCCCATCTCTGGACACTGGTAAATAAAGTGGCAATAAGCATAAGAGGGCATTTATCCTTTCAAATGAGAGATTGATATCCTCATGTAAATTCTTACAATTGGAGTTACTGGTTCACATGGTAGTTTTAGTTTTGGTTGTTTGAGGAACCCCCATATTGCTTTCCATACTGACTGCACGAATTTCTTTCTCACCAACAGTGTAGCAGGGTTCCCTCCTCTCCACATCCTTGCCAACATTTGTTATTTCTTGTCCTTTGGATAGTGGCCATTCTAACTGGCATGAGGTGATATCTCACTGTGGTTTTTATTTGCATTTCCCTGATGATAAGTGACTGAAGCACCTTATCACATGCCTGTTGGCCCGTTATTGATTTTTCTGGATAAAAAATTGTCTCTTCAGGTCCTATGCCAAATTTTCCATTGGGTCATTTTTTGTGTGGTATTGAGTCCTATGAGTTGTATCTATATGTTGTATATTAAATGACATAGTGCATAAAGTCTGTCTTTCTGTTCTGTTGATGGTGTCCTTTGCTGTGCAGAAGCTTTTGAATTTGATGTAGTCCCACGTATCCATTCCTGGTCTGGATTCCCTTGCTTAGGCAGACATGTACAGAAAGTAAGTACTGATGCTTGTGTTCAAGAAATTTTTGTCTATGTTTCTTCCTAAGGGATTTACGGGCTCATGTCTCATATTTATGTCTTCAATCCAGTTTGTGTTTACTTTTGTGTATGGAGTTACACAATAATCCACTTTCATTCTCTTTCATGTATCTGTCCAGTATTCCCAATGCCTGTTATTGAAGAGACCTCTTCCCCACTGTATATCCATTTCTCCTTTATCATGCATTAATTGACCATATATGCTTGGGATTGTACCTGGGCTCTCTATTCTATTTCATTTAACTATGGGTCTGTTATTGTACCAGTACCATTCTCGAGATTACTGGAGCAATGAAGTTTGTTGTGAAGTCACAGAATGTAATACAGCCCGCTATGTTTCTCTTTCTCTAGATTGCTTTAGCTATTCAGTGTCTTTTTTGTTTCCCTATGAATTTTAGGATTATTCACTCTTGTTCACCAAAAAATGCAATTGGTATTTTGATAGCATTTGTACTGAATCTCTAAATTGTTTTGTGCAGTATGGCCATGTGGACTGTATTAATTCATATTGATGAGCATGAGATAGATTCCCAATCATCTGTGTCTTCCTCAGTTTCTCTCATCAGTGTTATTGTTTTCATAGTACACGTTTTTTACGTGCTTTATTAGGTTTACTCCCAGGTGTTTTACCCCTTCTGATAAAATTATAGATGGAATTGCTTTTGTGATTTCTCTTTCTGACAGTTTTTTGTGAGTAGATAGAAGTGCAACTGATTTCTGTACATTAATTCTGTATCCTGCTACTCTGATGAATTCAAGTATCAGTACTCCTTTTTCTACAGTGGAGTCTTCAGGCTTTTCTGTATGCATTACACTGTCATCTGCAAATAGTGTTAGTTTTACTTCCTCCTTAGAATTTTGGGTGCCTTTTATCTCTTTTCCTTGTCTTATGACCAGGACTGGGACGTCCAGTACAGTGTTGAATAAAAGACGTAAGGTTGGGCATCCTTGTCTTGTTCCTGTTCTTAGAGGAAAAGTTTTCATATTTTCTCCAGAGTATGATATCAGCTGTGGACTTTTCATACATGGCCTTTATTATGTTGAGGTATGTTCCACCCATAACCATTCAGTTGAGAGTTGTTATCATGAATGAATTTTGAATTTTGTCAAGTGCTTTTTTCAGCATCTCTTTGGATAATCATATGATTTTTATCCTTCCTTTGTTAATGTGATGGATCACATTGATTGATGTTAGGGTATTGTGCCATTCTTCCATCCCTGGATTCAATCCCATTGGGTTATGATGAATGATCCTTTTGATGTATTCTTTAATTCATTTTGCTAGTATGTTTTTCTGTGAATTTGTGCATCTATTTTCTTTAATGATATTGGTCTTTTTTTTAATGTCTTTGATTTCATATTAGAGTGCTAGTGGCCTCATAGAATGAATTTGGAAGTATTACCTGCTGTTCTAATTTGTGAAATAATTAAATAAGTATGGGCATTAGCTCTTCTTTTAATGTTTGTTAGAATTCAGCTGCAAACTCATCTGGTCCTTTGTTTATTGGGTTTGATTACCAAATGAATTTTTCTACTGGTAATAATCTGCACAGATATTTTTCTTTTTCCTGGTTCAGTCTTGGAAGGTTGTACTCTTTTAGGAACTTGTCCATTTATTCTAGGTTTTCCAACTTATTGGTATATGTTTCATTGAATTCTATAATCTTTGTATTTCTATTGTTTCAGTTGTAACCTCTTATTTTGCACTTCTGATTTTATTTGTGTCCTTTCTCAATTTCCTGGTAAGTCTGCCTAGTGGTATATTTTGTTTATCTTCTCATAAAACCACTTCTTGTTTTTGTTTATTTTTTTCTATTGTTTTATTCTTTATTTATTTCTGTTCTGATCTTTATTTTGTCCCTCTTTCTACAAACATTACGTTTCATTTATTCTTCTTTTCCTTGTTTCTTTAGATGTGCACTTAGAATTTTTTGGTGGGGAATGCTGTTTCCTGAGGTAGTCTTGTATTGCTGTGTACTTTTCTGTTTGAATCCCTTTTGTGGCATCCCACAAATTTTGATAACATCGATTTTTGTTTTTATTTGTCTCCATTTATCGATTCATTTCTTTTGATTTGCTCATTGATCCATCAATTATTTAGAAGCATGTGTTTTAGCCTCCATGTGTTTTAGGAGTTTTCTTTGTGTAGTTTTTATGTAGTTTCATACCATTGTGGTCTGACAAGAGGCTGATATAATTTCAGTCTTTTTTAATTTATTCAGTTTCCTTTTGTGGCCTAGTAGGTGCTCTCTTCTGGAGAACATTTCATCTGTACTTGAGAAAAACTACAGCCTGCAGCCTTTGTGTAAAATGTTTTCTATATATGTTTTAAGTACATTTGGTCTAATGTGATCTTTAGTGCCTCTCTTAGTTTAATCTGTCTTAATGATCTGTCCATTGATGTAAATGAGGTGTTAAAGTCTCCATATATAATTGACTTGTAGTCTGTTTGTCCCTTTAGTTCCATTAAAATATTTTACATATTTAGATTCTCATATATTGGGTGCATGGATATTTATAATCATTTACATTCTCATTTGGGCTGATTCCTTTATCATTATGTAATCTCTTTTTTGTCTCTTTTCACTTTCTTTGTTTTGAATTCTACTCCATCTGACTGACATATGTACTTCTACTCCTGCTTTTTTCTTGCTATTATTTGCATGAAATATCTTTTCCCATCACTTCATGTTCTGTCTATGTACATCTTTAGGTCTGAAAAGACTCTCTTGTATGCAGCATATTGATGGGTCTTGTTTTCTTGTCCATTCTGCCACTGTATGTCTTTTGATTGCTGCATTCAGTCCACTTACATTTAAAGTATTTATTGATAAGTACATACTTATTGATGTTTTGTTGTGTCCTAGTTGTTTTTGTGACTACTCCCTCTTTCTTCCTCTCTTAAAATCTTATATTAACTGAAGTTTTTCTTTACTACTGTGCATGATTGTATTTTTTTATGTTTGTGCATCTATTGCAGGCTTTAGGTTTGTGGTTACCTTATGGGTAATTTCCCAAATATATATTAAGATATGATTTTTATCCTTCCTTTGTTAATGTGACGGATCACATTGATGAATGTAAGAGTATTGTGCCATTCTTGCATCCGTGAATTCAATCCCATTTCGTCATGATGAATGATCCTTTTGATGTATTCTTGATTTCATTTTGCTACTACATTCTTTTTTAATATCCTTGCATGTATGCTCTTCAAGGACATTGGTCTGTAATTTTGTTCTTTCTTTTTAGTGTCTTTGCCTGGTTTTGGTATTCCAGTGATGTTGGCCTCATAGAATGAGTTTGGAAGTATTCCCTCATCTTCTAATTGGTGGAATAATTTGAGGATGGGTATTGGCTTTTCTTTAAGGTTCAGTAGAATTCGGTTGTGAAGCCATCTGGCGTTGAGTTTTGTTTCCTGAAAGTTTGGGGGTTCCTAATTCAATTTTGTTACTGATAATCAGTCTGTTCAGATTTGATGTTTCTTCCTCTGTCAGTCTTGCAAAATAGTATGTTTCAGGAATTTTCTCACTTTTTCTAGATTGTTCCAATTATTGGCATGTAATTTTTCATAGAAATCTATTATAATTCTTTATGTTTGTGTTGTCAATTCTGACTTCTTTGTTTCTGATTTTGTTTACTTGTGTCCTCTTCTATTTTCTTGCTATGTCTGCCTAGGGGTTTCTCTAAGCTGTTGATCTCAAAAAACCAACTTTATTCCTTGTTTTTATTTTTCTATTTTTTTCATTTTCTCCCTATTATTTATTTCTGCTCTGGTTTACATTTTCCATTGTTGTACTTACGTTGGGGTTCATGTCGTCTTCTTTTTCTTGTCTCTTCAGCTGTGTGTTTAGATCGTTCATTTGGAATTCTTCTTTCTTCTAACACTAAGCATGCTTTGCTTTGTACTTCCCTTTTATAAACAGTTTTGTGAGATCCCACATAGCTAGAACTATTTTTTACCTGCTTTCATTTGTGTCCATGTATTTTTTTAATGTCATATTTGATTTACACATTAGTCCATGGTTTATATGGAAACCAGAAATGGTGTAAGACAAATGTCATATGGAAAGCAAATAAACTTATACTGTTATAAGGTCACAGGGTGGTCTCTGGGTGGAGACTGGGTGGTCACATAAGTGAATTCTTATTTCATACCATTGTGATCTGAGACAATGCTTGAAACAATTTCAATGTTTTATAGTTTATTAAGGCTCCTTTTATGCACTAATATCTGATCTGTTCTGGGGAATGCTCCATGTGCACTTCAGAAAAATATGTAGCCTGCTGCTTTTGGGTGGATCCTTCAGTATATGTGTGTGAGTCCATCTTGGTCTTGTGGTTGTGTGGTAGATTGTGACATTCCTTGGCTCCTGTCTTCCTGATGGAAAGAATTCAGTTGAAAGACTTGATAGAGTGTTAAATACACAAAGGGTTTCTTTTCAAACAAGCAAAAGGAGAGGACACTCCAGAGACAGAGCGGGTGGCCCTGAAGATGGGTATCAAGAGCTGAATTTTTCACTGTGCTTTTTATGGGGCTTTATTTATTTTTCTTTAAATTTTCCTCCTCCTCATTTTTTCATTATCATACCAGCCTTTGGATTCACCTTTGTTCCTCCCCTCCAACCTCTGGCACGTTTATGGCCCCCAGGAATGTCTAAGGGAGACCAGAAGGGTGACCATAATCACAGCGTTAATTATATTACAATAATGTTATAGTGACCTTGGGGTTACTAGCTGAGCAGGTTTTCCTTAAGTGCACATGTCCAAAAGTGGATACGTCCCTCATAACCCTTTTACTTATTAGTCTTTGCTAAACTGCAGGGAGTGTTTGTCTATGGTCACAGGGTGCGCTCTGGGTGTAGACTCGGTGGTCTGCTTCACTCTTTCCTCCCCTCCTGCTTATGTCTATCTAGCTGCTATTCTAACATTCTGATGTGCCATTCAACACGTCTGTTTCCTTATTCATTTTCTGTATGGGTGATCTGTCCATTCATGTAAGTGGGATGTTTATGTGCCCCACTATGTCTGTGTTGCTATTTCTCCATTTGGGCCCAATAGTATTTGTTTTATGTACGTAGGTATCCTATGTTGTGTGCATAGGTATTTGCGATTGTTATATCCTCTTGCTGGACTGACCCCGTCATCCTTACATAAGGTCCTTCTCTGTTTCCTGTTCCTGTTTTGAAGTCCATCCTGTCTGATATAAAACTGCTGGTACTCCTGCTATTTTATCTCTTTCATTTGCATGAAACGTCTGTTTCTATCCATTCACTTTCCATCTAGGTATGTCTTTAGGTCTGAAAAGAGTCACCAGTAGATAGCGTATGGACGGGTGTGGATTCTTTTACCATTCTGCCACAGTTCAACCCATGCTACATCTTATGTTTGTTGCATTTAGTCCATTTACCTTTAAGGGTATTACTGATAAGTATATAATTAGTGACATTTCATTAACTTTTTCTGGTTGGTTTTGTACTTCCTGTCTGTTTCATTCTTCCCCTCTCTTAGTCTTCTCTTGTTATTTCTTTGTTCTCTTTAGTGTTATGCTTGGATTTATTTTCATTTTTTAGGAAAAATGTTTTGTATGTCTACCATTAGGCTTTAGGTTTGTGGTTACTATAAGTTCCATAGATAGCTTCCTAAGCATATAAGAGATTCCATTAAGTTGATGGTCATTCTATTTTGTACACAAAATGAAAATACTACTTTTTATTCTTCTTCCTCCTCCACTTTATGTATACAATGTCATAATATAAAACTTTTTTGTATTGCTTTGCCGATTTTGTATACAGTTGATTTTACTTCTTTGTTTAGTTCTTAACTTCACTCTTGGTTAGTAATTCATCTGCTAACCAAGGACAAAGTTAAGTTACTGGTATCCTTCATTTACTGATTTATCTCACTGATAGGAAAATAGAATTTAGAATAATTCCATCCACAGAAGTCCCTTTATCATATGGCCTGCTTAGTGGTGGTGGATTCCTTAACCTATTTTTATCTGGGAGACTTTCTAGCTCCCCATTAGTTTGAGTGATAAGAAGGCTGGGTAAAAGAGTCTTTCTTGTGAGTTCTTCTCTTTCAGTACATTAAATATTTCATGTCACTCCATTCTAGCCTGTAACTTTCTACTGAGAAATCTGCTGAAAGCCTAATTGTATCTCCATAGTTAACTGTCTGCCTCACTGTTGCTCCTTTAAAGATTCTCTCTTCATATTTAATCTTTGCCATTTTAATTACTCTTTGTTTTGGTGGTGTCTTCCTGGGGTTCCTTTTGTTATGGGCCCTCAGAGCTCCCAGGACCTGGGCATCTGTTCCCTTCCTCTGATTGGGAAAGCTTTCAGCTGTTATTTCTTTCTACCCTAGGTCTCTCTCTTACCCTTCTGGGACTGCATTCATGCAGATATTCTCTCATTTGGGGTAATCCCACAGATCTCTTAGTATTTTCCCATTTTCAGAAAAGGTTTTCTCTCTGTTCCTCAAGTTGGTTGTTTCCATCTTCTCTGTTTTCCATGTCATTGATTCTTTCCTCTACTTCCAGCAGTATCTACTTCATTCCCAACATTGTAATTCTCATTTGGGTTACTGTATTCTAGAACACTGAATGGCTCTTTTTCAAATATCCCTCTCTTTGATAAACTTCTCACTGAGTTTATCAATTATAGTCTCCAGATCAGTGAGCCTATTTGTAAGAGCTAGTTGAAATTTTTATCAAAGTATTCATAATCTGCATTTCATTTAGCCCTCTTTCTGGTACCTTATCTCACTGTTTTGTTTGGAACATATAAATGTTTCCTTTTTGTCGGGTTTCTATTTTTTTCCTTTCTCAAGGATAGATGAGCTATGCCTCCTGATCTCAAATGTATTGGCTTTGTGAACTGGGGATCCTGTGTTGCCCAGAAGCTGAAGACTTTTGCTCACCAGTGTCAGATTCTCTATTGCAGTGGGTCCAAGGTTGTTGCTGGTGAGCTGTGGGAAGGGCCAATATTCTGCCTAGTCACTGATCTCTGACAGCAGAGGATTCACCTCTTCTTGCCCTTTGTGTGGAGTAAAGCCCTTCTTCTTTGACACATTGTGAGTGGGTCTGAATTCTGTCTACTTTGGCAGGGGCTCCCCAATCTGGGCTCAGTGTACTATGAGGAGCAAGTGAACAGTGAAGACCTGCTATGAGTCTGAGCCACAAGTGATGGAGCTGGAGAATCTAGAACTGACTTCCACATGTGCCTGACCATTTGGGCAGAAGGAGGGCTAGAAAATCCAGGAAGTGTCCTCCCTCCATCTGCTGAGCAGCAAAGTCAGAACACTGTTGGGCAGAACAGACTTAAAAGGGTCGGTCTGCAGCTTTGCACAACCACAACGCTGGAACACCAGCAAGTGAGATGGAGCACTTGAAGCTGGCTCCCATGAGTGCATAACAGTTGTCCTGAGAGAGGCTGCGGAACCACTTTCCACCTTCCATTTTGCCTCTGGAGAGTTTCATCTGACTCCCTCCCCTCTGAACAACTTCCCACTGCTGTTAAATGTTTCAAACGTGACCTCCATATTGGGTCTCTGCAGCAACCATGGAACATGCATGAGCTCAACAAGGGTCAGGAGTCTTTGCCCCACAGAGTGCCCCAGCTCTCCCCAATGCCTAGCCCCATTAATCACCAAAGGCCAATGCAATGTGGGGGCACGATCTCAGAGCAGACCTCAGCATCATGTACGCTGGATTCCTGAGCAATCACCCCCTTCCTGTTCTGTCCCTCTCCCACCTCGTGGAGGACTGGAATGGTGAAGGGATGAGGACACTGATTCGTCACGTGTCTGCAACTTTACCCTTCTCAACATTGTCTTCTCTTCTTCACTGGGTGGACATGGTATGCTCTGTTGTATTCATGTTATTTTCAGGTTTGATTGTATTTTTGGTAGTTGTTTTCTTGGTGTGAATGAGGGAAGTGTTTTCCTTCTTGAAGTCCTATTTGCCACATTTTTGAAACTGTCTCCTAGAACTTCTTTGTCTGTAAAGACCCCAGATCCTTGACAGGAGTCTTCTCAGTGCTCCTTTCATATCCTTATTCCTCAGGGTGTAGATGAAGGGATTGAGGATGGGGGTGATGATGGAATAGAACAGAGAGATAAACTTGGCCACATCTTGGGAGTAGCTGGAAGGGGGCTGCAGGTACATATACATGGCAGGAAAGTAGAAGAGGGACACCACCACCAGATGAGAGGAGCAGGTCCCGAAGGCTTTGTGCCGTCCAGTGGAGGATGGGATCCTCAGCACCGCACAGGCAATGAAGCCATAGGAGAGGAGGATGAGACCAAGGGGTACCAGCAAAAAGAAGGCCACCAACACAGACAGTGTGACGTCATTCACATTGGTGTCAGCACACGACAGCTTGATCATGGCCGGCACCTCACAGAAGAAGTTGTTCAGCACCTGCCTCCCACAGAATGGCAACGGCACAGTCAGGATGACCTGAACGAGGGAGTTTCCAAAGCCGCTGATCCAGGACACAAGCACGAGCTGATGGCAGAGGGTGCGGTGCATGATAACAGCATACCGCAGGGGCTCACAGATGGCCACGTAACGGTCCAGGGCCATGGCGGCCAAGAGGATACACTCGGTGCAGCCCAGCCAGTGGAAAACCGCATACTGCACTGTGCAGCCACCGTAGCTGATTGTCTTCCTGGAGCTGCCTGTGTTGACCAGCACCTGCGGGACCGTGGTGGTGGTGTAGCAGAGGTCCAGGAAGGAGAGGTGGCTCAGGAAGATGTACATAGGGCTCTGCAGCAGAGGATCCAGCTTCGATACCAAGAAGATGGAAATGTTCCCCAACATGGCCAGAACATAGGACACCAGGAGGACCCCAAATAGGGTTAGCTCCAGCCACCGTCTGTCAGAAACACCTAGAAGGATGAAATAGTTTGGGGTATCCCCCAAGAAGCTCTCATTGTCACTTCTCATGCTGAGGTATTTTCTGGACCCTGTGATCAATTAGGAAAGACAGGGTGAGGAAAACCTGAGAAGAGGAATTATCTGCCTTTCTTATATTTGTACCTGGAAATTTTCCAGGCTCCTGTTTTACCTCTGTGGAGACACTCAGATGTGGGCACTCAGAACCAAAGTGCAGAGTAGTTGCTAGTTTGTCTTGTTCTCTCTCCTGTGGTGACCTTGGCTATGCCATCAAAACTTTCTGAAATTCAATTTCTGTGTCTGTCCTGTGGGGAGAAACAGCTGCTTCAACTATATAGTCTCGGTGATGGTAGAGAGGCATTGAGATGTGAAAGCATACCATAAAATTAATTTTCTTCCAGTTTAGTCAAATTCGGCCATTCTCATCCTCACTAGAATGCTTGACTCCTCTCTTTAAACTCAGTGGCAGGGCACTGAACACTTTGTAAGGCTCTCCTGTTTGGCCATTTGGGGGAGGTGGTAGAAGAGGGGTGGGAGGTGGCACAATGGGAGTGCAGTGGATTATAAGCAGGTAGGGAATTTATTGCCCTGAACACACCCTGCTCATCTTCTAAGGCTTACATCTGCATGCATCCCTGGATCACAGCAACATGCCGGTCTCTCTCCCAGGACCCTCTCACACCCTGAGAACACTATCACTCACTGTGGCAGTTTGGAAAGTTACAATCCAAGGTTCTCTGATTCCCCAGAGTGAAGGAAGGATGTCACTTCAACCTTTTATTTGTCATGGTACCTGATGAGACACTGAGGCATAGGATTTTGAACATGGAGATTAAAATATTGACCTATGTAAGGCATACAGTACTCAGAGTTGCCTACTGAACACTCACATTGCCTCTCAAGACAATATTCATTGAGTAGGTAATTCAAGATGGTGGCATGAGAGGTGATACAGAGAAATACTCCCCAAACTACAGATAGTGCGATAATATGGATAATAAAACCATAAACATGAACCCTAAAACAAGAACAGAAGGAAAGGCTGCACGAAAATGCACAGAGACCTCACGAACAGAGCAGACATTACCAAACAGGGTAACATATGAAATACTCATGAAAAGAACAGACCTCACCAAACAGGATAACATATGAAATACATCAGTTCCTTGATCCAGCGGGACCTAAGCCCTTCCCCCACCTGAGCTCACCAGCAGGAGAAGGAGAAATGGAGTAATGGAGGGTGTGGAGCCCTGGGAGTGCTGAACGCCCAGTGCTGGAGGTCTGCCTTGCATGCAGAAACCTACACTGTATGGTGCTCTGGAGGGTGGAGAGCTGGTACAGGCAGAGTGCCTGGGGGACTGAGATTCCGGCTGCTTGTGGAGGATGGGATCCACAGCCCACTGCTCTGAGACAAAGTAAAGGTGGCAGTCTGAGAGGCCTCCTAGTCACAAGAGGGCTGCTGAAGTGGTGGGATTTTCACAGAGCTGCTGTGTTGGGGAGGGGAGAGCTGGACAGTGTTGTCTGAGTGTGCTCCGCACAGCTGGTTGGGAATTTTGAGGAGCTTCAGTCACTCCATCCTCTTGGCTGCCTACTCAGCTCTGAGGCCCCCACTGTGGTACGCCACCTGGCGAGCCTTTCTCCTGGCCTGACAGCAAAAGTTTACAAAACAACACTCAGTGTGCTGGAGTCAGGCCAGCCAAACGGACGGCGTGTCTACAACAGGTAGAGATGCAAATCAAAGAAGCTTACACCTGTGTGCTCGGCCCACTGGCTCTGACATCCGAAACAGGCACCACAGACGGAAATCAGGAAACAGCTCTTTCCTCCCCCCGAGGCACCAGCTCTTCTTCCCTACAACACCCAAGATCACTCTAGGAGCTGAGCAGCTCCAGAAACGAGTTTCTGAGCACTGAAGGGCACCACATAGAAATCTGAAACATCAAAAGACCTTGGTTCAGATGCAAATCTAACAAACCCCAGAAGAAGGGACAAATGAAATTAAACTCACCAATCTTCCTGAAAGAGAGTTGAAAATAAAAATCATAAACATGCTTATGGTGGTACAGAAAAATATTCAAGAACTCAGAACGAATTTACGTTGCAGATTCAATCATTAAGAAATTCCCTTTCTGAAATGAAACATACAATGAAGGGATTTAAAAGCAGAAAGGAGGTAGTAGAAGAGAAGGTAAATGGAATAGAAGTTAGGGAAGAGGAATACAAAGAAACCAAGGCACAGAGAGAAAAAAGAACCTCTAAGAATGAAGGAGTATTGAGATAACTGTGTGACTGATCCAAATGGAACAATATTCTACTTATAGGAGTAACAGAAGAAGAAGAGAGAAAAAGGGATAGAAAGTGTCATTGAGGAGGTAATTGCCAAAAACTTCCCCAATCTGGGGAAGGACATAGTCTCTCAAGCCATGGAAGTGCACAGATGCCCCAACACAAGGGACCCCAGGAAGACAACATCAAGACATATAATAATTAAAATGGCAAATATCAAGGATAAAGACAGACTTTTAAAAGCACTCACAGAGAGATAAAAGATCACATACAAATGAAAACACATCAGCCTATCATCAGATTTCTCAACAGAAACCTTATAGGCCAGAAGGCAGTGGCATGATGTATTTAATGCAATTAAGCAGAAGGGCCTTGAACCAAGAATACTATACCTGGCAACGTTATGATTTAAATTTGAAGGAAGGATTACACAATTTTCAGATAAGCAAAAGATGAGAGAATTTACCTCCCACAAACCACCTCTACAGTGCATTTTGGAGGGACTCCTATAGGTGGAAGTATTCCAAAGGCTAAACAGATGTCACCCAAGCGATAGACAAAGAGTAGAGAATATGGCTCAACACATACAAAGAATGGAGGACGGGAAAAAAGAACCATTCGGTTGTGTTTTTCATAGGACATGAAGAGAGTTAAATTAGACTGTTAGATAGTAAGGGAATTACCCTTGAACCTTTGGTAACCACAAATCTGAATTCTGCAATGGCAATAAGTACATACCTGTCAAAAATCACCGTAAATGTAAAAAGTCCGAATGCACCAATCAAAAGACATAGAATCACTGAATGGATGGAAAAACAAGGCCCATCTATATGCTGCCTACAAGAGACTCACTTCAAATCCAAAGACATATACAAACAGAAAGGAAAGGGATGGAAAAAGATATTTCATGCAACTAATAGGGAGAAAAAAGCAGAAGTTGCAGTACTTGTATGAGATAAAAGAGACTTCAAACCAAAGAAAGTAAGAAGAGACAAGGAAGGACAGTACATAATGATAAATGGGGCAGTCCAACAAGAGGGTATACCTATTATAAATATCTATGCACCAAATACAGGATCACCTACATATGTGAAACAAATACTAACAGAATTAAAGAGGGAAGTAGAATGCAATGCATTCATTTTAGGAGACTTCAACACTCCACCCAGTCCAAAGGACAGTTCAAACAGACAGAAAATAACTCAAGAGACAGAGGCACTGAACAACATAGTAGAACAGATGGACCTAATGGACATCTAGAGAACACTCCATCCAAAAGCAACAGGATACATGTCCTTCTCAACTGCACATGGAACATTTTCAAGAATAGGTCATACATTAGGCCACAAAAACAACCACAGTAAATTCAAAAAGATTGAAATTGTACCAACGAGCTTCTCAGATCACAAAGATATGAAACTAGAACTAAATTACACAAAGAAAAAAAAGCCCACAAACACATGGAGGCTTGAGAACATGCTCCCAAATAATCAATGGATCAATGACCAAATAAAAACAGAGATCAAGCAATATATGGAGACAAATGACAACAATAATTCAAAACCACAAAATCTGTGGGATGCAGAGGAGGCTCTGCTAAGAGGGAAATATATTGCAATAGAGAGGCCTACCTCAGGAAAGAATAACCATTGCTAATGAACATTCTAAACTCACAATTAATGAAAGTAGAAAAGGAAAAACAAATGAGGCCCAAAGTCAGTAGAAGGAGGGACATAATAAAGATTAGAGCAGAAATAAATAAAATTGAGAAGAGTAAAACAGTAGAAAGAATCAATGAAAGCAGGAACTGGTTCTTTGAGAAAATTAATCAAATAGGTCAACCCCTGGCCCGACATAGCAAGGAAAAAAGAGAGTCTACACACATAAACAGAATCAGATATGAGAAAGGAAAAATCACTATGGACACCACAGAAATACAAAGAATTATGAAAGAATACCATGAAAAAATTTTATGGTAACAAACTAGGTAACCTAGAAGAAATGGAAAACTTTCTAGAAAAAGCAACCTTCCAAGGCTGACCCAGGAAGAAAGAGAAAATCTGAATAGACCAATTACCAGCAAAGAAATTGAATTGGTAATCAAAAAACTACGTAAGAACAAAACGCCTGAGCAGATGCTTTCACTGCTGAATTTTATCAAATATTTAGTGAAGACCTAATAAGCATACTCCTTAAAGTTTTCCATAAAGTAGAAGAGAAGGCAATACTTCCAAACTCATTCTACAAGGGCAAAATCACTCTAATACCAAAATCAGGAAAAGACACCACAAAGAAAGAAAATTACAGATCAATATACCTCATTAACATAAATGGAAAAATACTCAACAAAATAATAGCAAACTGAATTCAAAAATACATCAAAAACATCATCTATCATTGATGAAGAGGGATTCATCCCAGGGATGTAAGGATGGAACAACATTCTAAAATCCATCACCATCACCCAGCACATCAACAAAAAGGACAAACACCACGTGATCAGCTCCATAGATTCTGAAAAAGGATTAGACAAAATTCAACACACATTCATCATAAAAACTCTCAACAGAATGGGTACAGAGGGCAACTACCTCAACATAATAAAGGCCATATATGACAAACCCACAGCCAATATCATACTTAACAGTGAGAAGCTGAAAGCTTTTCCTATAAGATCAGGAACAAGACCAGGATGCCCACTATCCCCACTTTTATTCAACAATGTTCTGGAGATCCTAGCCACGGCAATCAGAAAACGCAAAGAAATTAGAGGCATCCAAACTGGCAAGGAAGAAGTGAAACTGTCCCTGTTTGCAGATGACATGATATTGTATATAAAAAAATCCAAAAGACACTACTCCAAAACAACTAAGTCTAATATCTGAATACAGCAAATTACTGGGATACAAAATTGATACACAGAAATCTGTTGCATTCCTATACACTAACAATGCACTAACAGAAAGGGAAATCAGGAAAACAATTCCATTTATAATTCCACCAAAAAGAATAAAATACCTAGGAATAAACCTAACCAAGGAAGTGAAAGACCTATACTCTGATAACTGCTGGACAGTCAGGAGAGAAATTAAAGAAGACACCGATAAGTGGAAACATCCCGTGAGAATGGATAGAAAGAATTAATATTGTCAAAATGGCCACCGTGCCTAAAGAAATCTACAGATTTAATGCAATCCCTATCAAAATACCAACAGCATTTTTCAACGAACTAGAACAAATAGTTCTAAAATTCATAAGGAACCACAAAAGACCCCAAATAGGCAAAGCAATCCTGAGAAGGAGGAATAAAACAGGGGGAATTATGCTCCCTGATTTCGAGACTATTACAAAGCCACAGTACTCAAGACAATTTGGTACTAGCAAAAGAACAGAAGCACAGACCAATGGAACAGAATAGAGAAACCAGATATAAACCCAAGCATATATGGTCAACTAATATATGACAAAGGGGCCACCCATATACAATGGGGAAATGACAGCCTCTTCTGTTCACTTGATCTTGGCGAAACTGTACAGCTACATGTAAGAGAATGAAAATGGATTACTGTGCAATTCCATACACAAAAGGAAATTTTTTGTGTATCAAAGACCCGAATGTAAGTCATGAAACTATAAAACTCTTAGAAAAATACATAGGCAAACTTCTCTTGGACATAAACACGAGCAAGTTCTTGCTGAACATAATATCTCCTCTGGCAAGGATAAGAAAAGTAAATATGAACAAGTGGGACTATATCAAATTAAAAAGCTTATGAACAGAAAAGGACAGCATCAGTAGAACAAAAAGTCATCCTACAGTGTGGGAGAATATATTCATAAATGACATATCTGATAAGGGGTTGACATCCAAATTATATAAAGAGCTCATTCATCTCAACAAACAAAAAGAAAATAAGCAAATTAAAAAATGGGTAGAGGAGCTGAACAGACAGTTCTCTGAAGAAGAAATTCAGATGGCGAACAGACACACGAAAAGATGCTCCACATCGCTAATCATCAGAGAAATGCAAATTAAAACCACAATGAGATATCACCTCACACCATTTAGGATGGCCCCCTCCAAAAGACAAACAACAACAAATGTTGGCGAGAATGTGGAGAAAGGGGAACCCTCCTACACTGCTGGTAGGAATGTAAATTAGTTCAACCTTTCTGGAAAGCAGTATGGAAGTTCCTCAAAAAACTTAAAATAGAAATACCATTTGACCCAGGAATTCCACTCCTAGGAATTTGCCCTAAGAATGCAGCAGTCCAGATTCAAAAGGACATATGCATGCCTATGTTTATCGCAGCACTATTTACAATAGCCAAGAAATGAAAACAATCTAAGTGTCCATCAGTAGAAGAATGGATAAAGAAGATGTGGTATATATGCACAATGGAATATTATTGAGCCATAAGAAGAACACAAATCCGACCACTTGCAAAAATATAAATGGAGCTAGAGGGTATTATACTCAGTAAAATAAGACAGGCAGAGAAAGACAAGTATTAGATGATTTCACTCATCTATGCCGTGTAAGAACAAGGAAAAACTGAAGGAACAAAACAGCAGCAGACTCACAGAACCCAAGAATGGACTAACAGTTACCAAAGGGAAAGGGACTGGGGTGGATGGGTGGGAAGGGAGGGATAAGGGGGAAAAGAGGGCATTATGATTAGCACACATAATGGAAGGGTGGGGGAGGTGACATGGGAAAGCAGTATAGTACAGCGAAAACAGGTAATGATTCAGTAGCATCTTACTATGCTCATGGACAGTGGCCGTAATGGTGTATGAAGTGGGGACTTGATAACAGGGGGAGTCTAGTAACCGTAATGTTCAAGTAATTGTACATTAACCATACCAAAAAGAAAATATTTATTGGTAGAGGGAATGACATTTGAATTCCCTGTACCACTTCTCTGACAGGCAGCTGCTTCCTCTCAAAGTCAGAATGCACAATATATTTGGCATACAGACCCCAGTGCTGTTAGAAAGCAACTGGGTTTCCATCTGAACGCCCATGGGGCCATTCCCCACAACCCCATCAGACCCGACCTTCCTACACTCTTTCCAGGACTCTACACCTTCAAAATCATGATAGGATGATATGTCCCATGATGGGATGGAAAATCAATTCTGTGTGCGGTTCTTTCATGAAAGATTCACTTTTACTGCATGTGGTGCTTTATGCATTAAGTATAAAATGCGTGGGCATTGTTCAGCTTGGATGCTGTAATAAATAAGCATGCTCTGACCCAACTTCCAGACAGCTCTACATTCTATAGAACCCTAGTATTCCTTGAAAACAATTCGAGTTCTGGAGATTAAGTGGACAAGTAAGCGCAAATTACCTTCCTTGCTTCATTGTTTCAAAATACGTACTTTTCAATATAGAGATCCCAGTATTCTTGCAGAACACCCAATATTGAACTTCTTCTCACTAGTCTACCAAAAACTCTTCTATGATAAATCTTATAGACTCTGATGGTTTTGTCTCCAATGGGAGCTCCTGCACCTCCTGGTTTTGATGTGGTGAGCTGGGTACAGCCACATCATGCTAACACACCTTTTAAGATGAAAGGTAATTGTGCCATTTCCCTTTCTTACAGTTCTGATTCCAAGGTTTCTTCTCGGTGAATAAACTGTACAAAAAGAGAAAATTTTCAGGGAAATTGAGACAAGATATGAAAAGAATGGAAGAATTAAAACATACAGCTGTAGATACAAGCGAATAACCAAACAAGATTATTAAGCACTCAGGGAGAGCCAGGTACTTTGATAACAACTCCATGATTGTCTTCCTTAGTTCTTTAATAAATATGTACTAACATGGGCACAGCACCAAGGTGGATATTTATACACCAATTTTACTGTTGAGCAGAATAGCATGGGTGGGATAACTGGTCTACCTCAGGTTATTGACAGAGCAGTAGGATTTAAAATTTAGATCATGTGCTTAACTGTTGTTCTCTCTAGTTCTTTGCTTTGAAAAACACCATTGGTGACCTGAAACGTGGCAACAGTGTAAGTACAAATGACTGACATTGAAGAGAATGAGAAAAAGGCTAGTGATATCAGAGGAGGGAAAGGGGTAAGGGGACTGGAAAGGAGAAGCTTTCGGTAATTTCCAGATCAGTGTTCCAGGCATGCATGGGTGCACAGACACAAACACACACTCACACACACACACAGCTTTTCTGCTGCAAAGCTGGTGCGCCATCCCAGCCTGAACCTCCTAACTGTGTCCTACTCTTTGCTGTCCAGCCCTACCAACGCTGAGCTTTGTTTTGGATCCAGCCGCCGGATTCCTCCTTCTCCCTTCCAGTTGCCCAAAATGAGGTGCCTGCAAAGGATTGCCTACCTTCCCTGAGTAAACACAGTGATTCCACATTTGCCACAACCACTTATTCCTTCCAGACCTGGTGTTTAGCTGTCATTTCCTCACTGATGTCTACCCTCCACCATTTCCCATTGTTAATGGAGCAACTCAAATTTAACACATCAGCCATCTCTCCAACCTCAAACCATTAAGTTCATTCCAAATTTTGTCTGCCTTTGCATCCATTTCCCCTACTCAAAGAATTTAGATCCCTTCTAATAATGTTTTATTCCTCATTTCCCATATTTTATCTATGACCCTGTCCTTCTGGTTCCAATAGCACCATGTCACAGGCTCAAATTATCCATGTCCTTGCCATATCCATCCTCAGCATAAGCACCCTCTGGACCCCTCTGAGAACATGCTAAGCAGCTTCCCAGAGGCAGGCCTTTCCTTATACATCACATTCACAGTGGAGTCATTTTTCTAGGACTCCAGACTTCTGATGATTTTTTAATTGAAGCATAATTGATTTACAATATAGTTAGTTTCAAGAATACAACATTGTGATTCCAAACTTATCTATATTATTAAATGCTCACCGCAGATAGCCTAGGGATGATCTGTCTACATAGAAAGATGTTACAGAACTATTGACTATATTTCCTTCACTGTACTTTCATCCTCATGACTAACTTAAGCTATGATTAAGATTTTGTGCCTCTTTATCCCCTTCACCTATTTCACTCACTGATCTCAAACCATCCCTTTGGTATCCACCAATCATATCTCAGTTTCTGTGATCTAAGACTCAAGTCTGCAGAGAAAATATGTATTTATGTGTTCCAACTACCTAACAAATAAGAGCCCATTTCCTTAGTTACCAGTCAAGAGTGTAGATTGCACATGTACATGGAATCCCAGGCAGAAGAAACTTCACTTCACATACTTCTCTTTAAGCAGCTGCCATGGTGTACTGTAATGACAGTTCGTACACTATGCCAACTATCAAGCTAGGTTGAGGAAAAACTGATACACCGTATAATATAAATAATCCCCTGTATTATATATAATTTTTATGGTTTATAAACAATGCCTGATATAGGCTACTGGAATCCCTGTGGTGATTCATAAAAGAACCTGCTCCTGCCTACTCCAAAAAAAGGGGAGAGAAAATTCAATATATTGCAGAGCAATATGCAGAGCTTCCACAAAGAATATTATGAGCGAGGCAAACAGGGATTTAATAAGGACTTTCATTGCCGATTAGGCCAAAAGATCTCTCTTCACTCTTTGTCAACTATATCTGAATTGAAAAAAACAAAAATACTATTCAGCCTCATTTTCCTGCAACCTGGGCAGTCAGGTTAAGGCTCTGTTTCACTGACAAGGATGTGACTGCAATTAAACTGCAGGAGGCTGAGTCTTGGGGACAAGGCTTACAGGTGGTAACACTTTCCCCCACGGATATTACCAGGTTTTCTTTCATCACAGAAAGTTAAAAAGTGTATATATCATAATTTGTGCATGCTTCCAGTCCTGTTCCGATCACATAGTTATTCTCAGATGGGAGTTCTGATCAGTGTAAAATCAGGATGTCACCCCGGTTCGTTTCTGTACACGGAGGAACGGTGTAGACACACAACCCACCTCCGACCCCTGAGTGCTGTTCTGCTCACTCTCACCCACCAGCCCCTTGCCCGTGGCGGAAGCCCGAGTCCACCCCAGTCCACAGTCAGCCTGTGCCAGGCCTTTGCCCGCCATGCACCCTCCCTCCAGCTCTGCCTGCCCAGCCCCACCCTGCACCTTCCCTGTAGCTCGGCGTCTCCCTCCGTCATGGACTGTCCTCCCTGATGTCTCACGCGGGGTCAGATTATCCCCAGGGAGGTGCCGTGGACAAAGGGCCTCGCGGAGCACTGATAAACCATCCCCACAAGGGGGCTTAGGTATGCTTTTCCAAAATGTCTTGAACTTAGAGACTTAAAAGAGTACAGAATTAAGAATATAGTCACTGATAAAGAAATATCTTTGTATTGTGACAGACAGTAACTCCACTTTTCTTGGTGAGCATTTGGCAATAAATTTATTTGTTGAAATACTGTTTTTCATCTGAAAACAATATATTATTGTATATCAACTATACATCCACCAATAAAAACATGTTTCTTAACCAACAGAGGGAGGCAGGGAGGTAAATAAGCCCTGACACCCATCAGCCCTCCGTTTGTGTACAGACACTATATATGTGCCGTCGCATGTCGCAATTCACTATCTCTGTGAAAATGAAGACGTTCTAAAGGTTTTAGAACACCTCCTCATTCATATCCTTGCTGCAATATGACACCCAGGTGCTGGTTGACGCAGGAGGGAAGTCACCTCCCCATAGACCCCAGATATCCTAACCCCTCAGCCCCACACCACTGCCTACCAAGTCACAACAGTCCCCTTTTCTTTGTGTGACCCTTTGTTAAACACACCATAAAGCTGAAAAATGCTTAAGACCTTGAGTAATGGTGAACCTAATAATGCGCTATGCTCTTTGCCATTACTTTGTTAATTTCACATTTTTGTGGAGATTCCAAGTCATTGAAAAACAGCAGTCTGTGTCGCACATTGCGTCGTTCCCATCACCTGGCAAGAGTAATGCAACTAATCCGTGAAACGGATATGATTTCGTCAGCAAACCTGAAGGTCTAGCTCCTTGAGGAACTCCTGATTCTGCACAGCGTGGAGCTTCAGGCTCCATCTGTGATTCGTTCTAGTGATGGTCAGGAGGAGGAGAGGCAGGAGGGGGCACATGGAACACAGCAGTGAGGGCCACAGTGAGGACACGAGCCCACAAAGGAAGGGTGCCGGCTCCTTTTAAGCAGAAGCCTGTCCCGAGTCAGGGTCAGATGCCTCCTGCACAGGCCTGTTCCCCCACCCGCACAGGATGGCCTGAATTTTCTCTAGACTGACTTTTCAGTTTGATGCTAAAATTCAGTTCAAAGTTTGCTTTGCTCATGGACTGGTACTATTTGGCTTCACTTGCTCTGTGCCTCTATGTCCCTGGTCATCCTGGGCATCATAATGTTTTTGTGACTGTGACTCAGCATTGTCAAATATATGGAGAAGCAGCAGAAATGAGGCTCATGGTCACCTGGGGTTAGGGGCAGCCTGTTCCGTTCCTGCATGTCTTTTCCGCTAGAAGTCCAGAGTTGTACACATGCTGCTTAACGTATGCCCACTGTGCACTGACACACCTCTCCTCCACGCCCTCTCCCCTCGTCCTCCTGCAGGGAACCCAGGCGCCGGCTGCAGCTGGACCAACCCTTCCTGCACTGAGCAGACTTCAGTTTGTCTAGAGGTGAGGACAGCCACCTATGTCCGTGTTTCCCAGACTCCACAGAGGGCTTGGTTTAGGAATAGGGCTTTATTAGCACCCTCTGGGGTCTTAGCTGGGGAAGGACGTTTAGTGATGCACTCTTTGGAAATGTTCCTTGTCTCCCAGGAAGACACAGCCTGTTCGCTCTGATGAGGCTGATGGGGTCTTGCTCTTACCTGAGTCTTGTCCTCTGAACAGGTGTGGAGAGATTCTTCTCAGTCTAGAAAAAGAATCTGCTGTCAATCACAGCAGACTCACTAGGGAGACTCGGTGCCTTCTGGACTTTCCCCCTGTGACAGGCGAGCTCTGCCAGAGCCTTGCTGCCTGAGGAGCCTGCCACGACGGATAAGGTAGAATGGGCTTCTATGCTACAGCAGGGGAAGTTCCACCTGAGGATAAGTTTCCTAGTGGGCAAGCCAACGCTCCCATGGCCCCTTCTTTCAAATTCATCTCTCAGATTAAACTTGACCTCACTGTGCACCGTTCATTCTATAAGGGCTCTGCTTTTTCTCCCCAGACATTGAGAGAAAAACCTTGTTCTCCTTGGGCTGGGAAGGTATCCCTGATGTTTTGTTAATTAGTGTCTGAGGGGTTAGCCAATAATTGGGGTAGTGTGTGAGCTTGGAGCACATGCAGTTGCTGGTAAATCCTGCAATGCCAGGAGACCAGAGGATTGGACCAGGAATAGGGAATGAGGTCACTTTGGGGTAGGTGGAGGATGCCATGAAATCAGAATGGAAGAAAAATGAATCACAAGTAATTCAGTTGGAGTGTGTACACTAAACAGCCTTCAGCACCAAGCCCAGCCACTCACAGCCTGTGTGCCTTTGCCCAGGTTAGCTAACCTCTCTGTGTGACACCCATGTGAGCAGAAAACTATAGGAGGCAGTGAAATTGCCCTCCACAGTCTGTTACATGCTGAATGACTTTGGTTTTGTAAATCTTTCAGGACAATGCCTGGCACAGAGCGATAACTTTAAGTTCTTTTCTATTACCCATGGTCTTAGCTTCCTCTTCTGTTTGTCACATGGAGGGGATGGACAAAAACATCTATGGTAGACAGCCAGCATGAAGTGGCACAAGTTGTACTTCGTGAGCTGTAGTGAAGAGATAGTAGCAGAAGCCATGCATAGTGAGTCTTTGGACAGTTATCTTTCCTTTGTAGGTTTTGACTTGAACACCTCTAGGCATTAATTCTAAAAGCCATGAGGTGGCATCATTTTATAAGTTTAATATTTATGTTCTGGGATTCTAGGAAACACTGCATCTGGATGTAGAGGGAGGAGAGAGGGCCTGCCCCAAAAACGGCAGGGAGACTGTACTTGGGCCAATGAAGTGGGAAAATCCCTCATCCCGGGCATTGCTCTGCTGCGCTCTCTCCCACCGAGAGGCAGATGAAGGATGTGGGACATGTTAGGAGCTGTCTTGATATCTAGCTGGGATTATTTCCAGAGCTGTAGAAGCTAAATACCTGTGAAGTTGGGGAAACAAAGAGACGGAGAGCACAGTTTGGGCCTGAGAAAATGCTAACATAACCTATGTGGAAACTCTCTTGACTGACACTGACACAGGGTCCCTTTCACAGTGTGCTTATCAATTTCCTCACCCCACTTGAGGTATCTGTCCGGCCAGTCTTACTGTCAGCAGCCCATGCACCAGGACAATAAAGTGCCCCATGAAGTATTTATATTTTCCAGCTCCTATGATAGAGGAGGAAAGAGAAGGAGATGGTTTAGATGCTAGACACCTTGCAGAAACACGTGTCACTCCTCCTTTGTCCTTTTTCATGTCTGAAATGTGAACGTGATGGCTGGGGCCCTGGCAGCCATATTTGTCATCGAAACAATCTTGGTGATGAAAGGCACACTAGGAGCTGTGGGTCATTCGCAGGAACCAGGGCATCTGAGAATCACTGAGTGCCATGGGCTGTTTACCCCCAGCTTCTCGGTCATGTGCGTGAAAGTTGTACATCTTAGCACACATTTTGGTTTTCTGTTTTAGTATGCTGATCTTTGTCCTGATACACTTTCAAGAAGATTCTCTCAGATGTTTTACTTTTCCTCTTTTTGGTTTTGATTTATTTTTTTATTGGAGTGTAGTTGATATACAATATCATAATGTTTCCAAGTGCACAATACTACGATTGCACTGTTACAGACATCATTCAATCCTCACCCAAGGAGTGTTGTTACTGTCAAGATAGATTTGTGGTGCAGAGCTACTCAGAGTATTCCCTATTTTGTAAGTCATCCCCATTACTAATTACATAATGATTAAGATTTCATGTCTCTTTGCCCCTTTACTTGCTGTACCCAACGATCCCAGCCCCTCCCCTGTGGCAACCACCAGGCACTCCTCAGTGTCTATGAGGCTACTGCTGTTTTGTTCATTTTGTTTTCTTCTCTTATTATATCCCACCTTTGAGTAAAATCACACGACATTTATCTTACAGCATTTCTTGCGTATTTCAATTCTCAAATTATCCTCTCATTCCAATTATGTTGTGTCAAATGCCAGGATTTCTTCCCTTTTTGTGGTTGCATAATATTCCATTGTGTATATACACCACTTCTTTATCCATTCATCTACTGATGGACTCTTTGGTGGATCCTATCTCTCGACTCTGGTAAATAAAGTGGCAATAAGCATAAGAGGGTATTTATCCTTTCAAATGAGAGATTGATTTCCTCATATAAATTCTTAGAATTGGAGTTACTAGTTCACATAGTAGTTTTAGTTTTGGTTGTTTGAGGAACCCCCATATTGCTTTCCATACTGACTGCACGAATTTCTTTCTCACCAACAGTGTAGCAGGGTTCCCTCCTCTCCACATCCTTGCCAACATTTGTTATTTCTTGTCCTTTGGATAGTGGCCATTCTAACTGGCATGAGGTGATATCTCACTGTGGTTTTTATCTACATTTCCCTGATGATAAGTGACTGAAGCACCTTATCACATGCCTGTTAGCCAGTTATTGTTTTTTCTGGAAAAAAGTGTCTCTTTAGGTCCTTCTGCCAATTTTTGCATTGGGTCATTTTTTTTGCGGGTTTTGAGTCCTATGATTTGTATCTATATGTTGTATATTAAATGACATAGTGTATAAAGGCTGTCTTTCTGTTCTGTTGATGATGTCCTTTGCTGTACAAAAGCTTTTGAGTTTGATGTAGTCCCACATATCCATTCCTGGTCTGGATTCCCTTGCATAGGGAGACATGTACAGAAAGTAAGTGCTGATGCTTGTGTTCAAGAGATTTTTGTCTATGTTTCCTCCTAAGGGATTTATGGGCTCATGTCTCATATTTATGTCTTCAATCCAGTTTGTGTTTACTTTTGTGTATGGAGTTACACAATAATCCACTTTCATTCTCTTGCATGTATCTGTCCAGTATTCCCAATGCCAGTTATTGAAGAGACCTTTTCCCCACTGTATATTCATGGCTCCTTTATCATGCATTAATATCCCATATATGCTTGGTATTGTACCTGGGCTCTCTATTCTGTTTCATTGAACTATGGGTCTGTTATTGTACCAGTACCATTCTCGAGATTACTGGAGCTATGAAGTTTGTTGTGAAGTCACAGAATGTAATACACCCGGCTATGTTTCTCTTTCTCTAGATTGCTTTAGCTATTCAGTGTCTTTTTTGTTTCCCTATGAATTTTAGGATTATTCACTCTTTTTCACCAAAAAATGCCATTGGTATTTTGATAGCATTTGTACTGTATCTCTAAATTGTTTTGGGCAGCATGGTCATATGGACAATATTAATTCATTTTGATGAGCATGAGATAGATACCCAATGATCTGTGTCTTACTCAGTTTCTCTCATCAGTGTTATTGTTTTCATAGTACACATTTTTTATGTGCTTCGTTAGGTTTACTCCCAGGTGTTTTATTCTTTTTGATGAAATTATAGATGGAATTGCTTTTGTGATTTCTCTTTCTGACAGTTTTTTGTTAGTGGATAGAAGTGCAACTGATTTCTGTACATTAATTCTGTATCCTGCTACTCTGATGGATCCAAGTATCAGTACTCCTTTTTCTACAGTGGAGTCCTTAGGGTTTTCTGTATGCACTTCACTGTCATCTGCAAATAGTGTTAGTTTTACTTTTTCCTTGAAATTTTGGGTGCCTTTTATCTCTTTTCCTTGTCTTATGGCCAGGGATGGACTTCCAGTACAACGTTGAATAAAAGATGTAAGGTTGGGCATCCTTGTCTTGTTCCTGTTCTTAGAGGAAAAGCTTTCATATTTTCTCCAGAGTATGTTATCAGCTGTAGACTTTTCATACATGACCTTTATTATGTTGAGGTATGTTCCACCTATACCCATTCAGTTGAGAGTTGTTATCATGAATGGATTTTGAATTTTGTCGAGTGCTTTTTTCAGCATCTCTTAGGATAATCATATGATTTTTATCCTTCCTTTGTTAATGTGATGGATCACATTGATTGATGTAAGAGTATTTTGCCATTCTTGCATTCCTGGAGTCAATCCCATTTGGTCATGATGAATGATACTTTTGAAGTATTCTTTAATTCATTTTGCTAGTATGTTTTTCTGAGAATTTCTGCATTTATTTTCTTTAATGATATTGATCTGCACTTTTTAATGTCTTTGGTTTCATATTAGAGTGCTAGTGGCCTCATAGAATGAATTTATAAGTATTTCCTTTTGTTCTAATTTGTAAAATACTTCAAGAAGGATGGACATTAGCTCTTCTTTTGATGTTTCTTAGAATTCAGCTGTGAACTCCTCTGTTCCTTTCTTTCTTGGGTTTGATTACCAAATGTATTTTGCTACTGGTAATAGTCTGCACAAATATTTTTCTTCTTCCTGGTTCAGTCTCGGAAGGTTGCACCCTTTTAGGAACTTGTCCATTTATCCTAGGTTTTCCAGCTTCTTCGGATATGTTTCATTGAATTCTATAATCTTTGTATTTCTGTTGTTTCAGTTGTAACCTCTCCTTTTTCACTTCTGATTTTATTTGTGTCTTTTCTCATTTTCCTGGTAAGTCTCACTAGTGGTATATTTTGTTTATCTTCTCATAAAACTAGCTCTTGTATTCATTTATTTTTTTGATTGCTTTATTCTCTATTTATTTCTGTTCTGATATTTATTTTGTCCCTCCTTCTACAAACATTAGGTTTCATTTATTCTTCTTTTCCTTGTTTCTTTAGTTGTGCACTTAGAGTGTTTTTTGGGAATGCTGTTTTCTGATGTATTCTTATATTGCTGTGCACTTTTCTGTTAGAATCCCTTTTGTGGCATCCCACGAATTTTGATAACTTAGATTTTTGTTTTTATTTGTCTCCATTTATTGATTCATTTCTTTTGATTTGCTCATTGATCCATCAATTACTTAGAAGCATATTTTTCAGCTTCAATGTGTTTTGGGGAGTTTTCTTTGTGTAGTTTTTATGTAGTTTCATACCATTGTGGTCTGACAGGTTGCTGATATAATTCCAGTCTTTTTAAATTTATTCAGGTTCCTTTTGTGGCCTACTAGGTGATCTCTTCTGGAAAACATTTCATCTGTACTTGAGAAAAACTAATATCCTGCAGCCTTTGTGTAAAATGTTTTCTATATATGTTTTAAGTACATTTGGTCTAATGTGTTCTTTAGTGCCTCTCTTAGTTTAATCTCTGTCTTAATGATCTGTCCATTGATGTAAGTGAGGTGTTAAAGTCTCCTTATATAATTGACCTGTGGTCTGTTTGTCCCTTTAGTTGCATTAAAATGTTTTACACATTTAGATACTCATATATTGGGTACATATATATTCATAATCATTTACATCCTCATTGGGTTGATTCCTTTATCATTATGTAATCTCTTTTTTGTCTCTTTTCACTTTCTTTGTTTTGAATTCTACTCCATCTCACTGACATATGTACTTCTACTCCAGCTTTTTTCTTGCTATTATTTGCATGAAATATCTTTTCCCATCACTTCATGTTCTGTCTATGTACATCTTTCAGTTTGAAATGAGTTTCTTGTATGCAGCGTATTGATGGGTCTTGTTTTCTTGTCCATTCTGCCACTGTATGTCTTTTGATTGCTGCATTCAGTACATTTACATTTAATGTATTTATTGATAAGTACATACTTATTGATGTTTTGTTGTGTCCTAGTTGTTTTTGTGGCTACTCTCTCTTTCATCCTCTCTTAAAATCTTATATTAACTGAAGTTTTTCTTTACTACTGTGCATGACTGTTTTTTTTTATGTTAGTGCATCTATTGCAGGCTTTAGGTTTGTGGTTACGTTATGGATAACTTCCTAAATATATATTAAGATATGATTTTTATCCTTCCTTTGTTAATGTGAAGGATCACATTGATGAATGTAAGAGTATTGTGCCATTCTTGCATCCGTGGATTCAATCCCATTTCGTCATGATGAATGATCCATTTCATGTATTCTTTGATTTCATTTTGCAAGTACATTTTTTTTCAATATCCTTGCATATATGTTTTAGAAGGATATTGGTCTGTAATTTTGTTCTTTCTTTTTAGTGTCTTTGCCTGGTTTTGGTATTTCAGTGATGTTGGCTTCATAGAATGAGTTTGGAAGTATTCCCTCAACTTCTAATTGGTGGAATAATTTGAGGATGGGTATTGGCTTTTCTTTAAGGTTTAGTAGAATTCGGTTGTGAAGACATCTGGTGTTGAGTTTTGTTTCCTGTAAGTTTGGGGGTTACTAATTCAATTTTGTTACTGATAATCAGTCTGTTCAGATTTGATGTTTCTTCCTCTGTCATTCTTGCAAAATAGTATATTTCAGGAATTTTCTCACTTTTTCTAGATTATTCCAATTATTGACATGTATTTTTCATAGAAATCTATTATAATTCTTTATGTTTTTGTTGTCAATTCTGACTGCTTCTTTGTTTCTGATTTTGTTTACTTGTGTCCTCTTCTATTTTCTTGCTATGTCTGCCTAGGGGTTTCTCTAAGCTGTTGATCTCAAAAAACAAACTTTGTTCCTTGTTTTTATTTTTCTATATCTTTCATTTTCTCCCAATTATTTATTTCCACTCTGGTTTACATTGTCCATCCATCTACTTATGTTGGGGTTCATGTCGTCTTCTTTTTCTTGTCTCTTCAGCTGTGTGTTTAGATCGTTCATTTGGGATTCTTCTTTCTTCTAACACTAAGCATGCTTTGCTTTGTACATCCCTTTTATAAACATTTTTGTGACATCCCACATAGTTTGAACTACTTTTTCATCTGCTTTCATTTGTGTCCATGTATTTTTTAAATGTCATATTTGATTTACACATTAGTCCATGGTTTATTTGGAAACCAGAAATGGTGTAAGACAATTGTCATATGCAAAGCAAAGAAACTTATATTGTTATAAGGTCACAGGGTGGTCTCTGGGTGGAGACTGGGTGGTCATGTAAGTGAATTCTTATTTCATACCATTGTGATCTGAGACAATGCTTGAAACAATTTCAATGTTTTATAGTTTATTAAGGCTCCTTTTATGCACTAATATCTGATCTGTTCTGGGGAATACTCCACGTGCACTTCAGAAAAATGTGTATCCTGCTGCTTTTGGATGGAACCTTCAGTATATGTGTGTGAGTCCATCTTGGTCTTGTGGTTGTGTGGTAGATTGTGACATTCCTTGGCTCCTGTCTTCCTGATGGAAAGAATTCAGTTGAAAGACTTGGTAGAGCATTAAATACACAAAGGGTTTCTTTTCAAACAAGCAAAAGGAGAGGACACTCCAGAGACAGAGCGGGTGGCCCTGAAGATGGGTATCAAGAGCTGAAATTTGCACTGTGCTTTTTATGGACCTTTATTTTTCCTTAATTTTTCCTCTTCCCCATTTTGTCATTATCAGACCAGCCTTTGGATTCACCTTTGTTCCTCCCCTCCATCCTCTGGCACGTTTATGTCCACCAGGAATGTCTAAGGGAAACCAAAAGGGTGACCATAATCACAACGTGAATTATATTACAATAATGTTATAATGGCCTTGGGGTTACTAGCTGAGCAGGTTTTCCTTAAGTGCACATGTCCAAAAGTGGACAAGTCCCTCATGACCCTTTTACTTATTAGTCTTTGTTAAACTGCAGGGAGTGTTTGTCTATGGTCACAGAGTGGGCTCTGGCTGGAGACTGGGTGGTCTGCTTCCCTCTTTTCTCCCCTCCTGCTTATGTCTATCTAACTGCTATTCTATCATTCTGATGTGCCATTCAGCACCTCTCTTTCCTTATTCATTTTTTGTATGGGTGATCTGTCCATTGATGTAAGTGGGATGTTTATGTGCCCCACTATGTCTGTGTTGCTATTTCTCCATTTGGGCCCATTAGTATTTGTTTTATGTGCTTAGGTATCCTATGTTGTGTGCATAGGTATTTGCGATTGTTATATCCTCTTATCCTCTTGCTGGACTGACCTCGTCATCCTTACAGAAGGTACTTCTCTGTTTCCTGTTCCTGTTTTGAAGTCCACCCTGTCTGATAAAAAACTGCTGGTACTCCTGCTATTTTCTCCCTTTTATTTGCATGAAACGTCTGTTTCTGTCCATTCACTTTCCATCTAGGTATGTCTTTAGGACTGAAAAGAGTCAGCATTAGATAGCGTATGGACGGGGGTGGATTCTTTTACCATTCTGCCACAGTTCTACCCATGCTACATCTTATGTTTGGTGCATTTAGTCCATTTACCTTTAAGGGTACTATAGACAAGTATATAATTAGTGATATTTCATTAAATTTTTCTAGTTGGTTTTGTACTTCCTCTCTGTTTCATTCTTCCCCTCTCTTACTCTTCTCTTGTTATTTGGTTGTTCTCTTTAGTGTTATGCTTGGATTTATTTTCTTTTTTAGGATAAATGTTTTGCATGTCTATCATTAGGCTTTAGCTTTGTGATTACCATAAGCTCCATAGATATTTTCCTAAGTATATAAGAGATTCCATTAAGTTGATGGTCATTCTATTTTGTACACAAACTGAAAGTACTACTTTTTATTCTTCTTCCTCCTCCACTTTATTTGTACAAAGTTGTAAAATAAAACGTTTTTGTATCACTTTGCTGATTTTGTTTACAGTTGATTTTACTTCATTGTTTAGTTCTTAACTTCATTCTTGTTTTGTAATTCATCTGCTAACCAAGAATAAAGTTAAGTTACTTGTCTACTTCGTTTACTGGTTAATCTCACTGATGGAAAATAGAATTTAGAATATTTCCATCCACAGAAGTCCCTTTATCATATTGCCCGGTTAGTGGTGGTGGATTCCCTTAACCTTTGTTTATATGGGAGACTTTCTGGCTCCCCGTAAGTTAGAGGGATAAGATGGCTGGGTAAAGGAGTCTTTCTTGTGAGTTCTTCTCTTTCAATACATTAAATATTTCATGTCAGTCCCTTCTAGCCTGTAACTTTCTGGTGAGGAATCTGCTGAAAGCCTTGTTGTTTCACCATAGTTAACTGTCTGCCTCTCTGTTGCTCCTTTAAAGATTCTCTCTTTGTATTTAATCTTTACCATTTTAATTACTCTTTGTTTTGGTGTTGTGTTACTGGGGATCCTTTTGTTATGGGCTCTCAGAGCTCCCAGGACCTGGGCATCAGTTCCCTTCCTCCCGATTGGGAAAGCTTTCAGCTATTATTTCTTTCTACACTTGGTCTCTCTATTCTCCTTCTGGGACTGCTTTCATTCAAATATTCTTTCATTTGGGGTTATCCCACAGCTCTCTTAGTGTCTTCCCATTTTCAGAAAAGGTTTTTTGTCTCTGTTTCTCATGTTGGTTATTTCCATCTTCTCTGTTTTCCATGTCATTGATTCTTTCCTCTACTTCCAGCAGTATCTACCTCATTCCCAACATTGTAATTCTCATATTGGTTACTGTATTCTAGAACCCTGAGTGGCTCTGTTTCAAATATCCCTCTCTTTGATAAAGTTCTCACTGAGATTATCAATTATATTCACCAGATCAGTGAGCCTATTTATAACAGTTACTTGAAATTTTTATCAAAGTATTCATAGTCTGCATTTCATTTAGCCCTCTTTCTTGTACGTTATCTCACTGTTTTGCTTGGAACATATAAATGTATCCTTTTTGTCAGGTTTCTGTTTTTTTCCTTTCTCAAGGATAGATAAGCTATGCCTCCTGATCTCAAATGTTTTGGCTTTGTGAACTGGGGATCCTGTGGTACTCAGAAGCTGAAGACTCTTTCTCGCCAGTGTCACATTCTCTATTGCAGTGGGCCCAAGGTTGGTACTCGTAAGCTGTGGGAAGGCCAATATTCTGCCTAGTCACTGATCTCTGACAGCAGAGGATTCACCTCTTCATGCCCTTTGTGTGGAGTAAAGCCCTTCTTCTCGGACTCATGAGTGGGTGAGTGGGTCTGAATTCTGTATACTTCGGCAGGGGTTCCCCAATCTGGGCTCAGTGTACTGGCAGGAGCAAGTGAAAAATGAAGACCTGACCTGAGGCTGAGCCACCAGTGATGGAGCTGGAGAATCTAGAACTGGCTCCCACAAGTGCCTGACCATTTGGGCAGAAGGAGGGCTAGAAAAGCCAGAAAGTGTCCTCCTTCCATCTGCTGAGCAGCAAAGTCAGACCACTGTTGGGCAGAACAGACTTAAAAGGGTCGGTCTGCAGCTTTGCACAACCACAACGCTGGAACACCAGCAAGTGAGATGGAGCACTTGAAGCTGGTTCCCAAAAGTGCATACCAGTTGGCCTGAGAAAGGCTGCAGAACCACTTTCCACCTTCCCTTTTGCCTCTGGAGAGTTTCATGTGACTCCCACCCTTCTGAACAATTTCCCACTACTGTTAAATGTTTCAAACTGTGACCTCCATATTGGGTCTCTGCAGCAACCATGGAACATGCATGAGATCAACAAGGGACAGGACTCTTGGCCTCACAGAGTGCTCCAGCTCTCCCCAGTGCCTAGCCCCATTAATCACCAAAGGCCAATGCAATGTGGAGGCACGATCTCAGAGCAGATCTCAGCATCACGTACGCTGGATTCCTGAGCAATCACCCCCTTCCTGTTCTGTCCCTCTCCCTCCTGGTGGTGGACTGGAATGTTGAAGGGATGAGGACACTGATTCGTCACGTGTCTTCAGCTTTACCCTTCTCAACATGGACTTCTCATCTTCACTGGGTGGACATGGTCTGCTCTGTTGTATTCATATTATTTTCAGATTTGATTGTATTTTTGACAGTTGTTTTCTTGGTGTGGATGTGGGAAGTGTTTTCCTTCTTGAAGTCTTATTTGCCACATTAATGAAACACTCTCCTAGACCTTCATTGTCTGTAAAGACCCCAGATCCTTGACAGGAGTCTTCTCAGTGCTCCTTTCATATCCTTATTCCTCAGGGTATAGATGAAGGGGTTGAGGATGGGGGTGATGATGGAATAGAACAGAGAGATGAACTTGGCCACATCTTGGGAGTAGCTGGAAGGGGGCTGCAGGTACATGTACATGGCAGGAAGGTAGAAGAGGGACACCACCACCAGATGAGAGGAGCAGGTCCCGAAGGCTTTGTGCCGTCCAGTGGAGGATGGGATCCTCAGCACTGCACAGGCAATGAAGCCATAGGATAGGAGGATGAGACCAAGGGGTACCGGCACAAAGAAGGCCACCAACACAGACAGTGTGACGTCATTCACAGTGGTGTCAGCACACGACAGCTTGATCATGGCCGGCACCTCACAGAAGAAGTTGTTCAGCACCTGCCTCCCACAGAATGGCAACGGCACAGTCAGGATGACCTGAACGAGGGAGTTTCCAAAGCCGCTGATCCAGGACACAAGCACGAGCTGATGGCAGAGGGTGCGGTGCATGATAACAGCATACCGCAGGGGCTCACAGATGGCCACGTAACGGTCCAGGGCCATGGCGGCCAAGAGGATACACTCGGTGCAGCCCAGCCAGTGGAAAACCGCATACTGCACTGTGCAGCCACCATAGCTGATTGTCTTCCTGGAGCTGCCTGTGTTGACCAGCACCTGCGGGACCGTGGTGGTGGTGTAGCAGAGGTCCAGGAAGGAGAGGTGGCTCAGGAAGATGTACATGGGGCTCTGCAGCTGGGGATCCAGCTTGGACACCAAGATGATGGAAATGTTCCCCAACATGGCCAGAACATAGGACACCAGGAGAACCCCAAATAGGGGAAGCTCTAGCCACGGTCTGTCAGAAGCACCTAGAAGGATGAAGTAGTTTGGGGTATCCCCCAAGAAGCTCTCATTGTCACTTCTCATGCTGAGGTATTTTCTGGATCCTGTGATCAATCATGAAAGACAGGATGAGGAAAACCTGAGAAGAGGAATTAACTGCCTTTCTTATACTTGTACCTGGAAATTGCCCAGGCTCCTGTTTTACCTCTGTGGAGACACTGAGATGTGGGCACTCAGAACCAAGGTGCAGAGCAGTTGCTTGTGTGTCTTTTTCTCTCTCCTGTGGTGACCTTGACTATGCCATTGAAACCTTCTGACTTTCTATTTCTGTATCTGTCCTGTGGGGAGAAACAACTGCTTCAACTATATAGTCTCGGTGATGGTAGAGAGGCATTGAGATGTGAAAGCATACCATAAAATTAATTTTCTTCCAGTTAAGTCAAATTTGGTCATTCTTCTCATCCTCATTAGAATGGTTGACTCCTCTCTATAACCTCAGTGGCAGGGCACTGAACACTTTCTAAGGCTCTCCTGTTCGGCCACTTGGGGAAGGTGGCTGAAGACCGGTGGGAGGTGGCCCAATGTGAGTGTGGTGGATTATAAGCAGGTAGGGGATTTATTGCCCTGAACACACCCTGCTCATCTCCTAAGGCTTACATCTGCCTGCATCTCCATGCAGAGGTGCTCCCTGGATCTCAGTACCATGCTGGTCTCTCTCCCAGGACTCTCCACACTCTGAGAACACTATCACTCACTGTGGCAGTTTAGAAAGTTACAATCCAAGGTCCTCTCATTCCCTGCAGTGAAAGAACGATGTCAGTTCAGCCTTTTATTTGTCATGGTACCTGATGAGACACTGAGGCATAGGATCTTGAGCATGGAGATTAAAATATTGACCTATGTAAGGCATACAGCCCTCAGAGTTGCCAACTGAAGGCTCACATTCCCTCTCGAGACAATATTCACTGGGTAGGGAATTCAAGATGGTGGCATGAGAGGTGAGACAGAGAACTCTTCCCCAAGCTACAGATAGTGGAATATTATACTTAATAAAACCCTAAAGAGGAACCCTAAACAGGAACAGGAGGAAAGGCTGCATGAGACTGCACACAGACCTCACGAACAGAGCAGACATCACCAAACAGGGCAACATATGAAATCCATTAATCCCTTGATCCAGTGGGGCCCAATTCTTTTCCCCACCTAAGCTCACCAGTAAGAGGAGGAGAAATGGAGTGAGGGAGTGGGTGGAGCCCAGGGACTGCTGAACACCCAGCGCTGGAGGTCTGTTTTGCATGAAAAAACCTACAATGTGTAGTGCTCTGGAGAGAGGACAGCTGGTACAGGCAGAGTGCCTGGGGGACTGAGATTCCAGCTGTTTGTGGAGGATGGGATCCACACCCTGCTGCTCTGAGACAAAGGAAAGTTGGCAGTCTAAGAGGCTTCCTAGTAGCGAGAGGGCTGCTGAAAGGATGGGGTTATCACGGAGCTTCTGTGTCGGGGAGGGGACAGCTGGACAGTGTTGTCTGAGAGTGTTCTGCACAGCTGGTTGGAAATTTTGAGGAGCTTCAGGCACTCCATCCCCTTGGCTGCCTACTCAGCTCCGAGGCCCCCACTGTGATATGCCGCCTGGTGAACCTTTCTCCTGTCCTCACAGCAACAGTTTGCAAAACCACACTCAGTGTGCTGGAGTCAGGCCAGCCAAACGGACGGCGTGTCCACAACAGTTAGAGATGCAAATCACAGAGGCTTACACCTGTGTGCTCGGCCCACTGGCTCTGACACCTGAAACAGGCACCACAGACGGAAATCAGGAAACACCTCTTTCCTCCCCCCAGGCACCAGCTCCTCTTCCCTACAACAACCAATATCACTCTAGGAGCTGAGCAGCTCCAGAAACGAGTTTCTGAACACTAAAGGGCACCACATAGAAATCTGAAACATCAAAAGACCTTCGTTCAGACGCAAATCTAACAAACCCCAGAAAAAGGGACAAATGTAATTAAACTTACCAATCTTCCTGAAAGAGAGTTGAAAATAAAAATCATAAACATGCTTATGGAGGTACAGAAAAATATTCAAGAACTCAGAACGAATTTATGTTGCAGATTCAATCATTAAGAAATTCCATGTATGAAATGAAACATACAATGAAGGGATTTAAAAGCAGAAAGGAGGTAGTAGAAGAGAAGGTAAATGGAATAGAAGTTAAGGAAGAGGAATACAGAGAAACCGAGGCACAGAGAGAAAAAAGAACCTCTAAGAATGAAGGAGTATTGAGAGAACTGTGTGACTGATCCAAATGGAACAATATTCTCATTATAGGGGTAACAGAAGAAGAAGAGAGAAAAAGGGATAGAAAGTGTCATTGAGGAGGTAATTGCCAAAAACTTCCCCAATCTGGGGAAGGATATAGTCTCTCAAGCGTTGGAGATGCACAGATGCTCCAACACAAGGGATCCAAGGAAGACAACATCAAGACATATAATAATTAAAAGGGCAAATATCAAAGATAAAGACAGACTTTTAAAAGCAGTCACAGAGAGATAAAAGATCACATACAAATGAAAACACATCAGCCTATCATCAGATTTCTCAACAGAAACCTTATAGGCCAGAAGGCAGTGGCATGATGTATTTAATGCAATTAAGCAGAAGGGCCTTGAACCAAGAATACTATACCTGGCAACATTATGATTTAAATTTGAAGGAAGGATTACACAATTTTCAGATAAGCAAAAGATGAGAGAATTTACCTCCCACAAACCACCTCTACAGTGCATTTTGGAGGGACTCCTATAGGTGGAAGTATTCCGAAGGCTAAACAGATGTCAGCCAAGCAATAGGCAGAGTAGAGAATACAGTTCAAAACATACAAAGAATGGAGGAGGGGAAAAAGAACCATTAGGTTGTGTTTTTAATAGGACATGAAGAGAGTTAAATTAGACTGTTAGATAGTAAGGGAATTACCCTTGAATCTTTGGTAACCACAAATCTGAATTCTGCAATGGCAATAAGTACATACCTGTCAAAAATCACCGTAAATGTAAAAAGTCCGAATGCACCAATCAAAAGACATAGAGTCACTGAATGGATGGAAAAACAAGGCCCATCTATATGCTGCCTACAAGAGACTCACTTCAAATCCAAAGACATATACAAACAGAAAGGAAAGGGATGGAAAAAGATATTTCATGCAACTAATAGGGAGAAAAAAGCAGAAGTTGCAGTACTTGTATGAGATAAAAGAGACTTCAAACCAAATAAAGTAAGAAGAGACAAAGAAGGACATTACATAATGATAAATGGAGCAGTCCAACAAGAGGGTATACCTATTATAAATATCTATGCACCAAATACAGGATCACCTACATATGTGAAACAAAAACTAACAATTAAAGAGGGAAGTAGAAATGCAATGCATTCATTTTAGGAGACTTCAACACTCCACCCAGTCCAAAGGACAGTTCAAACAGACAGAAAATAACTCAAGAGACAGAGGCACTGAACAACACAGTAGAACAGATGGACCTAATGGACATCTAGAGAACACTCCATCCAAAAGCAACAGGATACATGTCCTTCTCAACTGCACATGGAACATTTTCAAGAATAAGTCATATATTAGGCCACAAAAACAACCACAGTAAATTCAAAAAGATTGAAATTGTACCAACGAGCTTCTCAGATCACAAAGATATGAAACTAGAACTAAATTACACAAAGAAAAAAAAGCCCACAAACACATGGAGGCTTGAGAACATGCTCCCAAATAATCAATGGATCAATGACCAAATAAAAACAGAGATCAAGCAATATATGGAGACAAATGACAACAATAATTCAAAACCACAAAATCTGTGGGATGCAGAGGAGGCTCTGCTAAGAGGAAAATATATTGCAATAGAGAAGCCTACCTCAGGAAAGAATAACCATTGCTAATGAACATTCTAAACTCACAATTAATGAAAGTAGAAAAGGAAAAACAAATGAGGCCCAAAGTCAGTAGAAGGACGGACATAATAAAGATTAGAGCAGAAATAAATAAAATTGAGAAGAGTAAAACAATAGAAAGAATCAAGGAAAGCAGGAACTGGTTCTTTGAGAAAATTAACCAAATAGGTAAACCCCTAGCCAGACGTAGCAAGGAAAAAAGAGAGTCTCCATGCATAAACAGAATCAAATATGAGAAAGGAAAAATCACTATGGACACCACAGAAAAGAAAGAATTATAAAGAATACTATGAAAAAATTTTATGGTAACAAACTAGGTAACCTAGAAGAAATGGAAAACTTTCTAGAAAAAAACAACCTTCCAAGGCTGACCCAGGAAGAACCAGAAAATGTGAATATACCAATTACCAGCAAAAAATTATCAAGAAACTACGTAAGACAAAACGCCTGAGCAGATGCTTACACTGCTGAATTTTATCAAATATTTTGTGAAGACCTAATAAGCATCCTCCTTAAAGTTTTCCAAAAAGTAGAAGAGGAGGGAATACTCCCAAACTCTTTCTTCGAGGGCAACATCACTGTAATACAAAAATCAGGAAAAGACACCACAAAAAAAGAAAATTACAGATCAATTTCCCTGGTGAACATAGATGCAAAAATACTCAACAAAATATTAGCAAACAGAATTCAAAAATAGATAAAAAATATCATCTATCATTGACCAAGAGGGATTCATCCCAGGGATGTAAGGATGGAACAACATTCTAAAATCCATCACCATCAACCAGCACATAAACAAAAAGGACAAAAACCACATGATCTGCTCCACAGATACTGAAAAAGCATTCGAGAAAATTCAACACACATTCATCATAAAAACTTTCAGCAAAATGGATATAGAGGGCAAGTACATCAACATAATAAAGGCCATATATGACAAACCCACAGCCAACATCATACTTAACACTGAGAAGCTGAAAGGTTTACCTGTAAGATCAGGAACAAGACCAGGATGCCCACTATCCCCACTTTAATTCAACAAGGTTCTGGAGATCCTAGCCATGGCAATCAGAAAACGCAACGAAACAGAAGGCATCCAAACTGGCAAGGAAGAAGTGAAACTGTCCCTGTTTGCAAATGACATGATATTGTATATAAAAAAACCCAAAAGACTCTCCTCCAAAACAACTAGGTCTAATATCAGAATACAGCAAATTGCTGGGATACAAAATTGATACACAGAAATCTGTTGCATTCTTATACACTAACAATGAACTAGCAGAAAGAGAAATCAGGAAAAAAATTCCATTCACAATTCCACCAAAAACAATAACATACCTAGGAATAAACCTAACCAAGGAAGTGGAAGAACTATACTCTGATAACTACTGGAAACTCATGAGAGAAATTAAAGAAGACACCAATAAGTGGAAACACATCCTGTGAGCATGGACAGGAAGAATTAATGTTGTTAAAATGGCCATCATGCCTAAAGAAATCTACAGATTCAATGCAATCCCTATCAAAATACCAACAGCATTTTTCAATGAACTAGAGTAAATAGTTCTAAAATTCATAAGGAACCACAAAAGACCCCAAATAGGCAAAGCAATCCTGAGAAGGAGGAATAAAACAGGGGGAATTATGCTCCCTGATTTCAAGACTACTACAAAGCCACAGTAATCAAGACAATTTGGTACTAGCAAAAGAACAGAACCAGAGACCAATGGAACAGAATAGAGAACCTAGATATAAACCCAAGCATATATGGTCAACTAATATATGATAACAGAGCCACCCATATACAATGGGGAAATGGCAGCCTCTTCAACACTTGATGTTGGCAAAACTGGACAGGTACATGTAAGAGAATGAAAATGGATTACTGTGTAACTCCATACACAAAAGAAAATTCAAAATGAATCAAAGACCTGAATGTAAGTCATGAAACCATAAAACTCTTAGGAAAAAAACATAGGCAAAAACCTTTTTGACATAAACAGGAGTGACCTCTTCTTAAACATATCTCCCTGCAAAAGGAAAACAACAGCAAAAATTAACAAGTGGGACTATATTAAGCTGAAAATCTTCTGTACAGCAAAAGACACCATCAAAAGAACAAAAAGAAACCCTACAGTATGGGAGAACATATTTGTAAATGACAGATCTGATAAAGGCTTGACATCCAAAATATATAAAGAGCTCACACACCTCAACAAACAAAAAACAAATAATCCAATTAAAAAATGGGCAGAGGAAGTGAACAGACAGTTCTCCAGAAAAGAAATACAGATGGACAACAGACACATGAAAAGATGCTCCACATCGCTAATTATCAAAGAAATGCAAATTAAAACTACAATGAGATATCACCTCACACCAGTAAGGATGGCTGCCATCCAAAAGACAAACAACAACAAATGTTGGCGAGGCTGTGGAGAAAGGGGAACCCTCCTACAATGCTGGTGGGAATGTTAATTAGTTCAACCATTGTGGAAAGCAGTATGGAGGTTCATCAAAATGCTCAAAATAGACCTACCATTTGACCCAGGAATTCCACTCCTAGGAATTTACCCTAAGAACGCAGCAATCAAGTTTGAGAAAGACAGATGCACCCCTATGTTTATCGCAGCACTATTTACAATAGCCAAGAATTGGAAGCAACCTAAATGTCCATCGGTAGATGAATGGATAAAGAAGATGTGGTACATATACACAATGGAATACTACTCAGCCATAAGAAGTGGAAAAATCCAACCATTTGCAGCAACATGGATGGAGCTGGAGAGTATTATGCTCAGTGAAATAAGCCAAGCAGAGAAAGAGAATACCAAATGATATCACTCATCTGTGGAGTAAAAGAACAAAGGAAAAACTGAAGGAACAAAACAGCAGCAGAATTACAGAACCCAAAAATGGACTAACAGGTACCAAAGGGAAAGGGACTGGGGAGGATGGGTGGGTAGGGACATATAAGGGGGGGGAAGAAGAAAGGGGGTATTAAGATTGCATGCGTGGGGGGAGGGAGAAAGGGGAGGGCTTTTCAACACAGAGAAGACAAGTAGTGATTCTACAACATTTTGCTATGCTGATGGACAGTGACTTTAAAGTGGTTTATAGGGTGGACCTGGTATAGGGGAGAACCTAGTAACTATAACATTCTTCATGTAAGTGTAGATTAAAGATTAAAAAAGAAAGAAAGAAAGAATGAAAGAAATGGGGGATTACTCCTTGATAGGATAAAACTAATAGTAAATCAACGATTAATGCATGCTTTAAATATCCTTAATTTTGATCACTTAAAGGGTGTCAGATGATCGGCTATAGAGGTGTGGTGACCTCTAATGAGTTCTACACAATGGTATAAAGGGCATATCAAAGTGTGGGCAGAGGGTCTGTTTGTGTTTATACAGAGGATCAAAGCCTAATTTGGCTACCCAGAAAATGAACTAAGATAGATTATGAAAAAGAACTTCCAACATCAGCACTCTCTGGAAGACTCATACCAGAAGATGATCATCAAAAAACCACCACAAAGATCCAGGTGATACTGCAGTTGTAGCTGCATCCATCCACCGTTTCCTGGACTTGCCATTGGAATGAAGAAGGAGGTATCTAAGCTGGCCTCTGTATACAGTAAAACAACAAATTTGACTGGATCTATAATGTGGAACTCAACCAAGAATTAGGAGAAGTGCAAGTTGTAGCGCTCCAAAATCTTATGACTATGGACTATCTACGGTTAAAAGAACATATGGAATGTGAACAGTTCCCAGGAATGGGTTGTTTTAATTTGTCTGATTTCTCTCAGACTGTTCAAGTACAGTTGGACAATACCCATCATATCATAATTTTCACAAATGCCTAGGGTGCCTAAATGGTTTTCTTGGCTTCACTGGAGATGGATAGTAATTATAGATTTGCTTTGTTTATGTCACCCTTATGTTAATATGTGTGTGCAAGTTAGTTAGTAGTTTAAAACTTATACATACTTAAGGTACTCTACAAGAATATATGTCAAAGAAATAATCAATCCTCCCATGTTTTCTTCCATATGTTACCTCTATAGCTTTTCTTCTTCCTTCCTAATTACAACCTTTAAATAGAATTCGTGCCTCATATCGAATTTACCGAGTATCATAATTCCTCCAGGTGGTAAAGATACCTCGAGACAAGTGCTGGGCATAGAAGCCACAGGGCATAAATCTGCAAAGAAGTAAAAAGCTAACCTTTTCAAACAATAAGGCTTCTCTCTCACTTATCAACTTAGCATTTCCCTGTATGGCCCCGGAAGATGACTGGTTAGCCAGAGATGGGTAAGATTCCTCAAGGGAGGAACAACCTAAGACAGGCAGAGTCTCAGGGGGCCATCAGGTGAGAAAATGGGGATCAACAGAGGTGAGACTTAGAACCTCTCCCCCTCCCTGTTCTGAGAGAAATCTTCTGCATATGTGGATGTTTTATTGCCCTTGTCTAGCTTGGATTAACACATAGCCTACAGGCACACACCTGATCATCTACATTTGCTCTCTTACAACACTAAACTATGCTTTCTACCTTTATCTTGTATCTACCTACCACTTCAGCATTTTATTAAAAATAATTATAATAAAGAGAGAAATGTGGTATCCACATATAAATCAAGTATAAAAATCAAATGAATATTCATATTTGAATTGTTTATAGTTCATAATGCATGATCAAAACCAAAAGCCTCTGTGATGACTGCCCTTGTTATGTTCACCATGTAACTTATTCACTATGTAAGAATTTGTTCTCCATGTAAGAAATTGTTCATTATGCTTCAGAAGATTGGAGACTGACGAAAATTAGGCTTGGAGTGGATTAATGATTGTACATTGAGCATTGACCCCCTATAGAGAATTTTATTGTGGTTAACAACTATTTGATCAATAAATATGAGAGATGCCCTCACAAAAAAAAAGAGTACACACTTCCAATTGTAAAATAAATAAGTAACTAGGATGTAATGTAAAGCGTAAGGAATATAGTCAAAATATTGTAACAACTTGGTATGGTGATAGCTGGTACATAGAATTATCATGTATATAAATGTTAAATCACTGTGTTGTACACCTGAAACTAATGTAATACTGTGTGTCAACTACCCTTCAAAAAATAAAAATAAAAAGCTAACCTTTTCAAACAATATGGCTTCTCTCTCACTTACCAACTTTACATCTCCCTCTATGTCCCCAGAGGATGACTGGTTAACCAGAGATGGGTAAGATTCCTCAAGGGAGGAACAACCTAAGGCAGGCACAGTCATAGGGGGGCCATCGGGTGAGAAATTGGGGATCAACAGTGGTGAAGCTTAGAACCTCACCATCATCCCTGGTTTGAGAGAAATCTTCTGCATCCGTGGATGTTTTATTGCCCTTGTCTAGCTTGGATTAACACACAGTCTACAGGCACACACCTGATCATCTACAATTGCTCTCTTACAACACTAAACTATGTTTTGTACCTTTACCTTGCATCTACCTACCACTGCAGCATTTTATTAAAAATAAAAATATTAATAATAATAAAGGGAGAAATGTGGGATCCACATATAAATCAAGTATAAAAATCAAACGAATATTCATATTTGACCTAATTGTTTATAGTTCATAATGCGTGATCAAAACCGAAAGTTTCTGTGGTGACTGCCCTTTTACTGTTCACCATGTAAGGAATTATTCACTATGTAAGAATTTGATCATCATGTAAGAACTTGTTCATTTTGCCTCAGAAGATAGGAGACTGATGAGAATTAGGCTTGAGATGGATTAACGACTGTGCATTGAGCGTTGACTCCCCTATACAGAATTTTATTGTTGTTAACAACCATTTCATCAATACATATGAGAGATGTCATCTCAAAAAAAAAAGCATTCAACAAAATTCAACACACATTCATCATAAAAACTCTCAACAAAATGGATATAGAGGGTAAGTACATCAACATAATAAAGGCCATATATGACAAACCCACAGCCAACATCATACTTAACACTGAGAAGCTGAAAGCTTTTCCTGTAAGATCAGAAGGAAGACCAGGATGCCCACTAATCCCACTTTTATTCAACAAGGTTCCGGAGATGCTAGCCACGGCAATCAGAAAACGCAAAGAAACAAAAGGCATCCAAACTGGCAACGAAGAAGTGAAACTGTCCCTGTTTGCAAATGACATGATATTGTATATTAAAAAAACCAAAAGACTCTACTCCAAAACAATTAGGTCTAATATCTGAATACAGCAAATTACTGGGATACAAAATTGATACACAGAAATCTGTTGCATTCCTATACACCAACAATAACCTAGCAGAAAGAGAAATCAGGAAAACAATTCCATTCACAATTAAACCAAAAAGAATAAAATACCTAGGAATAAACCTAATCAAGGAACTGAAAGACCTATACTCTGATAACTACTGGAAACTCATGAGAGAAATTAAAGAAGACACCAATAAGTGGAAACACACCCTGTGAGCATGGATAGGAAGAATTAATGTTGTTAAAATGGCCATCATGCCTAAAGAAATCTACAGATTCAATGCAATCCCTATCAAAATACCAACAGCACTTTTCAATGAACTAGAGTAAATAGTTCTAAAATTCATAAGGAACCACAAAAGACCCCGAATAGGCAAAGCAATCCTGAGAAGGAGGAATAAAACAGGGGGAATTATGCTCCCTGATTTCATGACTACTACAAAGCCACAGTAATCAAGACAATTTGGTACTAGCAAAAGAACAGAACCAGAGACCAATGGAACAGAATAGAGAACCCAGATATAAACCCAAGCATATATGGTCAACTAATATATGATAAAGGGGCCACCCATATACAATAGGGAAATGGTAGCCTCTTCAACACTTGATGTTGGCAAAACTGGACAGCTACATGTAAGAGAATGAAAATGGATTACTGTGTAACTCCATACACAAAAGAAAATTCAAAATGTATCAAAGACTCACAGAACCCAAGAATGGACTAACAGTTACCAAAAGGAAAAGGGACTGGGGTGGATAGGTGGGAAGGGAGGCGTAAGGGGGAAAAAAGGGCATTATGATTGCCACACATAATGTAAGGGTGGGGGTGTGACATGGGAAAGCAGTATAGCACAGAGAAAACAAGTAATGATTCAGTAGCATCTTACTATGCTCATGGACAGTGGCTGTAATGGTGTATGAAGTGGGGACTTGATAACAGGGGGAGTCTAGTAACCATAATGTTCAAGTAATTGTACATTAACCATACCAAAAAGAAAATATTTATTGGGTAGAGGGAATGACATTTGAATTCCCTGTACCACTTCTTTGACAGGCAGCTGCTTCCTCTCAAAGTCAGAATGCACAATATATTTGATATACAGACCCCAGTGCTGTTAGGAAGCAACTGGGTTTCCATCTGCACTCCCCTGGGGCCATTCCTCACAACCCCATCAGATGCCACCTTCCTAGATGCTTTCCAGGACTGCACACCTTCAAAATCATGATAGGATGATATATTCCATGATGGGATGGAAAATCAATTCTGTGTGCGATTCTTTCATGGAAGATTCACTTTTAGTGCATTTGGTGCTTTATGCATTAAGTATAAAATTCATGGGCATTGTTCAGCTTGGATGCTGTAATAAATAAGCATGCTCTGACCCAACTTCCACTCCAGCTCTACATTCTATAGAACCCTAGTATTCCTTGAAAACAATTCAAGTTCTGGAGGTTAAGTGGACAAGTTAGTGCAAATTACCTTCCTTGCTTCATTGTTTCAAAATACATACTTTTCAATCTAGAGATCCCAATATTCTTGTAGAACACCCAATTACTGAACTTCTTCTCACTAGCCTACCAAAAACTCTTCTATGATAAATCATATAGATTCCAATGGTTTTGTCTCTAATGGGAGCTCCTGCACCTCCTGGTTTTGATGTGGTGAGCTGGGTACAGCCACATCATCCTAGCACACTTTTTAAGATGAAAGGTAATTGTGCCATTTCCCTTTCTTACAGTTCTGATTCCAAGGTTTCTTCTTGGTGTCTAAACTGTATAAGAAGGGAAAATTTGCAGGTGACACTGAGACAAGATATGAAAAAGGATGGAAGAATTAAAATATAGAGCAGTAGATACAGGTGAATAACCAAACAATGTTATTAAGCACTCATGGAGAGCCAGGTGCTTTGATAACAACTCTCTATGATTGTCTTCCTTACTTCTTTAATAAATATGTACTAACATGGGCACAGCACCAGTGTGGATATTTTTACACCCATTTTACTGTTGAGCAGAATAGCATGGGTGGAATAACTGGTCTACCTCAGGTTATTGACAGAACAGTAGGATTTAAAATTTAGATGATGCCCTTAACCATTGTTTTCTCTCATTCTTTGCTTTGAAAAACACCATTGTTGACCTGAAAGGTGGCAACAGTGTAAGTACAAATGACTGACATGGAAGAGAATGAGAAAAACGCTAGTGATATCACAGGAGGGAAATTGGTAAGGGGAATGGAAAAGAGAAGCTTTCTGTAATTTCCAGGTCAGTGTTCCAGGCATGCATGGGTACACAGACACAAACACACACACACACACACACACACACACACACAGCTTTTCTGCTGCAAAGCTGGTGCGCCATCCCAGCATGAACCTCCTAACTGTGTCCTACTCTTTGCTGTCCAGCCCTTCCTACCTTGAGCTTTTGCATTGGATCCAGCCCCTGGATTCCTCCTTCTCTTTTCCGGTTGCCCAAAATGAGGTGCCTCCAAAGCATTGCCTACCTTCCCTGAGTAAACACAGTGATTCCACATTTGCCACAAGCACTTATTCCTTCCAGACCTGGTGTTTAGCTGTCATTTCTTCACTGATGTCTACCCTCCACCATTTCCAATTGTTAATGGAGCAACTCAAATTTAACCCATCAGCCATCTCTCCAACCTCAAACCATGAAGTTCATTCCAAATTTTGTCTGCCTTTGCATCCATTTCCCCTACTCAAAGAATTTAGATCCCTTCTAATAATGTTTTATTCCTCATTTCCCATATTTCATCTATGACCCTGTCCTTCTGGTTCCACTAGCACCATGTCACAGGCTCAAATTATCCATGTCCTTGCCATATCCATCCTCAGCATAAGCACCCTCTGGACCCCTCTGAGAACATGCTAAGCAGCTTCCCAGAGGCAGGCCTTTCCTTATCCATCACATTCACAGTGGAGTCATCTTTCTAGGACTCCAGACTTCTGATGATTTTTTTAATTGAAGCATAATTGATTTATAATATAGTTAGTTTCAAGAATACAACATTGTGATTCCAAACTTATCTATATTATTAGATGCTCAACCCAGCTAGCCTAGGGATGATCTGTCTACATAGAAAGATGTTACAGAACTATTGACTATATTTCCTTCACTGTACTTTCATCTTCGTGACTAACTTACAATATGATTAAGATTTTGTGCCTCTTTATCCCCTTCACCTATTTCACTCGCTGATCTCAAACCATCCCTTTGGTATCCACCAATCATATTTCAGTATCTGTGATCTAAGACAAGTCCACAAAGAAAATATGTATTTATGTGTTCCAACTACCTAACAAATAAGAGCCCATTTCCTTAGTTACCAGCCAATAGTGTAGATTGTACATGTACATGGAATCCCAGGCAGAAGAAACTTCACTTCACATACTTCTCTTTAAGCAGCTGCCATGGTGTACTGTAATGACAGTTCTTACACTATGCCAACTATCAGGCTAGGTTGAGGAAAAACTGATACACCGTATAATATAAATAATCCCCTGTATTATATATGAATTTTATGGTATATTGACAATGCCTGACATAGGCTACTGAAATCCCTGTGGTGATTGATAAAAGAACCTGTTTCTGCCTACTCCAAAAAGGGAGAGAGAAAATTCAATATATTGCACAACAACATGCAGAACTTCATGGGCAGTATTATGAGAGAGGCAAACGGGGGTTCAACTAGGAGTTTCTTTGCCGATTAGGCCAAAAGATCTCTCCTCACACTTTGAAAACTATATCTCAATTGAAAAAAACAAAAATACTATTCAGCCTCATTTTCCTGCAACCTGGGCAGTCAGGTCAAGGCTCTGTTTCACTGACAAGGATGTGACTATAATTAAACTGCAGGAGGCTGAGTCTTGGGGACAAGGCTTACAGGTGGTAACACTTTCCCCCACGGATATTACCAGATTTTCTTTCATCACAGAAAGTTAAAAAGTGTATGCCATAATTTGTGCATGCTTCTGAGTCCTGTTCCGATCACATACTTATTCTCAGATGGGAGTTCTGATCAGTGTAAAATCAGGATGTCACCCCGGTTCGTTTCTGTACACGGAGGAACGGTGTAGACACACAACCCACCTCCGACCCCTGAGTGCTGTTCTGCTCACTCTCACCCACCAGCCCCTTGCCCGTGGCGGAGGCCCGAGTCCACCCCAGTCTGCAGTCAGCCTGTGCCAGGCCTTTGCCCGCCATGCACCCTCCCTCCAGCTCTGCCTGCCCAGCCCCACCCTGCACCTTCCCTGTAGCTCAGCGTCTCCCTCCGTCGTGGACTGTCCTCCCTGATGTCTCACGCGGGGTCAGATTATCCCCAGGGAGGTGCCATGGACAAAGGGCTCGTGGAGGACTGATAACCCATCCCCACAAGGGGGCTTAGGTGTGCTTTTCCAAAATGTCTTGAATTTAGAGATATAAAAGAGTACAGAATTAAGAATATAGTAACTGATATAGAAATATCTTTGTATTGTGACAGACGGTAACTCCACTTGGTGAGCATTTGGCAATAAAGTTATTTGTTGAAATACTGCTTTTCATCTGAAAACAATATATTGTGTGTCATCTATACATCCACCAATAAAAACACGTTTCTTAACCAACAGAGGGAGGCAGGGAAGTAAATAATCCCTGACACCCATCGGCCCTCAGTTTGTGTACAGACACTATATATGTGCCGTCGCATGTCCCAGTTCAGTATCTCTGTGAAAATGAAGACGTTCTAAAGGGTTTAGAACACCTCCTCATTCATATTCGTGCTGCAATATGACAACAGGGTGCTGGTTCACACAGGAGGGAAGTCACCTCCCCATAGACCCCAGATGTCCTAACCCCTCAGCCCCACACCACTGCCTCCCAAGTAAGAATAGTCCCCTTTTCTATGTGCGACCCTTTGTTAAACACACCATAAAGCTGAAAAATGCTTAAGACCTTGAGTAGTGGAGAACCTAATAATGTGCTATGCTGTTTGCCATTATTTTGTTAATTTCACAATTTTGCGGAGATTCCAAGTCATTCAAAAACAGCACTCTGTGTCGCACATTGTGTCATTCCCGTCACCTAGCATGAGTAATGCAACTAATCCATGAAACGGATCCTGATTACGTCAGCAAACCTGAAGGTCTCCCTCGAGGAACTCCTGATTTTGCACGGCGTGGAGCTTCAGGCTCCATCTGTGATTCGTTCTAGTGACGGTCAGGAGGAGGAGAGGCAGGAGGGCGGACGCGGAATACAGCAGTGAGGGCCACAGCGAGGACACGAGCCCACAAAGGAAGGGTGCCGGCTCCTTGTAAGCAGACGCCTGTCACCGAGTCAGGGGCAGACGCCTCCTGCACAGGCCTGCTCCCTCACCCGCACGGCACGGCCTGAATTTTCTCTAGGCTGACTTTTTCAGTTTGCTGCTAAAATTCAGCTCAAAGCTTGCTTTGCTCATGGACTGGTACTATTTGGCTTCACTTGCTCTGTGCCGCTATGTCTCTGGTCATCCTGGGCCTCATAATGTTTTTGTGACTGTGACGCAGCATTGTCAAATATATAGAGAAGCAGCAGAAATGAGGCTCATGGTCACCTGGGGTCAGGGGCAGCCAGTTCTGTTCCTGCATGTCTTTTCCCGCTTGAAGTCCACAATTTTACACATGCTGCTTAACGTATGCCCACTGTGCACTGACACACCTCTCCTCCACGCCCTCTCCCCTCGTCCTCCTGCACAGAACCCAGGCACGGGCTGCAGCCGGACCAACCCCTTCTGCACTGAGCAGACTTCAGTTTGTCTAGAGGTGAGGACAGCCACCTATGTCCGTGTTTCCCAGACTCCACAGAGGGCTTGGTTTAGGAATAGGGCTTTATTAGCACCCTCTGGGGTCTTAGCTGGGGAAGGACGTTTAGTGATGGACTCTTTGGAAATGCTCCTTGTCTCCGAGGAAGACACAGCCCGTTCGCCCTGATGAGGCTGCTGGGGCCTTGCTCTTACCTGAGTCTTGTTCTCTGAACAGGTGTGAAGAGATTATTCTCAGTCTAGAAGAAGAATCTGCTGTCAATCACAGCAGACTCGCTGGGGAGACTCGGTGCCTCCTGGACTTTCCCCCTGTGACATGTGAGCTCTGCCAGAGCCTTGCTGCCTGAAGAGCCTGCCACGACGGATAAGGTAGAATGGGCTTCTATGCTACAGCAGGGGAAGTTCCACCTGAGGATAAGTTTCCTAGTGGTGAAGCCAACTCTGCCATGGCCCCTTCTTTCAAATTTATCTCTCAGACTAAACTTGACCTCACTCTGCACCGTCCATTCTATAAGGGCTCTGCTCTTCCTCCCCAGACACTGAGAGGAAAACCTTGTTCTCCTTGGGCTGGGAAGGTATCCCTGATGTTTTGTTAATTAGTGTCTGAGGGGTTAGCCAATAATTGGGGTAGTGTGTGAGCTTGGAGCACATGCAATTGCTGGTAAATCCTGCAATGCCAGGAGACCAGAGGATTGAACCAGGAATAGGGAATGAGGTCACTTTGGGGTAGGTGGAGGATGCCATGAAATCAGAATGGAAGAAAAATGTATCACAAATAATTCAGTTGGAGTGTGTACACTAAACAGCCTTCAGCACCAAGCCCAGCCACTCACAGCCTGTGTGTCTTTGCCCAGGTTACCTAACCTCTCTGTGTGACACCCATGTGAGCAGAAAACTACAGGAGGCAGTGAAATTGCCCTCCACAGTCTGTTACATGCTGAATGACTTTGGTTTTGTAAAGCTCTCAGGACAATGCCTGTCACAGAGCGATAAGTTTAAGTTCTTTTCTATTACCCATGGTCTCAGCTTCCTCTTCTATTTGTCACATGGAGGGGATGGACAAAAACATCTTTGGTAGACAGCCAGCATGAAGTGGCACAAGTTTTACTTCATGAGCTTTAGTGAAGAGATAGTAGCAGAAGCCATGCATAGTGAGTCTTTGGCCAGTTATCTTTCCTCTGTAAGTTTTGACTTGATCACCTCTTGTCATTAATTCTAAATGCAATGAGGTGGCATCATTCTATAAGTTTAATATTTATGTTCTGGGATTCTAGGAAACATTGCATCTGAACGTAGAGGGAGGAGAGAAGGCCTGCCCCACGAAAAGCTGTGAGACTGTACTTGGGCCAATGAAGTGGGAAAAATCCCTCATCCCGGTCATTGCTCTGCTGTGCTCTCTCCCACCGAGAGGCAGATGAAGGATGTGGGACATGTTAGAAGCTGTCTTGACATCTAGCTGGGATTATTTACAGAGCTGTAGAAGCTAAATACCTGTGAAGTTGGGGAAACAAAGAGATGGAGTGCACAGTTTGGGGCTGAGAAAATGCTAACATAATCTATGTGGAAACTCTCTTGACTGACACTGACACAGGGTCCCTTTCACAGTGTGCTTATCAATTTCCTCACCCCAGCTCAGGTATCTGTCCGGTCAGTCTTAATGTCAGCAGCCCATGCACCAGGACAATAAAGTGCCCCATGAAGTATTTATGTTTTCCAGCTCCTATGATAGAGGAGGAAAGAGAAGGAGATGGTTTAGATGCTAGACACCTTGCAGAAACACGTGTCACTCCTCCATTGTTCTTTTTCATGTCTGAAATGTGAACGTGATGGCTGGGGCCCTGGCAGCCATATTTGTCATTGAAACAATCTTGGTGATGAAAGGCACACTAGGAGCTGTGGGTCATTCGCAGGAACCAGGGCATCTGAGAATCACTGAGTGCCATGGGCTGTTTACCCCCAGCTTCTCGGTCATGAGCGTGAAAGCTGTACATCTTAGCACACGTTTTGGTTTTCTGTTTTAGTATGCTGATCCTTGTCCTGATACACTTTCAAGAAGATTCTCTCAGATTTTTTACTTTTCCTCTTTTTGGTTTTGATTTATTTTTTTATTGGAGTGTAGTTGATATACAATATCATAATGTTTCCAAGTGCACAATACTATGATTGCACTGTTACAGACATCATTCAATCCTCACCCAAGGAGTGTTGTTACTGTCAAGATAGATTTGTGGTGCAGAGCTACTCAGAGTATTCCCTATTTTCTAAGTCATCCCCATTACTAATTACATTATGATTAAGATTTCTTGTCTCTTTGTCCCCTTCACCTGCTGCACCCAACGACCCCAGCCCCTCCCCTGTTTCAACCACCAGGCACTCCTCAGTGTCTATGAGGCTACTGCTGTTTTGTTCATTTTGTTTTCTTCTCTTATTATATTCCACCTATGAGTAAAATCACATGATATTTATCTCACACCATTTCTGGCATATTTCAATTCTCAAATTATCCTCTCATTCCAATTATGTTGTGTCAAATGCCAGGATTTCTTCCCTTTTTGTGGTTGCATAATATTCCATTGTGTATATACACCACTTCTTTATCCATTCATCTACTGATGGACTCTTTGGTGGATCCTATCTCTCGACTCTGGTAAATAAAGTGGCAATAAGCATAAGAGGGTATTTATCCTTTCAAATGAGAGATTGATTTCCTCATATAAATTCTTAGAATTGGAGTTACTGGTTCACATGGTAGTTTTAGTTTTGGTTGTTTGAGGAACCCCCATATTGCTTTCCATACTGACTGCACGAATTTCTTTCTCACCAACAGTGTAGCAGGGTTCCCTCCTCTCCACATCCTTGCCAATATTTGTTATTTCTTGTCTTTTGGATAGTGGCCATTCTAACTGGCGTGAGGTGTTGTCTCACTGTGGTTTTTATTTGCATTTCCCTGATGAGAAGTGACTGAAGCACCTTATCACATGCCTGTTGGCCAGTTATTGCTTTTTTTGGAAAGAAAATTGTCTCTTCAGGTCCTATGCCAAATTTTGCATTGGGTCATTTTTTTGTGTGGGTATTGAGTCCTATGAGTTGTATCTATATGTTGTATATTAAATGACATAGTGCATAAAGTCTGTCTTTCTGTTCTGTTGATGGTGTCCTTTGCTGTACAGAAGCTTTTGAATTTGATGTAGTCCCACATATCCATTCCTGGTCTGGATTCCCTTGCATAGGGAGACATGTACAGAAAGTAAGTGCTGATGCTTGTGTTCAAGAAATTTTTGTCTATGTTTCTTCCTAAGGGATTTATGGGCTCATGTCTCATATTTATGTCTTCAATCCAGTTTGTGCTTACTTTTTTGTATGGAGTTACACAATAATCCACTTTCATTCTCTTGCATGTATCTGTCTAGTATTCCCAATGCCAGTTATTGAAGAGACCTTTTCTCCACTGTATATCCATGGCTCCTTTATCATGCATTAATTGACCATATATTCTTGGGATTGTACCTGGGCTCTCTATTCAATTTCATTGAACTATGGGTCTGTTATTGTACCAGTACCATTCTCGAGATTACTGGAGCTATGAAGTTTGTTGTGAAGTCACAGAATGTAATACACCCTGCTATGTTTCTCTTTCTCTAGATTGCTTTAGCTATTCAGTGTCTTTTTTGTTTCCCTATGAATTTTAGGATTATTCACTCTTGTTCACCAAAAAATGCCATTGGTATTTTGATAGCATTTGTACTGAATCTCTAAATTGTTTTGTGCAGTATGGCCATGTGGACTGTATTAATTCGTATTGATGAGCATGAGATAGATTCCCAAACATCTGTGTCTTCCTCAGTTTCTCTCATCAGTGTTATTGTTTTCATAGTACACGTATTTTATGTGTTTTGTTAGGTTTACTCCCAGGTGTTTTACCCCTTCTGATAAAATTATAGATGGAATTGCTTTTGTGATTTCTCTTTCTGACAGTTTTTTGTGAGTAGATAGAAGTGCAACTGATTTCTGTACATTAATTCTGTATCCTGTTACTCTGATGAATTCAAGTATCAGTACTCCTTTTTCTACAGTGGATTCTTTAGGGTTTTCTGTATGCACTACAATGTCATCTGCAAATAGTGTTAGTTTTACTTCTTCCTTAGAATTTTGGGTGCCTTTTATCTCCTTTCCTTGTCTTACGGCCAGGGCTGGACTTCCAGTACAATGTTGAATAAAAGACGTAAGGTTGGGCATCCTTGTCTTGTTCCTGTTCTTAGAGGAAAAGTTTTCATATTTTCTCCAGAGCATGATATCAGCTATGGACTTTTCATACATGACCTTAATTATGTTGAGGTATGTTCCACCCATAACCATTCAGTTGAGAGTTGTTATCATGAATGAATTTTGAATTTTGTCAAGTGCGTTTTTCAGCATCTCTTAGGATAATCATGTGATTTTTATCCTTCCTTTTTTAATGTGATGGATCACATTGATTGATGTTAGAGTATTTTACCATTCTTGCATCTCTGTATTCAATCCCATTTGGTCATGATGAATGATCCTTTTGATGTATTCTTTAATTCATTTTGCTTGTATGTTTTTCTGAGAATTTGTGCATCTATTTTCTTTAATGATATTGGTCTTTTTTTTAATGTCTTTGATTTCATATTGGAGCGCTAGTGGCCTCATAGAATGAATTTGGAAGTATTTCCTTCTGTTCTAATTTGTGAAATACTTAAAGAAGTACGGACATTAGCTCTTCTTTTAGTGTTTGTTAGAATTCAGCTGCAAACTCATCTGGTCCTTTGTTTATTGGGCTTGATTACCAAATGAATTTTGCTACTGGTAATAATCTGCTCAGATATTTTTCTTCTTCCTGGTTCAGTCTCGGAAGGTTGTACTCTTTTAGGAACTTGTCCATTTATTCTAGGTTTTCCAACTTACTGGTATATGTTTCATTGAATTCTATAATCTTTGTATTTCTGTTGTTTCAGTTGTAACCTCTCATTTTTCACTTCTGATTTTATTTGTGTCCATTTTCATTTTCCTGATAAGTCTGCCTAATGGTATATTTTGTTTATCTTCTCATAAAACCAGCTCTTGTTTTCATTTATTTTTTTCTATTGTTTTATTCTTTATTTATTTCTGTTCTGATCTTTATTTTGTCCCTCTTTCTACAAACATTAGGTTTCATTTATTCTTCTTTTCCTTGTTTCTTTAGTTGTGCACTTAGAGTGTTTTTTGGGAATGCTGTTTCCTGACGTAGTCTTGTATTGCTGTGTAGTTTTCTGTTTGAATCCCTTTTGTGACATCCCACAAATTTTGATAACTTCTATTTTTGTTTTATTTGTCTCTATTTATTGATTCATTTCTTTTGATTTGCTCATTGATCCATCAATTATTTAGAAGCATGTGTTTTAGCTTCCATGTTTTTTGGGGGGTTTTCTTTGTGTAGTTTTTATGTAGTTTCATACCATTGTGGTCTGACAAGTTGCTGATATAATTTCAGACTTTTTAAATTTATTCAGGTTCCTTTTGTGGCCTAGTAGGTGATCTCTCTGGAGAACATTTTATCTGTACTTGAGAAAACTAATATCCTGCATTCTTTGTGTAAAATGTTTTCTATATATGTTTTAAGTACATTTGGTCTAATGTGTTCTTTAGTGCCTCTCTTTGTTTAATCTCTGTCTTAATGATCTGTCCATTGATGTAAGTGAGGTGTTAAAGTCTCCGTATATAATTGACTTGTAGTCTGTTTGTCTCCTTAGTTCCATTAAAATGTTTTACATATTTAGATACTCATATATTGGGTGCTTATATATTTATAATCATTTACATTCTCATTGGGCTGATTCCTTTATCATTATGTAATCTCTTTTTTGTCTCTTTTCACTTTCTTTGTTTTGAATTCTACTCCATCTGACTGACATATATACTTCTACTCCTGCTTTTTTCTTCCTATTATTTGCATGAAATATCTTTTCCCATCACTTCATGTTCTGTCTATGTACATCTTTAGGTCTGAAATGAGTCTCCTGTATGCAGCATATTGATGGGTCTTGTTTTTTGTCCATTCTGCCACTGTATGTCTTTTGATTGCTGCATTCAGTCCATTTACATTTAAAGTATTTATTGATAGGTACATAGTTATTGATATTTTATTGTGTCCTAGTTGTTTTTGTGGCTACTCTCTGTTTCTTTCTTCCTCTCTTAAAATCTTATATTAACTGATGTTTTTCTTTACTACTGTCAATGATTGTATTTTTTTCATGTTTGTGCATCTATTGCAGGCTTTAGGTTTGTGGTTACCCTATGGATAATTTCCTATATCTATATATTAAGATGATAGTCACTACTTCAAATACAATGTAAAATTATTTTTTTATTTTTCTTCCTCCTCTACAGTTTACATATTTTGTGCCATAATCTGCATTTGTCTGTGTATCCTTTGACTGAGTTTGTGTATCATTGGTTTCACTATTTTTGTTTTATTTCAACTTTATACTTGTTTGGTAGGTATTTGGTCTACTACCTTTCTTATGGTTCTATTTTCATTGAGTGAAAAATTTTTTGGCTTAAGAACATAGTCATCTACAGAAGTCCCTTCAATAAATCTTGTAAGTACAGTATAATGATGGTGAATTCCTTTAACTTTTATCTATGAAACTTTATGCCCTTGTTCATTTTGAATGATAACCTTGCTGGGTCGAGGATTCTTGGTTGAAGGTCCTTTGTTCCAATACATAAATATTTTACACCACTTCCTTCTGACCTGTAAACTTTCTGCTGAGATGTCTGATGATAACCTGATGGCTTTTCCCTTACAAGAAATACTTTTGTCTCTGTAGCCTCTCTTTAAACTTGCTGTTTGTCACTTTAATCATGACATGTCCTGGTGTTGTCTTCCTGGGCTCCTTTCATTAGGGTTCCTCTTTGCTTCCAGGACCTGGGCATGTCTCTTCTTCTCCAGATATGAGAAATTTTCAACAGTTATTTCTTCAGAGATTTTCTACTCCTTTGTGTCTCTCTTATTCTTTTGGTGCCCCTATTATTTGAATATTTCTTCTTTTGGAGATGTCACATCCCTCTTAGAAGTCTCTCACTTTCAGAGACCCTTTTTTCTCACCATTCTTCAGATTTGCTGTTTTCCTCTTCTTTAATTTCCATCTCATTGATTGTTTTCTCTACTTGCAGAAATCCATTATTCATTCTCTCTTTTGTATATTTCATTTCAGTTACTGTATTTTTCAGCTCTGAGTGGCTCTTTTTCAACTCTTCTATCTCTCTGTTGACATCCTCCCTGAGAGCATCAATTCTTTTCCCCAGATCATTCAGCATATTTATGACTTTTCCTTGGAACTTTTTAATCAAAAAGATTGGTGATCTCTGTTTTATTTAGCCCTCTTTCTGATGTCTTATCCTGTTGTTTTGTTTGGAACATATTCCTCTGCCTCCTCATTTTGTTAAGGTTTCTGTGTTTCTTCCTTTATATTAGATGGATCTGCTAAGCCTCTTATCTAGAAAGCACTCTCTTTATGGAGAAGGCATCTTATGTTGCCCAGAACATCAAAATTCTTTATTCACCAGTGCCAGGTTCTCCTTTGTGGTGGAACCATGTTTGCTGTTGGTGGACTATGTTCAGGGCCAATTTCCTGCCTGTCTGCTCACAGTGGCTGTTCTCTGTCAACAGAGACTCTTTCTGATACATATAGCTGGTGCTTCTGCTGGGATCATTGTGGGTGGAGCCACATTTATGCCTTCCTTGGAGTGGCTGATCTCTATATGGTGTGGCTGGCAGCTACTTCAGCTGGCCCTTTGTGAGCTATGCAGCAGAGTCTCTGCTGGGAACATTGTGGCCAGGGACAACTTTCTTTCTCCCTGCCTGCCAACAATGGCTGTTCTCCATCTGCCTCAGCTGGCAGCTCACTTTACTGACCCTTTGTGAGCCACACAGTGGCCTTCCTGCTGATATTATTGTTGGTGGAGCCACCCTCTGTCTTCCCTCAGAGATGTTGTGATTGCTGGGCTGATGTGTTTGCAGGGTAGGTATGCCAGGGACTTGCTGGCAGGCCTTTGCTGCCAGCAAGGAAGTAGGATCACTGGGTGCTGGGTTTCACAATTGTCTCCACAGTTGGAATGATAAAGGGCCACAAAAATTGGGAAAGCACCTTTCCACCTGCCACACAGCTAAGTCTGACCACTGCTGGGCCAAGTTGGCCATGTGGGCAGCAGGCAGGGAAGCACACCAGGGCTGAGTTACCAGCGATGGGTATAGAGCATTTGGGGCTACTACCTGTGTCCAACCATTTTGGAGGGCTGGGAAAACATCATATACCTCCTGTTTCAACTGCATAGAGAGATCTATAAAACTCCCACCTTCTGACACAGTTCCTATTGCTTATCTGTCAAAATTCAATCTCACTGTTTTCTCTCATTTGGAGTGATGAAGCATGTCAGTCCTCCACAAACATCAGATGTCTCAGTCTCCCACAGTGTTCCAACTCTTACTGTTGTCCAGCTCCTTTTATCACCTAAGCCAAATGAAATGTGGACTCTTATTCCCAAATCAGATCTCCACAACCAGTTGTGCAGAATTCCTGGGTACTTTTTCCCTCCCTGATCCATTCCATCCTGATTTTTGACTGGGGTGTGAGAAGGGCTTGAGTCCCTATTGATCAAGTTTCTGCCAGTTTACTCCTCTCTGTGTGGTCTTCTTTTCTTCACCAGCTTTAGCTATTCTGTTCTGAAGTGTTCAGGTAATTTTTATGGTTGTATTTTCTCTAATTGCTTCCTTGGTGTGTGTGTGGCAGGAGGTTTCTACCTTACCTTCCTACCATGCTATCTTTTTTTGCATCCCCCATAATTGGAATTACTTCTTTACTTTTCTTGTTAATACATTTTGTTCTTGAGGTATACTTGATATACAATATTGGTTTCAAGTATATAACACAGTTATTCAAAAGTTAGGTATATTATAAATTCTTACCTTAAGTAGTATAGTTACTATCTGTCAGCATGGACAGATGTTACAGAACAATTGACTATATTCAATGTGCTCTACTTTCACCCACATGAATAATTTATATTGTGGTTTAGATTTTGTGCTTTATCACCTTCACCTATTTCACCCAACTACCAACCCTTCCCCTTGGCAAGCACCAATTTTCAGTATCTATGAGCCCTTTGCTGTTTTTTTAATTTTGTTTTGTTTTGTTTTTAGATTCCACATATAAGTGAAATCATATGATATTTATCTTTCTCTGCATGGCTTATTCACTTAGCATAATACCCTACCTGGGTATTAATGTTGTCATTAATGTTGTCACAAATGGCAGCATTCTTTTCTTTTTTTGGTGGCATTCCATACTTTCTATAAGCCTCTGTACAGTAAAACAATCCATCAATAACACAAAAAGTCAACCTACAGTATGGGAGAATATATTCATATCAATGATATATCTGATAAGATTAAATATCCAAAATATATTTTAAAAATTCCTAATATGCAACACCATGGAAACAAATTACCCAATTAAAAATAGGCAGTGGACCTTGACAGAAATTTTACCCAGGAAGACATACAGCTGGCCAAAAGGCACATGGAAAGTGCCCCAATTGCTAATCATCAGGGAAATGCAAATCAAAATCACAGTGAGATATGTCTTTATACCATTTAAAATGGCTGCTATACAGTAGACAAGATATATCAATTGTTGTTGAGGATTTGGAGAAAAGGGAACCCTCGTACACTGTTTTTGTGAATGTAAATTGGTTCAGCTACTTTGGAAAGCAGCACAGAGGTTCCTTAAAAAACTTAAATTAGGAATACCATATGACCCATTAATTCTACATCTAGGAATTTACTCCAAGAAAACAAAATCCCTAATTCAAAAAGATACGTGCACCCTATGTTTGCCATTGTTATTTACAATGGCAAAGATATAGAAGCAACGAAAGTGTCCATCAATAGATGAATGAATAAAGAAGATATGGTACATAGACAAAATTAAATATTATTCAACCATAAAGAAAAAGAATTATCCATGGGTGGAGAAAAAGATGGTGGATTAGGAGGCAAGGTAGAAACCTCCCCAAAACACATAAAATACAAAAATACAGCAAATACAACTGAGCCTGGAAATATCCTGAAGACTGTAAAACATACCATCACATCTGGGGAAGAAGAGAAGCTGTCACAGAAAAGGATAAAGTGGCAAAGCCAATCTCCGGAAGGACCCTTGCCCTCCTCCCACCACAGATCACAGGCAGGAGAAAGAGGAATGGAGCAGGAAGGGGAGCAGGATCCCAGGACTGCTGAAAACCTGGCTCTGGAGATCTGCTCCAGGAGCATACGTCCACATTAGCTGGTATTCTAGTGATTAGCAGGGCTGGACAAAAAAGACAGGTGGAATGCTCAGGGGGGCTAATATTTAAGCGACTTGTGGAGAATAGGTGTGCTCTTCTGGCCCCTGAGACAAAAGCAAAGTTGGCAGTTTGAAACACTTATCAGTAGCAGGAGGGATACCAGAGGGGTGAGGGTTAGATGGAACTCTCTTCTCAGGAGAAAGGGCAGGTGGAAAATACTTCCCAGCCCACCCTTGTCCCAATAAATTGAGAACTCTCAAGAGCCCAAGACACTCTATGCCCCTTACTAGCAACAAAGCCCTGAGGCTCTCTCTGCATGAATGGCTGGAAGACAACCCACTTGGCTTGGTGGTAGTGTCAGACTTTGCTGCTGGGTAGTCAGAGAGACCCTCCCAGATTTCTCACCTTTGTTTTGGCCCAGCTTGGGAGTTGCCTGGAGGATCCAGCCCCAGGATTTCCTTCCTCCCTAAGGTCATGGGGCCCTACATGCCTGCAGCTCCCACCATTGCTACAGGCCAGGCAGAGGATGGCCCTTCCCAGAGAAACTCCAGCAGAGACTTCTGCACTGATCACAAAGGCACAGTAAAGAGTCTTGAGCTTCTGAATACTAGAGGGTTCCTCCTACAAAAAGCTGTAACTCCATATGATGAAACACAGACAATCTAGCAAAATGAGGAGGCAGAGTAATATGCTCCAAACAAAATTACAAGATAAAACACAAGAAAGAGGGCTGAATGAAACAAAAATCATCAAGCTTCTTGATAAAGACTTCAAAGAAAATGTCATAAGCATGCTCATGGATCTACAAGAAAATATTCAAGATCTCAGGAAGGACTTCAACTAAAAGGAGACTGCAAAAGAGCAACTTAGGGCTAAAGAATGTCTGAAATGAAACATACAAAGGAGGGATTTAATATCAGATTATCACAGATTGAAGAAGTTGTAAATGATATGGAAATTAGGGAACAAGAAAACAATGAAGCCAAAAAACAGAGAAAAAGGGATCTCTAGGAATGAACGAATACTTAGAGAACTGTGTGACCAACACAAACAGAACAATATTCACATAATAAGGACACCAGGAGGCAAAGAGAGAGTCAAAGGGATAGAAAGTCTCTTTGAGGGAATAATTGTTGGAAACTTCTGCAGTCTGGGCAAGGAAATAGACATTCAGGTCATGGAAGTACAGAGAGCCTGTAACAAAAGGGACTCCAAGAAGACAACAACAAGACATATAATAATATGGCAAAGATCAAGGATAAGTACAGAATATTGAAAGCAGCCAGAGAGAGAACATAGATTACTGATGAATCAAACCCTATCTACAGACTTCTCAGCAGAAACCCTAAAGGCCAGAAGAGAGAGGCATGATATATTTGATGAAATGGAACAGAAAGACCTCCAACCAAGCAAGATTATCATTAAAATCTAAAGCAAGATTATCATAAAATCTGTTTATTTTCATATAAACTAAGGTTGAAGGAATTCATGACTACTAAGCCAGCCCTACAGGATGTGTTAAAGAGATTGCTAGAGATGAAAACATTCCTAAGGTTAAATACCTTTCACCAGTGAAAACAGACCTACAGTAAAGGTAGTACACCACTTAATTTCCAAGCAAGTATGAAATTAAAACAAAAGCAGCAAAATCAAATACTCACAAAATCAGTCAAAGGATATGCAAAAAGTGCAGATTATGACATCTAATATGTAAAGTGTGGAAGAGGAAAAAGAAGAAAATAAATAGCTTTAGATTGTGTTTGAAACAGAGTAATCAGCAATTTAAGATAGACTTTTATGTAGTATGGAAGTTATCCTTGAACCTTTCATAACCACAAAACTATAGTCCAAGATGTATACACAAGAAAAGAAAAAGAAATATTTTAACACACCACTTGCAAAAATAGACAAATGAACCAGACAGAAAATAAATAAGGAAACAGGCACTTCTCAAGTGATGTGAAATGTTTTCCAGAATAGATAACATTCTAGGACACAAAAAGAGCCTCAATACATTTAAAAAAATTGCAATTGTATCAAGGCTTCTCAGACAACAATGGTATGAAACAAGAACTAAAATACACAAAGAAAACAAAAAAGCCTACAAAGGAGGGTAAACAACGTGCTTCTAAATGATCAGTGGATCAATGACCAAATTAAAACGAAAATCAAGCAACACAGTAGACAAAGAAAACAAAAACTCCACAGACTAAAACTTGTGAGACGCAGAGAAGCAGTTCTAACAGGAAATTACATAGCAATATAGGCTTACCTCAAAAAACAAGAACAATCCCAACTAAACAGTCTAAACTCTCAATTAAAGAAATTAGAAAAAGAATAACAAAGGAAACCCAAAGTTAGTAGAAGGAGGGACATAAGAATAGAGAATAAATAAGGGGGCAGAGCCAAGATGGCAGCTTGAGTAGGACAGTGGGAATCTCCTCCCAAAAACATATATTTTTGAAAATACAACAAATACAACTAATCCTAAAAGAGAGACCAGAAGACACAGGACAACAGCCAGACTACATCCACACCTGCGAGAACTCAGCGCCTGGTGAAAAGGCTAAGATACAAGCTGCAGCCCAGCAGGATCCAAACGCCCCTCACCCCAGCTCCCGGCAGGAGGAGTCGGAGTGGGGAGGGAGAGGGAGCCCAGAACTGCTAAACACCCAGCCCTAGCCATCCGCATAACAGCGCACACACAGTGTATGTGTGGGGTGCTGGATACTAGGGAAACAGGACAGTAAGACCTCTGAGTGAGTCCCGAATCCAGCGCCACTGTGACAAAGAAAAGCGAGTGCTTTTTGAAAGTCTTAAAGGGACAGGGACCCCACTGCTGGATGGAAGCATCCCAGGTCACAGTCCAGCAGCTGGAAATTCCAGGGAACTCCGGACTCACTAACCCCTGGGCAACAGCTCTGAGACCCCTCATGGAGGTAAACAGCCAAACAGCCCCCTGTCCATTACCCCTCCGGGGCCCCACCATAGCAGAGCAGCAGCCTGAGGCTGGCCATGCCCACAGCAAGGAAGCTTCATCCATACTGGCCGGGCAAGATACAGAGACCCAGTCTACACACAATTGCCCAACACAAGCCACTAGGGGTCGCAGTTGTCCCATCAAAGAAAGGACAGGAGCCAAGTGGAAAGAGGCTTGACTCTCCCAGCTGATAGATGCGTCAATAGGACTCCATTGCACCTATCAACATGAAAAGGCAAAAAAATTTGATCCAGACAAGACTAACCCAGACAACTTCGACATCTTCTACATCTTCCCCTGAGAAGAAACCTGGGGAGATAGATTTAACCAGTCTTCCTGAAAAAGAATTTAAAACAAAAGTCATAACCATGCTGATGGACTTGCAGAGAAATATGCCAGAACTAAGGAGGGAGAATACAGAAATAAAACAATCTCTGGAAGCAGCGGAATTACAGAATCCAAAAATGGACTAACAGGTACCAAAGAGAAAGGAACTGGGGAGAATGGGTGGGCAGGGAGGGATAAGGGGGGGAAGAAAAAAGGGGGTATTAAGATTAGCAGGCATGTGGGGGACGGAGAAAGGGGAGGGAGGGCTGTACAACACAGAGAGGACAAGTAGTGATTCTACAACATTTTGCTATGCTGATGGACAGTGACTGTAATGTGAGTTTTAGGGGGGACTTGGTATAGGGGAGAGCATAGTAAACATAGCATTCTTCATGTAAGTGTAGATTAAAGATTAAAAAAAAAGAAAAAAGAAAAAAAAAGAAAGAAAGAAAGAAAGAAAGAAAAGGGGGATTACTCCTTGATAGGATAAAACTATTGGCAAATCAAAGATTAATGCATGCTTTAAATATCCTTAATTTTGATCACTTAAAGGGTGTCAGATGATCGGCTATGCAGGTACTCTTTACTGATAATATTCCTTTCTCTTAATAAAAATTTAAAAAAAAACAGTTCCTGTGTGCTGACCTCCAATGAGTTCTACACAGTGGTATAGAGGGCATGTCAAAGTGTGGGCAAAGGGTCTGTTTTTTATGCAGAAGATCAAGGCCTAGCTTGGCTACCCAGAAAATGAACTAATATACGATATGAGGAGGAGCTTCCGGCATCAGCACTCTCTGGAGGACTCGTGCCGGGGGATGATCATCAAAAAGCCTCCACAGGGATCCGGGCGATGCTGCGGTTGTGGCTGTGTCCATCCCACCGTTTCCTAGACTTGCCACTGGAATGAGGAGGGAGATGTCTAGGCTGGCATGTGCATACAGTGAGACAATGAATTTAAGTGCATCTGTACTGTTGGAACTCAACCAGGAGTTGGGAGGGGTACAAGTTGTAGCGCTCTAAAATATTACAACTATAGACTATCTATTGTTAAAAGAACATATGGGATGTGAACAGATCCCAGAAATAGATTGCTTTAATCTGTCTGATTTCTCTCAGACTGTTCAAGTACAGTTGGACAATATCCATCATATCATAGACAAATTCTCACAAATGCTTAGGGTGCCTAACTGGTTTTCTTGGCTTCACTGGAGATGGCTGGTAATTATAGATTTGCTTAGTTTATGGCACCATATTCCTATTATGTTAATATGTGTGCACAAGTTAGTAGTTTAAAACCTATACATGCTTAAGGTACTCTACAAGAAGATATGTCAAAGAAATAATCAATCCTCCCATGTTTTCTTCCATATGCTACCTCTATAGCTTTTCTTCTACGTTCCTAATTACAACCTTTAAATAGAATTTGTGCCTCATATCGAATTTACCAAGCATCATAATTCCTCCAGGTGGTAAAGATACCTCGAGACAAGTGCTGGGCATAGAAGCCACAGGGCATAAATCTGCAAAGAAGTAAAAAGCTAACCTTTTCAAACAATATGGCTTCTCTCTCACTTACCAACTTTACATTTCCCTGTATGGCCCTGGAAGATGACTGGTTAGCCAGAGATGGGTAAGATACCTCAAGGGAGGAACAACCTAAGACAGGCACAGTCACAGGGGGGCCATCAGGTGAGAAATCAGGGATCAACAGTGGTGAGGCTTAGAACCTCCCCCTCCCCCCTGTTTTGAGAGAAATCTTCTGCATCTGTGAATGTTTTAATGCCCTTATCTAGCTTGGATTAACACATAGTCTACAGGCACACACCTGATCATCTACAATTTCTCTCTTACAACACTAAAATATGTTTTCTACCTTTATCTTGCATCTACCTACCACTTCAGCATTTTATTAAAAATAAAAATAATAATAATAATAAAGGAAGAAATGTGGGATCCACATATAAATCAAGTATAAAAATCAAACAAATATTCATATTTGACCTGATTGTTTATGATTCATAATGCGCGATCAAAATCGAAAGTTTCTGTGATGAATGCCCTTGTACTGTTCATCATGTAAGAACTTATTCACTATGTAAGAATTCGTTCACCAAGTAAGAACTTGTTCATTATGCTTCAGAAGATTGGAGACTGATGAGAATTAGGCTTGAGATGGATTAATGATTGTGCATTGAGCATTGACCCCCCTATACAGAATTTTATTGTTGTTAACAACCATTTGATCAATAAATATGATAGATGCCCTCTCAAAAAAAAAAAACAAGCTCTGGATGGACTTCAAAACAGAATGGACAAGATGCAAGAAATCATTAATGGACTAGAAAACAGAGAACAGGAACGCAGAGAAGCTGATGCAGAGAGACATAAAAGGATCTCCAGGAAAGAAAGAATTTTAAGAGAGCTGAGTGACCAATCAAAATGGAACAATATCTGCCTTATAGGGGTACCAGAAGAAGAAGAGAGTGAAAAAGGAATAGAAAGTTAGAAAGTCTCTTTGAAGAAATAATTGCTGAAAACTTCCCCAAACTAGGGGAGGAAATGGCCTCTCAGACCACAGAGGTACACAGAGCTCCCATGATAAGGGATCCAAGAAGGGCATCACCAAGACACATAATAGTCAAAATGGCAAAGATCAAAGACAACGACAAAGTATTAAAGGCAGCAAGAGAGAAAAAATAAAGGTCATCTACCAAGGAAAACCCATCAGGCTATCATCAGACTTCTCAACAGAAACCCTACAGGCCAGAAGAGAATGGCATGATATCTTAATGCAATGAGACAGAAGGGCCTCGAACCAAGAATACTGTATCCAGCACAATTATCGTATAAATATGAAGGAGGGATTAAATAATTCCCAGACAAGCAAAAGTTGAGGGAATTTGCCTCCCACAAACCACCTCTACAGGTCATCTTACAGGGACTGCTCTAGATGGAAACCCTCCTAAAAAGAGCACAGAACAAAACACCCAACATATGAAGAAGGGAGGAGAAGGAATAAGAAGGGAGAGAAATAAAGAATCATCAGACAGTGTTTATAAAGCTTAATAAGCGAGTTAAGTTAGATAGTAAGATACCAAAGAAGTTGACCTTGAACCTTTGGTAACCACAAACTTAAAACCTGCAATGGCAATAAGTACATAGCTTTCAATAATCACCCTAAATGTAAATGGACTAAATGCACCAATCAAAAGACACAGAATAATAGAATGGATAAAAAAGCAAGACCCATCCATATGCTGCTTACAAGAAACTCACCTCAAACCCAAAGACATGCACAGACTTAAAGTCAAGGGATGGAAAAAGATATTTCATGCAAACAACAGAGAGAAAAAAGCAGGTGTTGCAATACTAGTATCAGACAAAACAGACTTCAAAATAAAGAAAGTAACAAAAGATAAAGAAGGACACTACATACTGATAAAGGGCTCAGTCCAACAAGATCATATAACCATTATAAATATATATGCACCCAATAAATAAGCACCAACATATGTGACACAAATACTAACAGAATTAAAGGAGGAAATAGAATGCAATGCATTCATTCTGGGAGACTTCAACACACCACTCACTCCAAAGGACAGATACACCAGACAGAAAATAAGTAAGGACACAGAGGCACTGAACAACACACTAGAACAGATGGACCTAATAGACATCTACAGAACTCTGCATCCAAAAGCAACAGGATACACATCCTTCTCAAGTGCACATGGAACATTCTCCAGAATAGACCACATACTAGGCCACAAAAAGAGCCTCAGTAAATTCCAAAAGATTGAAATTCTACCAACCAACTTTTCAGACCACAAAGGCATAAAACTAGAAATAAATTGTACAAAGAAAACAAAAAGGCTCACAAACACATGGAGGCTTAACAACACGTTCCTAAATAATCAATGGATCAATGACCAAATCAAAATGGACATCCAGCAATATATGGAAACAAATGACAACAACAACACAAAGCCCCAACTACTGTGTGATACAGCAAAAGCAGTCTTAAGAGGAAAGTATATAGCAATCCAGGCATATTTAAAGAAGAGACAACAATCCCAAATGAATGGTCTAATGTCACAATTATTGAAATTGGAAAAAGAAGAACAAATGAGGCCTAAGGTCAGCAGAAGGAGGGATATAATAAAAATCAGAGAAGAAATAATAAAATTGATAAGAATAAAACAATAAAAAATTAATGAAACCAAGAGGTGGTTCTTCGAGAGAATAAACAAAATAAATAAGCCTCTAGCCAGACTTATTAAGAGAAAAAGAGAGTCAACACAAATCGACAGAATCAGAAATGAGAAAGGAAAAATCACGATGGACCCCACAGAAATACAAAGAATTATTAGAGAGTACTATGAAAACCTATATGCTAACAAACTGGGAAACCTAGAAGAAATGGACAACTTCCTAGAAAAATACAACCTTCCAAGACTGACCCAGAAAGAAACAGAAAATCTAAATAGACCAGTTACCAGCAACGAAATTGAAGCGTGGACAACTTCCTAGAAAAATACAACTTCCAAGACTGGCCCAGAAAGAAACAGAAAATCTAAACAGACCAATTACCAGCAACGAAATTGAAGCGGTAATCAAAAACTACCAACAACAAAACCTCCGGGCCAGATGGATTTACCTCAGAATTTTATTAGACCTACAGAGAAGACATAATACCCATTCTCCTTAAAGTTTTCCAAAAAATAGAAGAGGAGGGAATACTCCCAAACTCATTATATGAAGCCAACATCACCATAATACCAAAACCAGGCAAAGACCCCAACAATAAAGAAAACTACAGACCAATATCCCTGATGAACGTAGATGCAAAAATACTCAACAAAATGTTAGTGAACCAACTTCAAAAATACATCAAAAGGGTCATACACCATGAGCAAGTGGGATTCATCCCAGGAATGCAAGGATGGTACAACATTCGAAAATCCATCAACATCATCCACCACATCAGCAAAAAGGACAAAACCCATATGATCATCTCCATAGATGCTGAAAAAGCATTCGACAAAATTCAACATCCATTCATGATAAAAACTCTCAACAAAATGGGTATAGAGGGCAAGTACCTCAACATAATAAAGGCCATATATGATAAACCCAAAGCTAACATCACACTGAACAGCGAGAAGCTGAAAGCTTTTCCTCTGCAATCGGGAACAAGACAGGGATGCCCACTCTCCTCACTGTTATTCAACATATTACTGGAGGTCCTAGCCATGGCAATTACACAATGCAAAGAAATAACAAGGATTCCAAGTTGGTAAAGAAGAAGTTAAACTGTCACTATTTGCAGATGACATGATATTGTACATAAAAACCCCTGAAGCCTCCACTCCAAAACTACTAGAACTAATATCGGAATTCAGCAGTTGCAGGATATAAAATTAACACACAGAAATCTGTGGCTTTCCTATACATTAACAATGAACCAATAGAAGAGAAATCAGGAAGACAATTCCATTCACAATAGCATCAAAAAGAATAAAACACCTAGGAATAAACCTAACCAAGGAAGTGAAAGACCTATACCCTGAAAACTATAAGACACTCAAGAGAAATTAAAGAGGACACTAACAAATGGAAACTCATCCCATGCTCCTGGCTAGGAAGAATTAATATCGTCAAAATGGCCATCCTGCCCAAAGCAATATACAGATTCGATGCAATCCCTATCAAATTACCAACAGCATTCTTCAATCAACTGGAACAAATAGTTCAAAAATTCATATAGAAACACCAAAGACCCGGAATAGCCAAAGAAATCCTGATAAGGAAGAATAAAGTGGGGGGGGGATCTTGCTCCCCAACTTCAAGCTCTACTACAAAGCCACAGTAATCAAGACAATTTGGTACTGGCACAAGAACAGAGCCACAGACCAATGGAACAGAATAGACTGCAAACATTAACCCAAACATATATGGTCAACTAATATTCGATAAAGGGGCCATGGACATACAATGGGGAAATGACAGTCTCTTCAACAGATGGTGCTGGCAAAACTGGAAGCTACATGTAAGAGAATGAAACTGGATCACTGTCTAACCCCATACACAAAAGTAAGTTCGAAATGGATCAAAGACTTGAATGTAAGTTATGAAACTATAAAACTCTTAGAAAAAAACATAGGCAAAAATCTCTTAGACATAAACATGAGTGACCTCTTCTTGAACATATCTCCCCAGGCAAGGGAAAGAAATGCAAAAGTGAACAAATGGGACTATATCAAGATGAAAAGCTTCTGTACAGCAAAGGACACCATCAATAGAACAAAAAGGTATCCCACAGTATGGGAGAATATATATTTGTAAATGACAGATCCTATAAAGGGTTGACATCCAAAATATATAAAGAGCTCACACACCTCAACAAACAAAAAGCAAATAACCCAATTAAAAAATGGGCAGAGGAGCTGAATAGACAGTTCTCTAAAGAAGAAATGCAGATAGCCAACAGACACATGAAAAGATGCTCCACATCGCTTGTCATCAGAGAAATGCAAATTAAAACCACAATGAGATATCATCTCACACCAGTAAGGATGGCTACCATCCCAAAGACAAACAACAACAAATGTTGGCAAGGTTGTGGAGAAAGGGGAACCCTCCTACACTGCTGGTGGGAATGTAAATTAGTTCAACCATTGTGGAAAGCAGTATAGAGGTTCCTCAAAATGCTCAAAATAGAAATACCATTTGACCCAGGAATTACCCTTCTAGGAACTTACCCTAAGAATGCAGCAGCCCAGTTTGAAAAAGACAGATGCACCCCTATGTTTATCGCTGCACTATTTACAATAGGCAAGATATGGAAGCAACCTAAATGTCCATCAGTAGATGAATGGATAAAGAAGATGTGGTACATATACACAATGGAATGTTACTTAGCCATAAGAAAAAAAAAATCCTACCATTCACAACAACATGGATGAATCTAGAGGGTATTATTCTCAGTGAAATAAGCCAGGCAGAGAAAGACAAGTACCAAATGATTTCATTCATATGTGGGGTATAAGAACAAAAGAAAACTGAAGGAACAAAACAGCAGCAGAAGCACAGAACCCAAGAATGGTCTAATAGTTACCAAAGGGAAAGGGAGTGGGGAGGATGGGTGAGAAGGGAGGGATAAGGGCAGGAGAAAAAAAGAAAGGGGGCATTATGATTAGCATGTATAGTGTGGGGAGCATGGGGAGGGCTGTGCAACACAGAGAAGACAAATAGTGATTTTACATCATCTTACTCTGTTGATGGACAGTGACTGTGAACGGGGATGTGGGGGAGACTTGGTGAAGGGGGGATCCTAGTAAACGCAATGTCCTTCATGTAACTGTAGATTAATGATACCAAAATAAAATTATAAAAAAGAGAATAGAGAATAAATAAATAAAATTGAGAAGAATAAAACAATAGAAACAATAGAAACAATAAATTATGAGCTAGTTCTTTGAGAAAATAAACAAAACAGATAAACACCTAGCTAGACTTAACAAAAATAAAAAGAGAGGGAGGGAGAATGTACACACATAAACAGATCAGAAATGCAAAAGGAAAAATCACAATGGTCACCATGGAACTACAAAGAATTATTAGAGAATACTATGAAAAATTATATGCCAACAATTGGCCAACCTAGAAGATATGAATAACTTTCTAGAAAACTACAGTCTTCTAATACTGACACAGGAAGAAACAGAAAATCTGAGCAGACCAATTAGCAGCAATAAATCTATCTGGTGAAGAAAGAACTATCTAAAAACAATCCAGGACCAGAAGGCTTCAAAGATGAATTTTATCAAACATTTAAAGAAGAGTTAATACCCATCCTTCTTAAAGCTTTCCAAGCAATAGAAAGGGGAGGAATATTTTGAAACTAATTCTATGAGGCCAGGATCACTCTAATACCACTCTAATACTAACGCATCACAAAAAGGAAAATTACAGACCAACATCCCTGATGAACAGAGATGCAAAGATCCTCAAAAAAAATATTAACAAACCAAATTCAAAATACATAGAAAAGATCATCCATCATGATCAAGTGGGATTTACTCCAGGGCTGCAAGGATGATAACAATATTCATAAGTCAGTCAATATCATACTTCATATTAAGAAAGAGGATGAAGATAACCTAGAAGAAATGGAGAACTTTGTAGAAAACTACAACCTTCCAAGACTGACACAGGAATAAAAAGAAAATCTGAACAGAACAATTAATAACAAGGGAATTGAATTGGTAATCAAAAAACTACCTAAGAACAAAATCCCTGAACCAGATGGTTTCACTGCTGAATTTCATCAAACATTTAGTGAAGACCTAATACCGATCCTCCTTAAAGTTTTCAAAAGAGTAGAGGAGGAGGGAATTCTCACAAACTCATTCTATTAGGACAGCGTCAATCTAATACCAAAACTAGGCAAAGACACCACAAGAAAAAGAAAAGAAAATTACACACCAATATCCATGATGAACATAGATGCAAAAATACTCAACAAAATATTAGCAAACCAAATTCAAAAATCAGAAAATCTAAAAGGTCATCCATCATGATCAAGTAGAATTTATTCCAGGGCTGCAAGGATGGTACAAGATTCAAAAATCCATCAACATCATGTGCCACATCAACAAAATTCAATATACATTCATGTTAAAAACTCTCAACAAAATAGGTATAGAGGGCAAGTACCTCAACACAATAAAGGCCATATATGACAAACCCACAGCTGACGTCATACTTAATAGTGAGAAACTGAATGCTTATCCTTTAATATCAGGAACAAGACAAGGATGCCCACAATCCCCACTTCAATTCAACATAGTTCTGGAGGTCCTTGCCATGGCAATCAGACAACACAAAGAAATAAAAGACATCCAAACTGGCAAGGAAGAAGTGAAACTGTCCCTGTTTGCAGATGACATGACATTGTACATTAAAAACCGTGAAGAATCCACTCCAAAACTACTAGATATAATATCTGAATTCAGCAAAGCTTCAGGATACAAAATTAATACACAGAAATCTATTGCATTCCTGTGCACTAATGATGAACAAGCAGAAAGAGAAATCAGAAAAACAATTCCATTCACAATTGCATGAAAAAGAATAAAATACCTAAGAATAAACCTAACCAAGGAAGTGAAAAACCTATACTCTGATAACTGCTAGACACTCATGAGAGAAATTAAAGAAGACACCAATAAGTGGAAACACATCCCATGGATAGGAAGCATGGATAGGAAGAATTAATATAGTCAAAATGGCCATCCTGCCTAAAGCAATCAACAGATTCAATGTAATTCCTATCAAAATACCAACAGTATTATTCAACAAACTAGAGCAAATAGTTCTAAAATTCATATGGAATGACAAAAGAACCCGAATATCCAAAGCAATCCTGAGAAGAAAGAACAAAGCAAGGGGGAAATTATGCTGCCTGAATTCAAGCTCTACTACAAAGCCACAGTAATGAAGACAATTTGGTACTGGCACAAGAACAGACATATAGACCAATGGAAAAGACTACAGAGCCCAGATATTAACTCAAGGATATATGGTCAATTGATATATGATAAAGGAGCCATGGATATACAGTGGGGGAAATGACAGCCTCTTCAGCAATTGATGTTGGCAAAACTGGGCAACTACATTCAAGAGAATGAAACTGGATTATTGTCTAACCCCATATAAAAAAGTAAACTAAAAATGGATAAAATAACTGAATGTAAGTCATGAAACCATAAAACTCTTAGAAGAAAACATAGGCAAAAATCTCTTGAATGTAAACATGAGCAACTTCTTCCTGAATGCATCTCCTCTGGCAAGGGAAACAAAATTTAAAAATGAACAAATGGAACTACATCAAGCTAAAAACCTTCTGTACAGCAAAAGATATTATCAGCAGAACAAAAAAGTATCCTATAGTATGGGAGAATATATTTGTAAATGACATATCTCACAAGGGGTTAACATCCAAAATACATAAATAACTCACACACCTCAACACAGCAAAAGCAAATAGCCCTATTAAAAAAATGGGCAGAGTATATGAACAGACACTTCTCCAAAGAAGAAATTCATATGGCCAATAGGCACATGAAAAGATTCTCCACATCGTTATCAGGGAAACACAAATCAAAACAAGAATGAAATATCACCTCATACCAGTTAGGGTGGCCAACGTAGAAAATAATAGGAACAACAAATATTGGCTAGGATGCAGAAAAAGGAGAACCCTCCTACAATGCTGGTGGGAATGTAAACTAGTTCAGCCATTGTAGAAAGCAGTATGGAGGTTCCTCAAAAAAACTAAAAATAAAAATACCATCTGACCCAGGAATTCCACTCCTAGATATTTACCCTAAGAATGCAGCATACCAGATTCAGAAGAACATGCACCCCTATGTTAATCGCAGCACTATTTACAACAGCCAAGAAATGGAAGCAATCTAAGTGTCCATCAGTAAATGAATGGATAAAGAAGATATGGTACATATACACAATGGAATATTATTGAGCCAAAAGAAGAAAACAAATCCTACCTTTTGCAACAACATGGATGGAGCTAGAGGGTATTATACTCAGTGAAATAAGCCAAGCAAAGAAAGACAAGTACCAAGTGATTTCACTCATCTGTGGAGCCGAAGAAAAAGTTGAAAACTGAAGGAACAAAACAGCAGCAGACTCACAGAACCCAAGAATGGACTAAGTTGCCAAAGGGAAAGGGACTGGGGGTGGTGGGTGGGAAGGGAGGGATAAGGGGATAAGTGACATTATGATTTGCACACATAATGTGGGGGGAGCACAGGGAAGGCAGTATAGCACAGAGAAGACAAGTAGTGACTCTATAGCATCTTACTATGCTGATGGACAGTGACTGTAATGGGGTATGTGGTGGGCTCTTGATAATGGGGGAATCTAGTAACCACAATGTTGCTCATATATGATACCAAAATTAAAAAATTAAAAAATAAAGTCAATAAAGGCAAATTTCATGAGCGATTTTTCTTCAAAAAAAAAAGAAAAATGAAAATCACATGGTTATCAAAAGATGCTGAAAAGGCATCTGACAAAATCCAACATCCATTCATGATTAAAACTCTCAACAAAATGGGTATAGGGGGTCTGTACCTCAATATAATAAAGGGCATATGTGACAAACCCATAACCAACATCATTTTTAACAGTGAAAAGCTGAAACCTTTTCCTCTAAGATCAAGAACAAGACAAAGCTATCCACGCTCATGAGTTTTATTTAACACAGCACTGGAGGTCCTAGCCACGGCAATCACACAACACAAAGAGATAAAAGGCACCCATATTGGTAAGGAAGAGGGATTCTGGGGGAAAGATGGCAATGTAGGAAGGCAAGGCAAATACCTCCTCCCCAAATCACATAGAACACAAAAATACAGCAAATACAATTAGGCCTGAAAATGACCTGAAGACAGCAGATCTGTCCACTTGCATCTGGGAAAGAAGAGAAGACCCTACAGAAAAGGGTAAAGTGGCAAAGCTGCGATCTGGTGGGACCCAAGCTCTCCCCACAACCTGACCCACAGGCAAGAGGAAGAGGAATGGAGTTGGGAGGAGTAAAAGTCCAGGCCCACTGAACACGTGGCCCTGGAAATCTACTCCCAGAACATGATCCCCCATTGCATGGTGCCCTTGTGATTGTTGGGGCTGGACAACAGAGAGGGGTGGAACACTTGGGGAGGCTGAGATCTCAGTGCCTGTGGAAACAGGCATGCTTTAATGTTCCCCTGAGAAAGAAAGCAAGGCAGGCAGTTTAAAAGACTTCCCAGCAGTGAAAGGGGTGCCAGAGGGGCAAGGATTACTCAGTGCTCTCTGTTTAGGAGAATGTCAGGTAGACAATACCTCCCCAGCCTGCCCTCAATCCAACAGGTTGGGAGCCCTCAGGAGCTTCAGACACTCCATCCCCATCACTGGTAACATAGTCCAGAGGCTCCTAGTGGTGGCGTGCAGCATGCAAGCTGGCAGTGAAATCACACTTTGCTCCCATGTAGATGTTGGTGAGGGGTGAGAACCCCAGCCTGCACAGCGCTATTTTGGACCAGTGGTGCGCTGCATGCAGGAGCCAGCTCCAGGAGCTCTTTCCTACCAGTGGGCACTGGTCCTTTTCACCAGCATCCCCACTGTCACAGCAGACCAGACAGAGTGAGGCTCCACCCACAGCAGCCAGAGCCCCACAGCACCAACATGCTTCCCTGCACATGTGCATGGCCCAGCCCCAGGGGACTTTCCTCCCCTCAAGCTCCATCCCTGTTCACCACTGGCCCCTGCTGTCTCAACAGGCTGGATGAAGGGTTTCTCCAACCACAAGAGCCCAGCTGCACAGCGCCAATGCTCTTCCCTCCACACACACTGCCCAGCACTGGGAGCTCTTTCCTCCCAGCAGACACCAGACCTGCTAGCCTCTGGCCCCACCACTGAGGTGGCTGGAGGGAGGGCGGCTCCACCCAGGGCAGCTCCAGAGAGGATGTGCCCACTCCTGCAATCAGCTGAGGCCCACAGAGCCCACCTGAAATCAGAGAGCTATGACCAAGGCAGACCCACTGTGCCACCCACTGCATGCCAACAGCTGGGGCTCCCACGCAGGAAATGGAGTTTGGGTGCTAGAGGGCGCCCTCTACACACATTTATGATCCCATAAGAAACACTAAAAACAAAATGAAGAGGCAGAGGAATTTGGTCCAAACAAAAATACAAGGAAAAACACCAAAAAGAGGGCTTGGTGAAACTGAAACCATCAATCTTCTTGATAAAGATTTCAAAATAAAAGTCATAAACATGCTCACAAATTTACATAAAAGTATTCAGGATGTCAGGGAGGACTTCAACAAAGAGATAGAAATCCTCAAGAAAGGCCACTCAGAGCTGAAGAATACAGTATCTGAAATGAAACATACAATGGAGGATTTAAAAACAGATTAAATGATGTAAAGGAGAAGGTAAATGAAATAGAAATTAGAGAACAGGAAAACAAAGAAGCTAAGGAAAAGAGAAAAACAAATCTCTAGGGATGAAAGAGTAAGACAGCTGTAAGACCAATCCAAATGGAACAATATTCACATAATAAGGGTGCCAGAAGGAGAAGAGAGACACAAATAGATAGAAAGTCTCTTTGAGGAAATAACTATTGAAAACTTCCCCAACCTGGGCATGGAAATAGACACTCAGGTCATGGAAGCACAAATATCACCCAACAAAAGGAACCCCCAGAAGCCAATAAACACCAAGACACATAATAATTAAAATGGAAAAGATCAAGGACAAGGAAAGAGTACTGAAAGTAGCCAGACAGAGAAAAAAAGATCACTTATAAAGGAAACTCCATCAGGCTATCAGCAGACTTCTTGGCAGAAAACTTACAGGCCAGAAGGGAGTAGCATGATATATTTAATGTAATTAAATAGAAGGGCCTCCAAGCAAGAATACTCTATCCAACAAGATTATCATTTAAATTTGAGGCAGTGATTGAAAAAATTTCCAGATAAACAAAAGTTGAGGGAATTCAACAACACCAATTATTCCCACAGGATCTCTTAAAGGATTGCTCTAGATGGAAGTGCTTCTAAGGCTAAACAGATATCACCAGAGAAAATATACTCACAGTAAAGGTAGTAGAACAACTAATTACTAAATAAATATGAAATTAAATGGATTACTCACAAAGTTAGTCAAGGGACACACAAAGAGTACATAATATGACACCTAATATATAGAATGGAGTAGGGAGAAGAAGAAGAAAAAAGAACCATTAAATTGTGTTTGAAATAGAGTAATAAGTAATTTAAAACAGACTGTTAGACAGTAAGGAAGCTATACTTGAAACTTTGGTAATCACAAATCTAAAGCCTACAATAGCAAGAAGTACATATCTATCCATAACCACCCTAAATGGAAATAGAATAATGCACACATCAAAAGACATAGAGTCACTGAATGGATAAAAAAACAAGACCCAACTATATGCTGACTAAAAGAGACTCACTTCAAACCCAAAGACATACACAGACAAAAAGAGAAGGGATGGAAAAGATATTTCATGCAAATAATAGGGAGAGAAAAGCAGGAGTTGCAGTACTTGTATCAGACCAAATATATTTCAAAACAAAGAAAGTAACAAGAGACAAAGAAAGACATTACATAATGATAAAGGGGTCAGTCCAACAAGAGGATATAACCATTATAAATATCTATGCACCCAACACAGGAGCACCTAAATATGTGAAACAAATACTAACAGAATTAAAGGAGGAAATAGAATGCAATGCATTCCTTTCAGGAGTCATCAACACACCACTCACTCCAAAGGACAGATAAGCCAGACAGAAAATAAGTAAGGACACAGAGGCACTGAACAACACATTAGAACAGATGGACCTAATGGATGTCTACAGAACTCTACACCCAAAAGCAGCAGGATACACATTCTCTTCAAGTGCATATGGAATATTTTCCAGAATAGATCGCATACTAGACCATAAAGAGCCTCAATAAATTTAAAAAGATTGAAATTATAACAACCATCTTCTCAGACCACAATGGTGTGAATATAGAAATAAATTACACAAAGAAAACAAAAAAGCCTACAAACAAATGGAGGCTTCACAACATGCTCCTAAATAATCAATGAATCAAAAATCAATAACCAAATAAAAACAGCGGTCAAGTAATATATGGAGACAAATGAAAACAACAACTTAACAGCCACAAAAACCTGTGGGATGCAGTGAAAGCAATTTAAGAGGAAAATATATAGCAATACAGGCTTACCTCAATAAAAAAGAGAGATTTCCAAATAAACAATCTAAACTCACAATTAATAAAACTAGAAAAATGAGGCCCAAAGTTAGTAGAAGAAGGACACAATAAAGATCAGAGCAGAATAAATAAAATTGACAAGAATAAAGCATTAGAAAGAATCAATTAAACCAGGAGCTGGTTCTTTGAGAAAAAAAACAAAATAGATAAACCCCTAGCCAGACTTAATCAAGATAAAAAGAGAGTGTAAACACAAAAACAGAATCAGAAAAGAAAATGAAAAAGCACAATGGACACCACAGAAATACAAAGAATTATTAGAGAATAATATGAAAAATGCACAACCTAGAAGAAATACACAACATTCTAGAAAAATGCAACCTTCCAAGTTTGGCCCAGAAAGAAACAGAAAATCTGAACAGACAAATTAACAGCAATGAAATCAAACTGGTAAGCAAAAAACTCCCTAAGAACAAAATTCCCAGACCAGATGGCTTCACTGCTGAATTTTATCAAATATTTAAAGATGAGCTAATACCCATCCTTCTTAAAGTTTTCCAAAAAGGAGAAGAGGAGGCAATACTTCCAATTTCATTATGTGAGGGCAGCATCACTCTAATACCAAAACCAGGAAAAGACACCACAAAAAAAGAAAATTACAGACCAATATCCCTGATGAACATAGATGCAAAATTTCTCAACAAAATACTAGCAAACCTAACTCAAATATACATCAAAAAGATCATCCATCATAATCAAGTAGTATTTATTTCAGGGATGCAAGTATGGTACAACACTCAAAAATCACCAATACCATACACCACATCAACAAAAAGAAGGATGAAAATCACATGATTATCTCAATAGATCATGAAAAAGCACTTGATTTAATTTAACAACCATTCGTGATAAAAACTCTCAACATAATGGGTATAGAGGGCAAGTACCTCAACATAATAAAGGCCACACGTGACCAACCCACAGCCAACATCATACTTAACAGCAAAGAGCTGAAACCTTTTCCTCTAAAATTGGAAACAAGAGAAGGATGCCTACTCTCCCCACTTTTATTCACCACAGTTCTGGAGGTCCTGGCCACGGCAATCAGACAACACAAAGAAATAAAAGACATTCAGATTGGCAAGGCAGAAGTTAAACTGTCACTCTAGATTACATGATATTATACATAGAAAATCCTAAAGACTCCATCAAAAAACTATTAGAACTAATAATTGAATTCAGGATACAAAAAAGTTGCAGGATACAAAATTAATACACAGAAATTTATTGCATTCCTATGTACTAACAATGATTTAGCAGAAAGAAAGATCAGGAAAATAACTCCATTTACAATTGCAAAAAAAGAATAAAATACTCAGGAATATACCTAACCAAAGAGGTGAAAGACCCTTATGCGGAAAACTACAAGACACTCATGAGAGAAATTGAAGACACCAAAAAATGGGAAGCTATCCCATGCTCATGGATAGGAAGAATTAATATTGTCAAAAATGGCCACCGGCCCAAAGCAATTTATAGTTTCAATGCAATCCCTATCAAAATGCCAATAGCATTATTCAATGAACTAGGGCAAGTAGTTGTAAAATTCATATGGAATGACAAAAGATCCCAAATAGCCAAAGCAATCCTGAGAAGGAAGAACAAATTTGGGGGGATTACACTCCCCAACTTCAGGCTCTACTACAAAACCACAGTAATCAAACTATTTGGTGCTGGCATAAAAACAGACCCCATAGATCTATGGAAAAGAATAGGAGCCCAGATAGAAACACATGTGTATATGGTCAATTAATATATGATAAAGGAGCCATGACTATACAGTGGGAAAAGAACAGCCTCGTGAAAACTAGTGTTGTAAAAACTGGACACTACATGCAAGAGAATGAAACTAGATTATTGTCTAACTCCATACACAAAAGTAAACACAAAGTGGATCAAAGCCTGAATCTAACTCATGAAACCATAAGACAAAAATCATAGGCAAAAATCTCTTGAATATAAGCATGAGCAACTTTTCCTGGACATATCTCCTTGTTCAAGAGAAATAAAATCTAAAATGAAGAATGGGGACAACATCAAACTAAAAATCTTCTATAAGAGCAAATGACACTATGAGCAGAATAAAAAGGTAACCTATAGTATGGGAGAATATATTCATAAAAGACTTATCAGATAATGGGTTAACACCCAAAATATAAAAGTATTCATATGCCTCAACACCAGAAAAACAAATAGGCTGATTTAAAGAAAAGATCGAGGACATTAACAGACACTTCTCCAAAGAAGAAATTCACATGGCCAACAGGCACATGAAAAGATGCTCCACATCACCAAACATCAGGGAAATGCAAATTAAAACCACAATGAGATATCACCTCACACTAGTTAGGATGGCCACTATCCAAAAGACAAGAAACATCAAATGCTGGTGAGGATGTGGAGAAAGGGAAACCCTCCTACACTGTTGGTGGGAATGTAAATTGGTACAACTGTTGTAGAAAGCAGTATGAAAGTTCCCCAAGAAACTAAAAATAGTAATACCATTTGATCAAAACCAGGCAAAGACAGCATAAAAAAATAAGATTACACACAAATATCCTTGATGAACATAGATGCAAAAATAATCAACAAAGTACTAGCAAACTGAATTCAAAAATACATCAAAAACATCATCCATCATGTTCAACTAGGATTTATTCTAGGAATGCAAGGATGATACAACATTCAAAAATTCATCAACATCATCCACTACATCCATAAAAAAGGACAAAAACAGCATGATCATCTCTATGCATTCTAAAATGCATTTGACAAAATTCAACATCCATTCATGATAAAACCTCTCAACAAAATGGGTATAGAGGACAAGTACCTCACCATAATAGAGGCCATATAGGACAATATCATACTTAACAGTGAGAAGCTGAAAGCTTTTCCTCCAAGATTGGGAAAGACAAGGATGCCCACTATCCCCACTTTTATTCAACATAGTTCTGGAGGTCCTAGCCATGGCAATCAGACAACACAAAGAAATAAAAGGCATCCAAACTGGCAAGGAAGAAGTGAAACTGTCCCTGTTTGCAGATGACATGATATTGCACATAAAAAACCCTAAAGAATCCACTCCAAAACAACTAGATCTAGTGTCTGAATTCAGCAAAGCTTCAGGATACAAAATTAATACAGAAATCTGTTGCATTCCTATACACTAACAATGAACTAGCAGAAAGAGAAATAAGGAAAACAATTCCATTCACAATTGCATGAAAAAGAATAAAATACCTAGGAATAAACCTAACCAAGGAAGTGAAAGACTTATAGTCTGAAAACTACAAGACACTCATGAGAGAAATTACAGAAAACACCAATAAATGGAAACACATCCAATGCTCATTGATAGGAAGAATTAATATTGTCAAAATGGCCATCCTGCTTAAAGCAGTCTATAGATTCAGTGCAATCCCTATCAAAATAACAACAGTATTCTTCAGTGAACTTGAGCAAATCATTCTAAAATTCATATGGAATCACAAAAGAACCTGAAAACCAAAGCAATCCTGAGAAGAAAGAAGAAAGGGGGATATCTCACTTCCCAACTTCAAACTCTACTACAAAGCCACAATAATCAAGACAATTTGGTGCAGGCACAAGAACAAACCTATAGACCAATGGAATAGACTAGAGAGCCCAGATATTAACTCAAGGATATATGGTCAATTGATATATGATAAAGGAGCCATGGATATACAATGGGGAAATGACAGCCTCTTCAACAACTGGTGTTGGCAAAACTGAACACCTACATGCAAGAGAATGAACCTGGATTATTGTCTAACATATGCAAAAGTAAATTCTGAATGGATCAAAGACCTGAACGTAAGACATGAAACCATAAAACTCTTCGAAGAAAACTTAGGCAAAAATCTCTTGAATATAAACAAGAGCAACTTTTACCTGAACACATCTCCTCAGGCAAAGGAAACAAAATAAAAAATGAACAAATGGGACTACATCAAGCTAAAAACTTCTGTACAGCAAAGGACATCATCAGAAGAACAAAAAGGTATCTTACTGTATGGGAGGATATATTCATAAATGACATATCTGAGAAGGGGTTAACATCCAAAATATATAAAGAACTCACACACCTCAACACACAAAAAGCAAATAACCCTATTAAAAAGTGGGGGGAGGATATCAACAGACACTTCTCTAAAGAAGACTTTCAGATGGCCAACAGGCACATGAAAAGATGCTCCACATCACTAATCATCAGCTAAATGCAAATCAAAACTACAGTGAGATACCACCTCACACCAGTTAGGATGGCCAACTTAGAAAAGCCACAGAACAACAAATGTTGGTGAAGAATCAGAGAAAGGGGAACCATCCTACACTGGTAGTGGGAATGTGCACTAGTTCAACCATTGTGGAAAGCAATATGGAGCTTTCCCAAAAAAACTAAAAATAGGAATACCATTTGACCTGAGAATTCCACTCCAGGAATTTACCCAAAGAATACAAGTTCTCAGATTCAAAAACATATGCACCCCTATGTTTACTGCAGCACTATTTACAATAGCCAAGATATGGAAGCAACCTAAGTGTCCATCAGTAGATGAATGGATAAAGAAGATGCGGTACATATACACAATGGAATGCTATCCAGCCATAAGAAAGAAACAAATCCTACCATTTGCAACAACATGGATGGAGCTAGAGGGTATTATGCTCAGTGAAATAAGGCAGGCAAGAGGGAGCCAAGATGGTGGCATGAGTAGAGCAGTGGAAATCTCTTCCCAAAACCACATATATTTCTGAAAATTCAACAAATACAACTATTCCTAAAAGAGAGACCAGAAGACACAGGACAACAGCTGGACCACATCCACACCCACAAGAACCCAGCGCCTCACGAAGGAGGTAAGATACAAGCCCTAGCCCAGCGGGATCCAAGCACCACTCACCCCAGCTCCTGTCGGGAGGAGAGTAGTCAGAGTGGGGAGGTAGAGGGGGCCCAGCACTGCTAAACACCCAGCCCTAGCCATCCACACCAGAGCACAGACACAGTGCATGCATGGGGTCCTGGATACTAGGGAAACAGGACAATAAGACCTGTGAGGGGGTCCCTGCAGCCGGCGCCCCTGGGACAAAGAAAAGTGAGTGCTTTTTGGAAGTCTTAAAGAGACAGGGACCCCACAGCTGAACAGAAACATCCTGGGACACTTAGCCCAGCAGCTGGGAATCCCAGGGAACTCCAGTCGCCCTAAACCCCTGGGCAGCAGGGAGCACAGAGGCGCCTTACAGAGATAAAAAGCCTCCCGGCCGTTTCATCTTCAACACAGCTCTGCCATTTCAGAGCGGCAGCCAAGGCAGGCCACGCCCACAGTAAACACGGCTAAACTCCATAGTGGCTGGCAAGAATCAGAGGTCCTGTCTGCCCACAGCTGTCCAGCACAAGCCGCTAGAGGTCACTGTTCTCCAGGAGAAGAAGGCCATAAAGCAACAAGAGACGTTATCCCAGCCATCACTTGTGCCAGCTCCATAAACTATCTCTATCACCATGAAAAGGCAGAAAATTTTGATACAGACCAAAATCACAACCCCTAAGAAGGAGATAACCCTCACCAGTCTTCCTGAAAGAGAATTAAAAATAAAAATCATAAACATGCTGACGGAGATGCAAAGAAATATACAAGAGCTAAGGGATGAAGTCCGGAGAGAGATTACAGAAATGAAACAATCACTGAAAGGATTTATAAGCAGAATGGATAAGATGCAAGAGGCTATTGATGGAATAGAAACCGGAGAACAGGAACACATAGAAGCTGATGCAGAGAGAGATAAAAGGATCTCCAGGAATGAAACAATACTAAGAGAACTGTGTGACCAATCAAAAAGGAACAATATCCGCATTATAGGGGTACCAGAAGAAGAAGAGAGAGCAAAAGGGATAGAAAGTGTCTTTGAAGAAATAATTGCTGAGAACTTCCCCAAACTGGGGGAGGAATAGTTGCACAGACTACAGAGGCACAAAAAACTCCCAACAGACTAGACCCAAAGAGGACAACACCAAGACACATAATAATTAAAATGGCAAAGAACAAGGACAAGAACAGAGTATTAAAAGTGACCAGAGAGAAAAAAAAAAGGTCACCTACAAAAGAAAACCCATCAGGCTATCATCCGACTTCTCAACAGAAATCTTACAGGCCAGAAGAGAATGGCATGATATATTCAGTGCAATGAAACAGAAGGGCCTTGAACCAAGGATACTGTATCCAGCACGATTATCATTTAAATATGAAGGAGGGATTAAAGTTGAGGGAATTTGCCTCCCAGAAACCACCTCTACAGGGTATTTTAGATGGACTGCTCCAGATGGGAGCACTCCTAAAAAGACCACAGAACAAAACACTCAACATATGAAGAATGGAGGAGGAGGAATAAGAAGGGAGATGAATAAACATCAGACTGTGTTTATAATAGCTCAATAAGTGAGTTAAGGTAGACAGTAAGGTAGAAAAAAAGCTAACCTTGAACCTTTGGTAAACACGAATCTAAAGCCTGCAATGGCAATAAGTACATATCTTTCAATAATAACCCTAAATGTAAATGGACTAAATGCACCATTCAAAAGACACAGAGTAATAGAATGGATAAAAAAGCAAGACCCATCCATATGCTGCTTGCAAGAGACTCACCTCAAACCCAAAGACATGCACAGATTAAAAGTCAAGGGATGGAAAAACATATTTCATGCAAACAACACAGAGAAAAAAGCAGGTGTTGCAATACTAGTATCAGACAAAATAGACTTCAAAACAAAGAAAGTAACAAGAGATAAAGAAGGATGCTACATACTGATAAAGGGCTCAGTCCAGCAAGAGATATAACCATTATAAACATATATGCACCCAATACAGGAGCACAAATATATGTGAAGCAAATACTAACAGAACTAAAGGAGGAAATAGAATGCAATGCATTCATTTTGGGAGACTTTAACACACTGCTCACTCCAAAGGACAGAGCCACAAGACAGAAAATAAATAAGGACACAGAGGCACTGAACAACACACTAGAACAGACGGACCTAATAGACATCTATAGAACTCTACATACCAAAGTAACAGGATATACAGTCTTCTCAAGTGAGTGCACATGGAACATTCTCCAGAAAGACCACATACTAGGCCACAAAGAGAGCCTCAGTAAATTCCAAAAGATTGAAATCCCAACCAACTTTTCATACCACAAAGGTATAAAACTAGAAATAAATTGTACAAAGAAAGCACAAAGGCCCACAAACACATGGAGGCTTAACAACATGCTCCTAAATAATCAATGGATCAATGAGCAAATTAAAATGGAGATCCAGCAATATGTGGAAACAAATTACAACAACAATACAAATCCCCAACTTCTGTGGGATGCAGCGAAAGCAGTCTTAAGAGGAAAGTACATAGCAATCCAGGCATATTTAAAGAAGGAAGAACAATCCCAAATTAATAGTCTAATGTCACAATTATTGAAACTGGAAAAAGAAGAACAAATGAGGCCTAAGGTCAGCAGATGGAGGGACATAATAAATATCAAAGAAGAAATAAATAAAATTGAGAAGAATAAAACAATAGAAAAAATCATGAAACCAAGATCTGGTTCTTTGAGAAAATAAACAAAATAGATAAGCCACTAGCCAGACTTATTAAGAGAAAAAGAGAGTCAACACACATTAATAGAATCAGAAATGAGAAAGGAAAAATCACAATGGACCCCACAGAAATACAAAGAATTATTAGAGAATACTATGAAAACCTATATGCTAACAAGCTGGAAATCCTAGGAGAAATGGACAACTTCTTAGAAAAATACACTCTTCCAAGACTGACACAGAAAGAAACAGAAAATCTAAACAGACCAATTACCAGCAACAAAATTGAAGCGCTAATCAAAAAACTACCAACAACAAAAGCCCCGGGCCAGATGGATTTACCTCAGGATTTTATCAGACATACAGAGAAGACATAACACCCATTCTCCTTAAAGTTTTCCAAAAAATAGAAGAGGAGGGAATACTCCCAAACTCATTATATGAAGCCAACATCACCCTAATACCAAAACCAGGCAAAGACCCCAACAATAAAGAAAACTACAGACCAATATCCCTGATGAATGTAGATGCAAAAATACTCGACAAAATATTAGTGAACCAACTTCAAAAATACATCAAAAGGGTCATACACCATGAGCAAGTGGGATTCATCCCAGGGATGCAAGGATGGTACAACATTCGAAAATCCATCAACATCATCCACCACATCAGCAAAAAGGACAAAACCCATATGATCATCTCCATAGATGCTGAAAAAGCATTCGACAAAATTCAACATCCATTCATGATAAAAACTCTCAACAAAATGGGTATAGAGGGCAAGTACCTCAACATAATAAAGGCCATATATGATAAACCCAAAGCTAACATCATACTGAACAGCGAGAAGCTGAAAGCTTTTCCTCTGCAATCGGGAACAAGACAGGGATGCCCATTCTCCTCACTGTTATTCAACATATTACTGGAGGTCCTAGCCATGGCAATTACACAATGCAAAGAAATAACAAGGATTCCAAGTTGGTAAAGAAGAAGTTAAACTGTCAGTATTTGCAGATGACATAATATTGTACATAAAAACCCCTGAGGCCTCCACTCCAAAACTACTAGAACTAATATCGGAATTCAGCAGTTGCAGGATATAAAATTAACACACAGAAGTCTGTGGCTTTCCTATACACTAACAATGAACCAATAGAAAGAGAAATCAGGAAAACAATTCAATTCACAATAGCATCAAAAAGAATAAAATACCGAGGAATAAACCTAACCAAGGAAGTGAAAGACCTATACCCTGAAAACTATAAGATACTCTTAAGAGAAATTAAAGAGGACACTAACAAATGGAAACTCATCCCATGCTCCTGGCTAGGAAGAATTAATATCATCAAAATGGCCATCCTGCCCAAAGCAATATACAGATTTGATGCAATCCCTATCAAATTACCAGCAACATTCTTCAATGAACTGGAACAAATAGTTCAAAATTTCATATGGAAACGACAAAGACCCCAAATAGCCAAAGCAATCCTGAGAAGGAAGAATAAATTGGAGGGGATCTAGCTCCCCAACTTCAAGCTCTACTACAAAGCCACAGTAATCAAGACAATCTGGTACTGGCACAAGAACAGAGCCACAGACCAGTGGAACAGAATAGAGACTCCAGACATTAACCCAAACATATATGGTCAATTAATATATGATAAAGGATCCATGGACATACAATGGGGAAATGACAGTCTCTTCAACAGATGGTGCTGACAAAACTGGAAGCAACATGTAAGAGAATGAAACTGGATCACTGTCTAACCCCATATACAGAAGTAAATTCAAAATGGATGAAAGACCTGAATGTAAGTCCTGAAACCATAAAACTCTTAGAAAAAAACATAGGCAAAAATCTCATGGACATAAACATGAGCAACTTCTTCATGAACATATCTCCCCCGGCAAGGGAAACAAAAGCAAAAATGAACAAGTGGGACTATATCAAGCTAAAAAGCTTCTGTACAGCAAAGGACACCATCAACAGAACAAAAAGTTATCCCACAGTATGGGAGAATATATATTCGTAAATGACAGATCCTATAAAGGGTTGACATCCAAAATATATAAAGAGCTCACACACCTCAACAAACAAAAAGCAAGTAATTCAATTAAAAAATGGGCAGAGGAGCTGAATAGACAGTTCCCTAAAGAAGAAATTCAGATGGCCAACAGACACATGAAAAGATGCTAAACATCGCTTGAGAAATGCAAATTAAAACCACAATGAGATATCATCTCACACCAGTAAGGATCGCCATCATCAAAAAGACAAACAACAATTGTTGACGAGGTTGTGGAGAAAGAGGAAGCCTCCTATACTACTGGACTACTGGTGGGAATGTAAGTTAGTTCAACCATTGTGGAAAGCAGTATGGAGGTTCCTCAAAATGCTCAAAATAGAAATAGCATTTGACCCAGAAATTCCACTTCTAGGAATTTACCTTAATAATGCAGCACTCCCGTTTGAAAAATACAGATACACACCTGTTTATCGCTGCACTATTTACAATAGCTAAGATAGAAGCAACCTGAATGTCCATCAGTAGATGAATGGATAAAGAAGATCTGGTACATATACATAATGGAATGTTACTCAGCCACAAGAAAAAAGCAGATCCTACCATTTGCAACAACATGGATGGACCTAGAGGGTATTATGCCCAGTGAAATAAGCCAGGCAGAGAAAGACAAGTACCAAATGATTTCACTCATATGTGGAGTATAAGAACAAAGAAAAACTGAAGGAACAAAACAGCAGCAGAATCACAGAACCCACGAATGGACTAATAGTTACCAAAGGGAATGGGACTGGGGAGAATGAGTGGGAAGGGAGGGACAAGGGTGGGAAAAAGGAAGGGGGCTTTACGATTAGCATGTATAGTGTGGGGGGCACGGGGAGGGCTGTGCAACACAGAGCAGACAAATAGTGATTTTACAGCACCTTACTACGCTGATGGACAGTGACTGTGAAGGTGTATGTGGGGGGGTACTTGGTGAAGGGGGAACCCTAGTAAACATAATGTTCTTCATGTGATTGTAGATCAATGATACCAAAATAAAAAATTTAAAAATATAATAAAGAAAGAAAGAAAGAAAGAAGGCAGGCAGCGAAAGACAAATATCAAATGGTTTCCTCATTTGTGGAGTATAACAACAAAGCAAAACTTAAGGAACAAAATAGCAGCAGACTCATAGACTCCAAGAAGGGACTAGTGGTTACCAAAGGGGAGGGGTAGGGGAGGGCAGGTGGGGAAGGAGGGACAAGGGGATTGTTGGGTATCATGATTGGTGCACGTGGTGAGTGTGGGGTCACTGGGAACACCGCGTAGCTATGAAAAGGTAAATAGGGTCTCTGTGGCATCTTACTGCACTGATGGACAGTGATTGCAATGGGGTGGGGGCTCAATAATAAGGGTGAATGTAATAATAACATTGTTTTTATTGTGAAGCCTTCATAAGACTGTTTATCAATGATACCTTAAAAAATATGGCACGATTTAAAAAATTAAAAATAAATAACTAAATAAATAAAGACCAGTTGTGTGGTTTATTATTGAGTGCCTTAGTGAGCTCCACACACTGAAATACCCACAGTGCCTAGGCAGGCGGTAGCAGACACTGGGATCCTGGGTAAGGTGCATTGCCCTCTTCAAAGCCTTAATTGTGGGGTGCTTGAGTATTTTCTCCTTGGTTCTTTTCCCTCCCCAGCAAAGAATTGAAGGGCAGAGACAGTAGTGAAGCAGAATTAAAGTTTTATTTGAATGCACTCTAAAGGAGAAACAGGCTACAGTCTAGGGAGACAAAGGCATGTTTACTTGCTTCTCTGGAGTAGGACAGAGAGTGAAGACCTGTGCTTAAAGTCTGGTAAATAGAATGGAGTAGCAAAGTGACAAAGACACCACTGGAATAAGCTGAGCAGTAAGAAGTCTTTTAAACAGACACACTCCAAGAAAGGGGAGTGCAGGCTACCTCCGAGAGGAGCGCCAAAAAGCTGGGATTCAGTCTCTTAAGGCTTTCAAAAACAGGGCAAAAGTAAAGGGGCCGAATGTGGACTTGTCAAGCAGCCTCACCTCATGATTCTATTTCTTGTGAGAGACACTATGTCACTGTCTATAGCCAGTCCTCAAAGTAATTCTGTAGGATGAACCTTTTGTTCCTCTGTAAGATAGTGGCTACTCCCAAGTACTGTGAGCAAACACATCAGTTAAGACTGCTTGCCCTGCTTTAAGATAACTTCCTCCTGTTCTTATTATGCTAATATCAGCATTTTGTAGGAAAATTGATTATGATGCCTGTCCCATGTCTCTGCCCTCTCTCATCTGCATTAGCTGGAGTAGGTCTCAGGATCATCCCAGATTCACAGCATGTGGAAGGAAGTTGCACTGAAAAGGGCATGAACTCTGTGAGTCCCTTCTGGCTCTCTGGCTTGATGGACTCCCAGAGTTCTCCATGGGCCCCATGCTCTTTCCACCCCATGCATATCTGTGTCTATGCCTAACAACACTCTGTGCTGACTTTGAAAATGAGGGCATCCTGCTCTGCAGGATGACTGTGAAGACTCAATGGGCTGATGTGTGCAGAGTTCTCCCAAATCTCTTCAGTGGACACACAGCAGTTGCCATGAGAGGTAAATACACAAGTTTCTTCTGGGTCGTAGGACTCCTGAAACTCTTCCCGCTTCTGGATTCATCGTCTACCACTGGTGGGGGCGCACTGAGGTCTGCATGAAAATCCTACAGGAGCCATGCACCTTTCCCATACTAGCTCAGACTACAGCAGCCAGGGCTGCGCTCTAGCTGGCTTGGCAGGCATAGTGGCAGGTCTGCCTTCCAGGCCCTGGGCAGTCGCTGAGCAAACGCCTTAGGCTCAGAGCTGCTCACTGACCCCCAGCACAGTGCTCACAGAACGCATTGGTGAGACAAGAATCCAGTCCAGGCCCCTCTCCCTAGGTCTCTCTGCTGCAGTCCAGGCCTTCCTGGGAAATGGACGTGCAGAAAAGCAGGGTCTGGGGAAGGGCAGGAGACTGGAGTTGAAAGAACTGGGTATCTGCAGTTGGTGTCCCAAAACTCCTGTCAGAGGCTTGATCTTATCAAGACAGAAGGAACATGAGAATACAGAACACCCAGAAACGGACTCACCACCACCGAGTTTCTGTGCAGCCCTGTTGGAATAAACTCTGGGGTCCCAAAGAGAGCTGCTCCCCTGAGAGTTAATGCCCCTCTAACTGCACTGAGGCATCCTGGCCCTTATGAGGCCGCCACCCACTGGCAATCAACTCGGGTGGCAAAGGAGAGGGATGGGCAGCTCCTCGGTGTTTCCAGGTGAAACAAGTCCTCTTCCCATAAAGCCTCCTCCTGCTGCCCCATTTCAGGGCAGACCAGGGGGTTCTCATGTGAAATGGCCCTTTTCCTTCTCAGTTTATCATGACTTCACCCTTGCTGTCCAAACCTGGAGCTCAGCTGGGGCTGCAATTCTGTCTTCAGCTGCAGCCTGCTGTCAGGCAGCTGCATCAGTGGGGTCTCTCCCTGCACACTGGGTGAGACCTCAGCCTGGATGGCGGACCGTTCTGGGCTCTGATGGGGAAAGAATTCTCCCCAGGTCTGAAGAGAGTAGGAAAGGAAGGAATTCATTAAAGTAAGAGTCTCCGTGAATGGCAGCACCCGGGCAGGCAGAGAAGAGCAGGGAAGGGCAGAAGGAGGGAGGGGAAGCTCACTGAGCTGCTGGGCACAGGGCAGACGCCCTGCCCACTCCAGAAGCCAGGTCACCTGGCGCCCAGTGTCCCCTTGGATCTGCATGGCGTGGGGACTGGGTCCCTACTGAAAGGAAAGGAGTGACACACAGCAGCAATTCACCAGAGAAATCCGCTTTATTAGGGAAAGGTGCTGGGTTATATAGGAAGGGGCATGGGGTGATTGAGGTGTCACTTCTACGGGGCTGGTGGCTATTGGCTAGGTGCTGAGATTGGGGGGGGCGAGAGGTGATTGGGCTTCAGGTGGCACCAGCGGGAACCAAGGACCTGGAAGAGAAGCAGGAAGTTCGCGATCTTACTGGTGGAGGCCCTTCATTCCCCCCTTTCTCCTCTATGGGGTTATGGACATTGCTTTTCTCTCTGACTGCTTCCTGCTGAAAGGGGGTGGAGAAGAGAGTGAGGGCTTGAGGACTGGGAGGAAAGTGTTGATAGGACTCCCCACAGTAAGGACGAGTAGGTGTGGACTTCTTCAGGTTGGAAATCAATGAAGGTTCCCTGTAACCATAGGTCGAGGACCTGTTGATTCCAATGGTGGTGCCAGGAGGATACAGATGCCAGAAGCCAGGCGTCTGCGGCCATTGTTTCCAGGAACAGTTTCCAGCAGAGAGAGGGGTCCATCTCAGCATGTGGTGAGGAGGTTACGTGAGGGTGAGGGATCTTCTGTGGCCAGAAGCTGATAGTCGCTGAGTAAAAGCTGGTTGAAAGTTTGATTAGAGATTTTTCCGACTTGGGATTTGATTATCTTTATTATACAGGGTAAGAAGAGACAGGAAAGAATGATTATTATGGGGCCTGCAATGGGCCAGAGCCAGGTGAGGAAGGGGTTTGTTAGTATTGAAGAGAATGGGTTGGAATTGGAAGCAGAGTGGAGACTGGAGGCAAGGTCGGTGAGTTTGGTAATGTCAGTTTCTACAATGCCGGATTCGTTGATGTAATAGCAGCACTCTTCTTGAAAGAAAACACAGGTGCTGCCCTTCTCGGCTGTAAGCAGATTTAAGGCCCGCCGATTTTGAAGGGTGACTTTAGCTAGCAAAGTGACCTACCTGTCTTTGGAGAGAAGCCAAGGAATCAGCAGTGGATGTCAGGGCTCCCTCAAGTTTGGCGTTGAAATCTTTAATTGCCCATAGAGAGTGACCCAAGGCTCCCCCAGAAAATCTTGCCTCAATGGCTGAGGTGGTCAAAGAGATACCGACCATGATGGGAAGGAAAGCAGCCCTTTTTGTGCGTGAGGGCAAGGGAGGTTGGAGCTCAGGAAATTCTGCCATGCTGTAAAGTGTAAGCTGTGGGATTAAGGTGATGAGAATGCAGGGTGTGCTGGAGTTGGGAGGCAGTGAAGTGCTCTGGATGGGGGTGGAGTTGGGCCTACACAGTGGTGGATGGTGAGATTATCTGCGTATTCTGGTTCCCATAGGGGTATGTCTGCCAGGGGGCAGAGGGGTTGTCCTTCTGCATGGAAGGAGTAGTTGGAAATATTAAGGGGCACGGCGGCCAGCAGTGGGCGCTGTAGTGACGCGCACAAGAAACTATTGGCGGTGTTAAGGGTGTGGTTGAGAAAGATGGTGGTGTCCTGAATGAGCTGTAATGAAGAGTAGGAGAAATTGGAAGAGGGGCGGGGACAAGAAGATGAAGAGGCGCTGTCAAGAGTTTGAATAATGACTTTTTCGGAATGTCTGATATCTGATGCAACTTGAGAGATCTGGGAATGAGAGGGAACATACTTTCCAGAGATATGAAGGGTACTGTGGGGGGTTGAGGACCCCCTGTAGTAAACTGAGGCTGTGACTCTGGCAGCTCATCGAGAATCCCAGGGATCTGGGATTGATAAGGAGAATGAGCCGTTGGGATATTTCATGAATGGTTGGAGGAGTAATACTGTGGGTACCGGGAGTTACCCATGTAGTGAATGGCGCAAGACCAGTATGGACATCTCCCATAGGTGTCTGGCCATCGCCTGCAATAGGCTTGTTTTTGGTCATAGAGGAAGCAGAGGTAGAGAGAATAAGGGTAGCTGCTAGTGAACACTTCGGTGGAGGGAGGAAAGTAGAGGTATAAAGGCTCAGAGCAGCTTTTCAGAGGGCAGTCTGATGTGGTAATCAGGGCAGTAACTTTTGTTTGATGCTGTGTGTAAGTCTGTCTGACTTTGAATCGCCATACAAAGGAGGCTGGGGGGGCGGGGAAGACAATAGGAATGAGGAAAAAAAGCGAGAGAGCAGTAAAGGAGGAAAAAGTCATGATTCGGGTATGGATGGCAAAAGGGGTGAACAGGATTTTGGAGGAAAGAGGACAGTAAGGTCAGGAGTCTGGAGGGAGGGAGAGTCTGTAAACTTTTGTAGGTTAAGAGATCTTTTAGGTGATGTGGGGACAAAATGGTAAGGGGGGCCCTGAATGTTAGTTTATGAGCTTCCATCTGCAAGAGCTGTCCAGCGGCTAATGCCCATAGGCAGGGGGCCTATCCCCGAACTGTGGGGTCTAATTGCTTGGAGAGATAAGCTACTGGGGCAAAGGATGGGCCATAATATTGGCCTAGGACTCCTAGAGCTTGACTGGACCTCTCATGAATGTATAATGAGAAGGGTTTTGACAAATCAGGGAGATGGAGAGCTGGAGCTTCCACAAGGGCTTGACGGAGCTTAATGAAGGAGTGTCAGGGTGAGGATGATAATGGTTCTTCAGGGGGGCTCTTGCTGAGGTCGTATAGGGGTCTTGCTAACAGGGAGAAGTTAGGGATCCAGGCTCTAAAATACCCAGCCAGGTCTAGAAAGGAAAGGATTTCTGTCTTGGTTTTGGGAAGGGGGAGGTCAGAGAGGAGTCGTTTTCTTTCTAAGGTAATGGACATTTTTTCTTGAGCAGAAGGAATCCAAGGTAAGTGACAGAAGGGGAAGAGATTTGAGCTTTGACGGGAAATACCCAGTAACCTCTGGAAGCTAGAAGGTTAAGTAGAGAGGCAGTGTCAAGTTGAGACTGTTTCCACGAGGGACTGCAGAGTAGAAGATTTTCTACGTATTGTAATAAAGTGGACTCGGAGTGATCATGATGAAACTGTTTGAGGTCCTGAGCTAGGACTTGTCCAAAAATATGGGGACTATCTCGGAAGCCTTGTGGCAAAACTGTCCAAGTGAGTTGTTCAGAATGTCTCGTGCATGGGTCCACCCAGGTGAAGGCGAAAAAATCTTGGGAGGGGGGGTCCAGAGGGATAGATAAAAATGCGTCCTTTAATGTGGTTGTTAGGGGAGAGCATAGTAAACATAGTACTCTTCATGTAAGTGTAGATTAAAGATTAAAAAAAAGAAAGAAAGAAAGAAAGAAAGAAAGAAAGAAAGAAAGAAAGAAAGAAAGAAAGAAAGAAAGAAAGAAAAGGGGGACTACTCCTTGATAGGATAAAACTATTGCTAAATCAAAGATCAACGCATGCTTTAAATATCCTTAATGTTGATCACTTAAAGGGTGTCAGATGATCAGCTATGGAGGTACTCTTTTCTGATAATATTCCTTTCTCTTAAAAAAAAAAAAGGCAGTCCCTGTGTGCTGACCTCCAATGAGTTCTGCACAGTGGTATAGAGGGCATGTCAAAGTGTGGGCAAAGGGTCTGTTTGTTTCTATGCAGAAGATCAAGGCCTAGCTTGGATACCCAGAAAATGAACTAATATACGATATGAGGAGGAGCTTCCGGCATCAGCACTCTCTGGAGGACTCGTGCCGGGGGATGATCATCAAAAAGCCTCCACAGGGATCCGGACGATGCTGCGGTTGTGGCTGCGTCCACCCCACCGTTTCCTGGACTTGCCATTGGAATGAGGAGGGAGATGTCTAGGCTGGCATGTGCATACAGTGAGACAACGAATTTGACCGGATCTGTACTGTTGGAACTCAACCAGGAGTTGGGAGGGGTGCAAGTTGTAGCGCTCCAAAATCTTATGACTATAGACTATCTACGGTTAAAAGAACATATGGGATGTGAACAGATCCCAGAAGTGGGCTGCTTTAATTTGTCTGATTTTTCTCAGACTGTTCAAGTACAGTAGGACAATATCCATCATATCATAGAGAAATTTTCACCAATGCCTAGGGTGCCTAAATGGTTTTCTTGGCTTCACTGGAGATGGATGGTAATTATAGATTTGCTTTGTTTATGTCACCGTGTTCCTATTATGTTAATATGTGAGCGCAAGTTAGTTAGTAGTTTAAAACCTATACATGCTTAAGGTACTCTACAAGAAGATATGTCAAAGAAATAATCAATCCTCCCATGTTTTCTTCCGTATGCTACCTCTACAGTTTTTCTTCTTCCTTCCTAATTACAACCCTTAAATAGAATTCGTGCCTCATATCGAATTTGCCGAGTATCATAATTCCTCCAGGTGGTAAAGATACCTCGAGACAAGTGCTGAGCATAGAAGCCACAGGGCATAAATCTGCAAAGAAGTAAAAAGCTAACCTTTTCAAACAATATGGCTTCTCTCTCACTTATCAACTTTACATTTCCCTGTATGGCCCCGGAAGATGACTGGTTAGCCAGAGACGGGTAAGATTCCTCAAGGGAGGAACAACCTAAGACAGGCACAGTCGCAGGGGGGCCATCAGGTGAGAAATTGGGGATCAACAGAGGTGAGGCTCAGAACCTCACCCCCCCTGCTTTGAGAGAAATCTTCTGCATCCGTGGATGTTTTGCTGCCCTTGTCTAGCTTGGATTAATACTTAGTCCATAGGCACACACCTGATCATCTACATTTGCCCTCTTACAGCACTAAACTATGTTTTCTACCTTTATCTTGCATCTACCTACCACTTCAGCATTTTATTAAAAATAAAAATAATAATAATAATAGGAAAAATGTGGGATCAACATATAAATCAAGTACAAAAATCAAATGAATATTCATATTTGACCTGATGGTTTATAGGTCATATTGCATGATCAAAACCGAAAGTTTCTGTGATGACTGCCCTTGTACTGTTCACCATGTAAGAATTTATTCACTATGTAAGAATTCGTTCACCATGTAAGAACTTGTTCGTTATGCTTCAGAAGATTGGAGACTGACGAGAATTAGGCTTGAGATGGATTAATGATTGTACATTGAGCATTGACCCCCCTATACTGAATTTTATTGTTGTTAACAACCATTTGATCAATAAATATGAGAGATGCCCTCTCAAAAAAAATAAATAAATAAATAAATAAAAATAATAATGATAATAAAGGGAGAAATGTGGGATCAACATATAAATCATGTATAAAAATCAAAGGAATATTCATATTTGACCTGATTGTTTATAGTTCATAATGCGTGATCAAAACTGAAAGTTTCTGTGATGACTGCCCTTGTACTATTCACCATGTAAGAATTTATTCACTATGTTAGAATTCGTTCACCATGTAAGAACTTGTTCGTTATGCTTCAGAAGATTGGAGACTGATGAGAATTAAGCTTGAGATGGATTAATGATTGTACATTGAGCATTGACCCCCTATACTGAATTTTATTGTTGTTAACAACCATTTGATCAATAAATATGAGAGATGCCCTCTCAAAAAAAAAATGCGTCCTTAAGATCTAGGACTGAGAAGTGGGATGCCGAGGCAGGGATCTGCCATAAAAGGGTGTATGGATTTGGAACTAAGGGATGGATAGGGACAACGGCCATGTTGATAAGGCAAAGGTCTTGGATGAGGCAGAAAGATCCGTTGGTTTTTTTAACAGCTAATATGGGGGTATTAAATGGGGAGTGAGTGGGTCTGAGGTAATTTTTGTTTAAGAGATCTTGAATGATGGGTTGGAGGCCTATGAGGGCTGAAGTGGTTAGGGGGTATTGGGCCTGACAGATATACTGAGAGGGGTCTCGTAATTTGAGATAGGCAGGAGGACATAGAGCCACGGAGGGGCTTGTAATGTCCCAAACTTCGGGATTTACACGGTGTATGAGGGCGGAACCGGAGTTTTCATTGGGTAGAGGGGGGTCGTCGGCTATGAGGGCTATCAGAAAGGGAGTACTGGGGCTTTGGGAGTGGATATAGTTATGGAAACATGGAGGAGAGAAAGGATGTCCCGTCCTAGTAAAGGCATGGGACACTGGGGCATAACCAGGAAGGAGTGGGAGAAAGGTATGGAATTGTCTTGGATTGTACATAAAATGGCGGGGGGGGGGGTTTAATGGGAAAATCTGTTTACCTCCTACCCCGACTATAGGAGTAATGGCAGGCATGGTAGGGCCCCGGTATTCTCGCAAGACTGAGAAGGTGGCTCTTGTATCTAGGAGGAAGGAGATGGGGCAACCGTCTACTATTAAGGTAACCCTGGGCTCCTGTTTGGTGATGGAAATGGTCGGGCTAGAAGACTCCAGGCCCCGTCAATCTTCTTCTGCCAGCCCTACTATGGCGGGCTTATGATGGGGGTTGTTCATCCAGCCTCCCCTTCTGGTGGTTGTGAAATCAGACCCCCAGTGGCCCATTTTGTGGCATCTGGGGCATGGGACGGTAAGAGATCTGGGGGAGGGGCATGCCCTTGACCAATGTCCCTGTTTTCTGCTCTTGAAACAAGCTCCTGGGGGGGGCTTGTTTGTAGAGGGGCACCCAGGTTGTGGTTTTATCAGCTGGGTCAACATTTGGAAATTGGCCTGATCAGCCTTTTGTTTACAGCGTTCTTTCTCCTCCTCCCGGTTATGGAAGACTTTAAAGGCCACTGTTAGGATCTCCGTCTGTGGGGTAGCGGGGCCCTGTTCTAACTTTTTGAGTTTAGCTTTAATGTCGGGGTAGCTTTGAGCTAGGAAGTATGTCATAAGGACATGTCTTCCGTCAGGCGTTTCTGGGTCAAGGCTAGTATACTGTAATAGGGCTTGAGTGAGTCTGTCTAAGCTATGTCCTGGCATGGGGTGATAATTTTGGGAGGCCCTCGGGACCAAGTCTGAGAGGGACTGAAGGGTTCTGGCTCTGTCTGTGGGGGAGTGACACGGTCCAGCCACGCCTAGTCGAGTAGGTCTTGAAGTGCAGAAGGGGGGCGAACAAAATAAAGAAAGAAAGAACTGGGAGGGCTGACGCTCCCATGCGTTGCCAGCCAGCAGCCCAGCTGCTTGTCTCTGCCGCTCCAGTTGGGCTTGAACTCACGACTCTGAGATTAAGAGTTCCATGCTCTACCAACCGAGCTACAGCAGGGCTCCAGTTAGTTGCTTATGGAATGCATAAACAGAATGTTCTTTGTTCTCCATTCCTGCCACATCAGCAAGTGGGGGAAGGGCATAGCTAGAAGCAGGGGTGGTGTTTCTACACATCTTCAAGGTCTCCCTATTTTCAGAGTGAGGAGTCTTGGCTCGTCTTCGAGGAAAAGATATGTTTTTGTGGACAGATAACTTCCAAGGACTGCACCAGTTGTTCTTAAGCTTGTGCTTTCCTATGCTGCATTCAGACATGGGGGAAGGTGCTTTCCCATTCTGCCTACAAACATGTGAGAAGATAAAGGCAGTCCCCAACAGGGGAGAAACAGGTGATGAGGGCAAAGAAGGAGGAGGCCCCTGGGACCTAGTTAAAGGGGGCTGAAAGGCTCAGGCTTAATCTGCGGGTTACGAAGGTGGAGGAGGTGAGATGGGGGAGGAGATGGTGGAGGAGGAAGGGAGAAGGGCTGTTGTAGGAGAAGAAGGGGGAGGGAGTGAACTGGAGGCTTCTGTGGGGGTGGCAGCTTGCAGGCTAGGAGAACTTGGGGGGAGGGGCGGGGGAAGGAGGAGGCGGAAAGCTTCGATATAGGGAATCTCCTTCCATTTTTTCAGGCGCTGGCAGTAGTTAAAGAGATTGTGAGTGATGTTAGGATCAAGAGTTCCCTCTGCGGGCCATTGGTTATTATTGTCTAGGGGGTATGTCAGCCAATCTTGGGAGCAGTATTTACGGAGAAGTTTTGGTTTTATATCAGGCGTCAGGGAGAGGGTAGCTAGATACTTGAGCAGGCATTCAAGAGGTGAATCTTTAGGGAGGGATGAGGAGGCTCCCATGGCTAAAGGACAGAGAAGGAGACAAACAGGGGAAGATGAACGGAAATCCTCGGACTGGAAGCAGACCACAAGGAGACAAAGGGAGTCCCCAATGATCCTTGGTGGTCTGCGGAAACTCGTATATGAGTCGGAATTTCTTGGGAAGTGTGGGTCGTCACCCAGACTTCTCTAAGAAGGCAGAGTGCCGAAGTCACGAGGTACCTAGTACTAGGAATTTTCGACAGACAGAATGGATTTCGGCAGATGGAACAGAAGGAGGAGGGGGGATAAAGGGAGAGTTCTCATCCGCAAAGGAGTCACCTCGTTTATGGCTGTTGGAGGAGGGGCCTGAGGGTCTGCCACAGCCATGAAGGCCTGGGGCAGGAATTTATGGCTGTTGGAGAAGGGCCCTGAGGGTCCGCCGCAGCCATGAAGGCCTGAGGCGGGGAGAGTTCCCTCCTTGTCCCAGAGCGTCAGGGCCTTGCTGGACGATCACGGTCAATGGCAGTGCGATAGCTCGGGGAAGAGTGGCCCACTCCGGGGGGAAAACTTACCTGAAGGCCAGAGAGGAGTGGTGAGTGTGATGAGCCAGTGCCGGAAAAAGAGGACGAGGGCAAGCTGCTGCTGGTGTTGGGGGGAAGACGGGGCCCAGTTGGGGTGTCCCATCTCCCGGGTTTTGGCACCAATGAAAGGAAAGGAGCGACACACAGCAGCAATTCACCAGAGAAATCCACTTTATTAGGGAAAGGTGCTGGTTTATATAGGAAGGGGCATGGGGAGATTGAGGTGTCACTTCTATGGGGCTGGTGGCTATTGGCTAGGTGCTGGGATTGGGGGGGGCGAGAGGTGATTGGGCTTCAGGTGGTGCCAGCAGGAACCAAGGACCTGGAAGAGAAGTAGGAAGTTCGCCATCTTATGGGTGGGGGCCCTTCACCTACCACCCCAGGACTGGGGGGAGCCACAGAGTACAGATGGAGTGAGAGTATGTTCTGAGAATTCCACTTCCCTACTGGTCTGAAATAAAACAGGGAGAGAAAAGGTTTGCATTAGGACTGCAGAAAGAAGCTGAGTGCAAAAGCCAGTGAGAGATGCCTCTGGAGGTGGAGGTCAGAGAGGTCTTATCTTTATCAGGGAAAAGAGTTCAGAGACAAGTGCAATCAGCTTACACACAAAAAGTTTATTTGGTTAAGAAAGACAGAACACACTCAGACAGGAGTGTGGGCAACCTCAGGAGGCCGCTTACAGGTTCAGGGTCTGGGGTTTTATAGGGCCTTTTGGGTAGGGCGCAGCATAAGGCATGATGCATACAGGTGATTCATAATTCCTTTGAACTTTTGTCTTAAGAACAGGGTTATTAGGTGACACTGCTGACCTAGATCTCAGCATTCTTTATTGTAACTCCAGGGAGAGGAAATCCTGGGGCAAAATATTTCTAAAACTGAAATCAGTCAAGGGGAGAAATAAAGTTTAAAACCCATTTACTGTTTAGAAACTGCAGTCTGGGGCTGATTCTCTCTTCTGCTCAGGCAGAAGTCAACCAGCCCTCCCCTTAAGCTCTCAGGTTTAGATAAGTCTTTAGTTACCCAGGTAATTACCCACTGATATGGAGATAAAAGGCTCTCCACCCCTGAGGAATGCCTATTGATTTGCAGATCAACTAAAGCCATACTTCTCTCCACCCCTGAGGATGCACTAAAGCCTGGTGAGATATTCTGGAAATATTGCAATTTTACCCACACTTTACCCACACAGGTTCATTTACACTTTGGAGGTCTATCTCTCATCCTGGTTACAGAGTAAATTGATTAAGGGGAAGAAGAACAGCATATAGGTTAAGTTAAAGAATAAACCAGGCCTTTTCACAGGCTAGGTAGATTTTACAATGGCGTGACCCTCATCCCATTTCCCTGCTCTTCCTCAAGGTGACTTGTGCACTGGAGGGGTACCCAGCTGGAGCAGCCCCACCTCTGCCACCCCACAGCCCTTCCCCAGGCTGAGGGATAGGAGCTCCAGCTTGGGTAGGAGGAGGTGTCTGACCTCAGCCAAGCCTTTGTGTTAGACTTCTCCTTACCAAGCAGCCATGAAGACGTGGAAAAGCAATTTGCTTCCCTCTGTCTCTTAAAAGCCAGCTGATAACAAAAAAATATCCCCTCCCTGAAATAGAGACAAAAATAATGTGCCCCGTGTTTTGAACTGTCCATCCTAGCAGAATGACTGCTTCTCTTACAGTTATTCCTCTTCCACAGGGAGGCCATGCAGGGATGGGGGTGCACAGTAGTGACAAATAAGGCCTTCGCAGTTACCCCATCCCCTTGACAGCTACTTATACAGTGCACAGTGAACCATTTTCAGTCTGCTTCTGCTTCCTGGCCCACAGCAGTGAGACAGGGACCATGGGTGTAGTCAGAGTAGGGTGAGGGCCTCTGGGTCAGAACAATGTGACAATGGGCAAAGAAGTCCCTACTGAAACTCTCTGTTAAATATTAATGTTAGGCTGGAGGAAGGAAAAACAAGGACATGCAAACAGAACAGAGAGATGCCATAGGAGGAGAACAGACCAGACCCCAAGGTCCATGCCTTATATGGAAAGGGGGCAGCTCTTCCTGAATTACATCCTTCTGATGTGCCAACTAAGACCCGGATGTCAGCCTCCTCCCTCTTTGAAGGAAAAAAAGTTTCTAGTTGTCTATTATGTCACCTCTAGCCAATCATATCTCTCCACACCCCCTAGGATAGCTTGCCCACTCCCCCTGCTCCTAACCCCTTATAAGCCCCCACCTCCCTGACTGAGTGTGACTTCCCCAGCCTGTAATACCCAGACCGTAGAACATCACCTGGGAGTTGCACTCAAATAAACTACCTGGCCCTTTGTTGCCTCTCTTCGCCTGCTTATTTTGGCTAAACTTTATCTTACAATTAAGTTCTGGAACCATTCTTCAGTAAGGTCAGTTAATATTCCCCAGATGGGGAAGAGTGGCACGTGTTCAGTCACACTAATCCTTTGTAGCCATGTGTAAGATTCACTTTAGCATACTAAAAGGCCCAGGCCTATGTGGTGTGTTTCCTCCTTCAGATCTGACAAAGTGATTTTACAAACTGAACAACTAACTTAGCATGCAGACCCAGCTGTAGACAACGTGGTAAAAGGCAGGAAGAATTTCATCTTAAAGATAAGATTGCATTTTAACACCCAGAAAGTTCAAGAGGCAGGATTCTTTAACAAATAGACAATACCTCAGCCCACCTTGGGGGCTGGGTGGACAGCCTTTTGATGTGCTCCCAGACCAAGACACCAGTGTCCCAGAGAGAAATCAAGGCAGGAAATTCATTAATTAAGTTAATCTTTAATATTCAGGGACCACTTAACAAGTCCACACATCAAAGTTTGTTTCCATGTTCTCAAAAATCCTCAACTGCCTATAAAACCCCTACACAACACACCACCACGAACTCTTGTCCCCTCCTGGCATGAGCCGGGAGCTCTGTTCTTTCACTTTATCTCTAAATAGAAGCCTGTACCTTGCTCTCTTACTTTGACTGTGAAGCTCATTCTTCAGCTTCATGAACAAGAACCCCAGCATCATCTTTGGGGGCTCATCCAGGACAACTTCGGAGGTGAATATCAGCATCCACGCCTGCCTTTTCTTTCACTGTCCTTATAGAAGGAAGCCGTCTATGGCACACAAAATCAGGCACTTGTCAGCCACTTAAATGGGACTAGCCTGGTGGCCAATCTGAAACTCTCGAACGACAGGTTCCCCTGCGTCCCTGTCAGTGGATCCCCCATCTCCCTTGGGAGCTGGGAATGTCAGCTGAGTGGAGGCCAGGGTTCCCCTTCAGAGGGATCTCCTTGGATGCGAGGGACTGAGGAAGGCCATGGGCAACTGTGAGAGTCTAGGCTGAGTCTACACTTCAGTGGCTTCTCAAAGGCCCACATGTCTGGAATCAGACCCTGACAGCCCAACTAGGTATCCATGAGGAGTGTCTCTCTCTCTGTCTCTGAATTGCAACCTGCTTCTTCAGGCCACTCTGGCCTCAGTGAGGCAGGAGGCATCCCTAATTCCCTTCTAACTTCATCAATTTCATGGAACCAGATGCTCACCACAGCAAGGTAGGAGATCCACGCTCCGCTCTTATTCCTAACTAAATGCTATACTTTTCATCTCATAAAAATGTGTCTGGGCACCCATTAGCCACTTAAAAGATGATTAGCATCAGCTACCAGTCTTAAGTCTCGGGTGAAATGTTTCCCGGTGTCTGCTGCTCCTTGATCTCCCGCCTCCAGATGGATGGGAATGTTGGGAAGTGGCTGGGCTGATTTCCTACTTTCCTATCCTAATCTGCAGACTCCAAGGGCAGACCCAACTAGTAGACAGTGGTCCTGGGATCTTGGCTAAAGCTGACTGATCCCATGGTGCTGAGTGAACCTCTGGCTAGGCTGCTGCCTATGCAAGAGTGGCAGATGACCCCGGATCTCTTGTCTCAGTGATCAGATTTGTTATAGTGGATGATTGGCTAAATAATTCTCAGGCAGTGGCAGAAACTGGTGTCTGAGTATGGACACACACACCCATAACTGTACATGTAAATGGCCCCATTTAAATTCTAGCCAGGGCTCTATTCTATTGATCTCTGTCCCTTGAAGGCAGTCTTCCTGGGGCTATGGAAATTCCTTATCTGCAGCCCAGCATACTATGCTAAAGCCTGTGCAGAGAAATTACGGTCTGGATCAGGACTCCCAGAAGACATAAACTAAGAGCATACTGGTGAAATCCCCACTAGATCCAGAGCTCTGAAGCAACTCTTGCTTAGTGTGGGAAGGCAAGAGGGAAATCAAGGCAAAGTACAGACCTCGCTGGTAAGGAGTGGTTAATTCCAGCAGGCCGGCAGTGGTTAAGACCAGCAGGGAGTGACTAACCACTGTCACCCAGGCTCCAAAGTGAGGGGACGCTCTCACAGAAAGAGGCTGATCAGATGCTGGACACCCCTCTTTCTCTCTCTCTTTTTCAGAGATGGGAGCATCCTCTTCAAGTCTAAAGCCAGACACGCCTCTGGCATGCATTCTGAAGAACTGGGAGCAATTTGATCTCCATACCCTGAAGAAGAAGTGCCTTATATTCTTCTGCACACTAGCCTGGCCTCAATACAAACTTTCTGGTGGAGAGGCCTGGCCCCCTGAAGGAAGTATACTGTATAATAAAATCATGCAGCTAGATTTATTTTACCGCAAGAAAGGAAAATGATCAGAAATCCCATATTTACAGGCCTTTTTTGCCCTTAGGGAAAGTAAAGGACTATGCCAAAAAGGTGAATTAATTCCTGACCCTACTCCAAACCCTAATTGTCCCCCATTGGCTCTGCCATGCCCACCTTATCCAGATCTAAGTCCACTTGCCGAGAACCTTAAAAGTAAGTCCACAGGAGAACTGCCACCCCAAGCATCATTGGCCCAATCACCCCTCCAGGCTTCCCAGGGGGTGAAGAAAAGACAGTTATACACATCTTTATTGCCCTTACAGGAAGTAGCCAATGGAGAGTGTGGACCGGCTTGGGTCCATGTCCCCTTCTCACTCCAAGACCTGAGGCAAATTAAACAAGACATGGGTAAATTTTCAGATGACCCAGACAAGTACATAGAGGCCTTTCAGGGGCTTATTTTAACTTTTGAACTGGCCTGGAAGGATGTTATGCTTATACTGGACCAAACTCTTACTGGAGTGGAGAAAGAGAAAGTAATCAGAGGAGCCTTAGAGTTTGATGAATGGTATACTATAAACGCAAGTGGCAAATCTCCAGAGGAACTAACACGACTCCCCACTGACTGTCAGGCAGTGCCATTCACTGACCCAGAGTGGGGCCAAGACACAGATGATGCTGATAACTGGTACAGGAATCACCTTATAACTTGCATTTTAGAAGGGCTGAAAAGAGCCCAAATAAAATCTATAAATTACTCTAGATTATCAGCCGTGATGCTGGAAGAAAAAGAAAGCTCCTCGGCCTTTCTGGAGTGTCTCAGGGAGGCACTGGTGAAGCACACTTATATGTCCCCAGAGTCCCCAGAGTCCCCAGAGGGCCAAGTCATTCTCAAGGATAAATTCATCACCCAATCAGCCCCAGATATCAGAGGGAAGTTATAAAACTTGGCATTTGGCCCAGAGTAAAATCTGGAAAGCCTCCTGAAGGTTGCACATTAGTTTTCGATAATAGAGATGAGAAGGAAGAGAGGGACTGGGACAGGAGAGACAAGTGAAAGGCAGAGGCATTAGCAATGGCCTTGTAGAGAGTCACCTTTTGGCCTCCAAGGTTGGAGAAAGGGAGACAAGCCCCAGGGACTGAGCCCTGAGGGGCTTGTTTCCTCTGTGGCAGAGAGGGGCATTTTAAGCAAGAGTACCCAAGGGGTAGGTGCTCCAAACCGCCAACGCCCCGTCCACTCTGTCAAGGAGACCACTGGAAATGAGACTGCCCTCAGAGACGTAGGCAACTGGGGTCAGACTTGTAACAAGGTGGTCAGGACTGAAGGGGCCCGGGGCTGCCCATGCTGGCTCCTGTCACCATTGCAAGATAAATTTTAGCTGAAATAAGTAGGCGAAGAGAGGCAAAAAAGGGCCAGGTAGTTTATTTGAGTGCAACTCCTGGGTGATGTTCTGCGGTCTGGGTATTACAGGCCAGGGAAATCACACCCAGTCAGGGAGGTGGGGGCTTATAGGGGATTAGGAGGGGGAGGAGTGGGCAAGCTATCCAAGGGGGCATGGAGAGGTATGATTGGCTAAAGGTGACATAATAGACAACTAGAAACTTTTCCTTCCAAGAAGGAGGAGGCTGACATCCAGGTCTTAGTTGGCACATCAGAAGGATGGAATTCAGGAAGAGCTGTCCCCTTTCCATATAAGGCACAGACCTTGGGGTCTGGTCTGTTCTCCCCCTATGGCGTCTCTCTGTTCTGTTTGCATGTCCTTGTTTTTCCTTCCTCCAGCCTAACATTCCAGCCTTTTGGTCATAATGGGCGATGACTCGATCTGGCTACTTCTGACTGACAAGGGAGGGGCATCATGGGGGTTTGAGGCTGGTATTAGGCTGAAAGAGGGGGTTCAGTGGGAAGAGGTGCATAATGGTGAAGTAATATCTGGTTGGTGGTGACCTGGGTCATCTGGGTTAGCCACTGTTGGAGGAACCTGAGGACACAAGGGGCAACTAAGAGTTAACTACAAACTGTTATTAAGGGGCCCAGTAGGGGTATTAGCCAGGCCATTATGGGGGACTGGAATTCTGGATCGAGTTTATATCTCAATGAGTAGTATTGAGATTTAGTATAGATAAGACTGCATTACTGAAACAATAATTTTCTCTAAAATCACCCTCATTTTTATTCGAAGTAGCCATATTAAGAAAATAATTAAGAGTTGGCTTGATTATTTGCATAAGCGCAGCAAGAAGAGCAATTGATCACATAGGCTCTTTTAAATATGCTTTGCTGGAACGTTTTATAAGGAATTTCAGATTGGACTTTTAAAGGCTTCTTGAGGCCAGAAAGCCAAGCCAGACTTGCCATCAGGTTGTGCCTGCAGTACCTGTACATTTGGATGAATTCCTCTCTTCTCTGAGGTTCCCAAGACATTCTTGAGGTTCCTGCACCTGCCAGGGCAGTGACCTTCCTTACTCACCTGGTGAGGCTGCTGGGAACTCTGTAAGCAAGGTACTAGGCCAGTTCTTTTAAGGGGCTTTGTTGGCTTTATAAAAATCAATCTTAGTTCCTTAAAGCTGTCTGTTCATATCTGAGTTTACACACGTGTCTCTCAGGTATGATGTTCCAGTCAAAGCCTTGGTAATATAACCAGTGTTTTTAATTGGTCCTCTTACAAGGAAAGCAGATTATTATTGAACTTGTGCAAATAAACACACTGCCATGAAATATAAAAATAGTCACTGAGAGTTTTTAAATTCTGGAGGGATCAGGTAAAGAGAAAGATAAAGTTTCAACTCTGCTTATACAGGCAGTCATTTACTAAACTGTTGTCAACTTAAGAGAAAAAGCTTAAAATACTTTATCAACATTTGAAACAAAAAGCCACAAAATTATCTTCCTTAGTTTACTTAATCCTATGTAACTAGTACCTGTTCTGCTGAAATCTAGTTCTTTACTAGCTTAAGAGTAATAAAACAGTGACTATAAATAATAAAAGACTTACAAATGACAATGGTTAAAGATTAGATGAGAGCTTACTGTAAGACAGTTGACATAAGGAAATTCTGATATTTCTGTAACAAAACATTTAGTAACAAAGTTTAGCATTATTCTTTTTGACAATGCTTTCTACATAATTAAGCAGGCAATTATATATCAGATAAATAAGCTAAATTAGCCAAATACTTTCTCCATTGAGAAAAAGTTCCTCTGACATGTTCCAGGGGCCCTCTGGAAAATATCAGAGTTAACTGGAAGTAAAAGTACCTTTTTGAAATTGATTTTGTGAAGTTGTCAGAAGAGAGTTTCTTTGGCACTTGCTTAAATAGGATTATAGGTCGCCATGAAGCAATACTTATCTATTTAACTAGAATGACAACAAAATACCTCAAAGGCAAATAAAGAAGGTTACACAGTTGTTAGCAAAGTTTAGCTTTCAGTCTTTTCAATATTAAGATCTTATTTTCTTAAATACTCTGAGAACTCATTGAGACTTTAAGCATGAGAAACTGCTTTGATAAAACAATTAGAGAACTTTTTGAAGTCTTTCAATATTAGGAGCAGACTAACAGTTAAGAAAACTTTGTCTTTTTAACTGAAAACAAAATTTTAATATTGCTGTGTACTTGATACCGAGACTCATTTGCTTTAATTTTATATAGCATGATCATATTAAATTCTCCCACAAACTTTCTACAACCTTTTTACATTTAGATTTCTCTTTCTAAATAAGCAGCTGTACTTTAGAATAAAGTTACTTTCTTTTATCAAAAGACACATTCTTTAGCATGCAGAAATGTTTTCCTTATTACTTTAAGTAGTTTTAATTAGAACTTAAAGCCATTAGGTACCTTAATTTTTAGTGAACACTGAGAAGCAGGCTATTGTAAACTGTTACACTAGCATTCTTTAGATTGACAAATTTATGAACATTTTATAATTTCTGTAACTATGAGCTTTACAGCACAATTTCTCACTAAACATAAAGTATATCTTCTTAACTTAGCAAAACTTTAAGGTTTTAGGTTACCACAAAGATTCTCAGGCTGCAGGTAGTATACACACTGTAACACACAATTAAAAAGGTGTTCACTTGCCACACTTATTTAGTTCACTCATTCATAACAACTATGCTAGATTACTTACAAGACCTTTACTGAATATTAGACAAAGCCAAGCCTTTAAGCATTTTATTCTTAAAAGATTTAGCAGATAACATCAACTTAAAGGACCTTAGGTAAACTTAGGCAGCTGATAACCACAAGGAAATGCCCGCCTCAGCCAAACCCAAATTAGCATTAATGCTTAACATTTTTTATCATATTTTCTGGAAGTTTTAGAATGTCCAATTTTCACAACTGCTTTTCTTTCAATCAATTTCATTAGTACTACCCGGAGGTAGAAAAATCTTTCATCTACATGCTTAGACACACAAACATACAGACTGAGACATAATGACTACAGTTAGCAACACTTTTCATAAAAAGAACATATACACAGACAGACAAACTGACACAGAGACTTGAGTCACTGATATCCAATTGACTTCTCTCTCTTCAGCTTCTTGTCTGTGGCTTCTGCAACCAGAGGGCAGGAGGAACGTGTTCTGGTGGGAGAAGAAGGCGGTGAAGGCAGGAGAGGGGGAGGGGGTAGTGCAGCCACCAGAAGAGGAGAGCAGGACAACGGCATGTTCGAGAATGTAGGACTTTAAGATGGCAGCGACACGTGTAAAGACAAAGAAATTAAAGATGGTGGTGGAGAGAGGGGGAGGGGATTGTGAGCTGAGGGAGGCCGGCAACTGAGGTCTTCTGGTGGGTCTGAAAGGGAAGAAGGACTGAGCAGAGTAAGAGGCTGACAATCTTTAACTGGAGATCCGACCAGGAGAACCTGAGTCTTTGAACACTTAACAGAAAGGTCTGGGCAGGAGTGCAAAGTCCAAAAAGCCTGCACATATGGAATTTCACTCTACTCTCTGCTCCAAGGGCAATAATTAATCAAGTCGGTGAGGAGGCCAAAATTGAAAGTTCCCTCAGGGGGCCAGCGAGATTGATTGTCTAAGGGATACTGAGGCCTGGCCTTAGAGCAAAGAAAGACTAGCTTCCATTTGCGAACTTCCCGGGACAAATAAAGAGTAGCCATATTAGAAATGAGACATGGCAGTGGGGTCTGAGCCTCTGCTTTTGAGGGAGGGCTGGTTCCCCATGTATGCACCACTTCCCACCTAATCCCGCTGAGAGGAGTGCCCAGCATCCCAAAAGCACCAAGTCAGGGGAGATGGCCTGGGAGCCTGGGTGAGGGATGTTTCCCCCACTGCAGGGCCAGGGGTGAGCCAGATGCCCACAGAGGGTGGGCCAAATGCCCAGGGGCAAGATGCCCCTCCTGGATGTACATATGATTTCTAACGGACCAGGTGAAATGGAGTTAGGAAGGGAAACAGACTGGGGGAAACTGAGGAACTCACTGGAAAATAGTCCATGCAGCGGAGAGCAGGCTGAGGTCCTGTGTCGAGGAAGGAAGGGGCAGGGCCACCGGTGACTGGTCGGGGATCTGTGCTCACAATCTTTTCTGGGATTTCAGCACCAAATGTAAGATGAATTTTAGCCGAAATAAGCAGGCAAAGAGAGGCAACAAAGGGCCAGGTAGTTTATTTGAGTGCAACTCCTGGGTGATGTTCTGTGGTCTGGGTATTACAGGCCAGGGAAGTCACAACTGGTCAGGGAGGTGGGGGCTTATAAGGGATTAGCAGGGGGAGGAGTGGGCAAGCTATCCTAGGGGGCATGGAGAGGTATGACTGGCTAAAGGTGACATAATAGACAACTAGAAACTTTTTTTCCTTCAAAGAGGGAGGAGGCTGACATCCGGGTCTTAGTTGGCACATCAGAAGGATGGAATTCGGGAAGAGCTGTCCCCTTTCCATATAAGGCACGGACCTTGGGGTCTGGTCTGTTCTCCCCCTATGGCATCTCTCTGTTCTGTTTGCATGCCCTTGTTTTTCCTTCCTCCAGCCTAACAACCATCATAACCCCACAGGAGCCCCGGGTGAGTCTCTCTGTGGGAGGCCCCACCATCGATTTCCTGCTCGATACAGGATACACCTTTCAGTCCTCCTCCATAATCCTGACCCTCCCTCTTCCCAGTCAGCTACTATTAGAGGTGTATCTGGGGAGCCCATGACCAAATATTTTACTCAATCTTTAATTTGTGAGTGGGACTCAGTGCTGTTCTCCCATGCTTTCCTAGGGGTCCCAGAAAGTCCGACACCACTTTTAGGCCATGATACACTTTCTAAAGTACAAGCCTCTGTGCATATGAACATAGAAAGAGATGGGGGATGTCTTCCCCTAGTGGAAATAGACAGTAATCCTGAGGTTTGGGCAACTAACAGAATCATTGAAAGAGCAAAATCAGCCCAACCAGTACAGATTCATCTTAAAGACTCTAATCACTTTCCTCATAAGAGGCAGTATCCCTTAAAACCAGAAGCTCATGAAGGCTTGAAACCAGTTATCAATAACCTAAAAGCTCAAGGCCTCTTGATAGCCTGTAACAGCACTTGCAACACTCCCATATTAGGAGTACAAAAGCCAGATGGAACCTGGTGCCTTGTACAAGACCTGCGAGCCATTAATGAGGCAGTTGTGACCCTACATCCCATAGTACCTAATCCCTATTCGCTGTTATCCAGGGTTCCTGAGGGAACAGCATGGTTTACTGTACTAGACCTGAAGGATGCTTTCTTTTGTATCCCACTTGCACCTAAATCCCAATTTCTCTTTGCCTTTGAAGACCCTGTAAATCCCTCAGCTCAATTAACCTGGACAGTTTTGCCCCAGGGATTCAGAGATAGCCCACATCTATTTGGGCAGGCCTTAGCCAAGGACCTGGCCTCCTTTGATTCAAGGGAGGCAGAAATCATCCAATATGTGGATGATATACTTCTCTGCACCACCACAGAGACAGAGTGTCAGGAAAGTACTCAGAGATTACCGAACTTTCTAGTTGACTGTAGCTATAAGCTCTCCCATCAGAAAGCACAGATCTGTCAGCAACAAGTAAAATATTTGGGCCTTGACCTCTCTCAGGGAACTAGAGCCCTGGGGGAAGAGAGAATTCAGCCCATTCTCCACAAGCCATTGCCTTCTACTATCAGGCACCTGAGAAGATTCTTGGGCATCACTGGGTATTGCAGAATTTGGGTCCCCAGATATGGGGAGTTAGCCAAACCCCTCTACCAACTCCTTAAAGAAGCCCAAAGGGAAGGCACCATAAAACTCCAGTGAGAACCTGATGCTATTAAAGCTTATGAGGCTTTGAAAAAAGCCCAGCTCCAGGCCCCCACCTTAAGCCTGCCCACTGGAAATCAGTTTAACCTATTTGTTACTGGGAGATTGGGAGTGGCACTGGAAGTACTAACTCAACCTTGAGGAGAAATGCAGCAGCCTGTAGCCTATCTAAGCAAGGAATTAGACCCAGTAGCTAAGGGCTGGCCACACTGTCTGAGGTCTGTGGCAGCCACAGCCCTGCTAGTACCTGAAGCCACAAAACTGACTCTGGAAACAGACCTGATAGTGCATGCACCCCATAACATCACCAGCTTACTGAACACCTGGGGAGACCTGTGGCTGTCAGACAGCAGGCTACTAAAATATCAGTCACTCCTCCTTGAGGGCCCTGTCACCCAGCTGTGGACATGCTTCACCCTAAACCCAGCCACTTTTCTACCTGAATCCATGAGCAAAGGACCTGAGCATGACTGCCAGCAGGTCCTTGCCCTAAACTATTCTGCCAGAGAAGGCCTAAAAGACACCCCCTTAGAGAACGCAGAGCTTGTCCTCTTCACAGATGGCAGCTCCTTTATTGAGTAGGGCCCTGGCTATGCAGTTGTCACTCTCTGAGATACTATCGAGTGCCAACCACTTCCACAGGGCATGAGTGCCCAGCTGGCAGATTTAATAGCCCTCACTAGAGCCCTTGAAATAGAGAAAGAAAAGAGAGTCAATATATATACTGACTCTAAGTATGCCTACCTAGTGCTGCATGCCCATGCAGCCATATGAAAGGAAAGAGAGTTTTTAAATTCTGAAGGCTCCCCTATATGTAAGACCCAATGGCCTTATTCCGGTCTGTGCTTCCCCCCAGTGAGGAGACGAAGGCCACGGCAGATCAATGCAACAAGCAAGAGGTTTATTATTATTCCAGCTAGCTGGGGTCCAATTGTCTGCCTGACACAGCAGGTTTCAACAAGGACCCCGAGCACTCAAAGCCAAGGGTTTATATAGCATTTTCAAAGCACTTAACTCATAGTAATTTCCCACAGCTATACATTATTCTTGCAAGACATACATCCTGGGGTTAGGCAGGAGCAAGATAAGACCAGTCCTCAATTGTCAGGGTGGTTCCGCATGATAAACTTGGTATGTAGGATTTACTGACCAAGGCTAGCTGACCAGGGGTCACCACTGCCTGATTCTGGTGCTCATGATTGATTAACTTGTTTTTCAAAGCCTTACCCAGTTCCTGTTTTTCCTTTTAAGTCACACACACTCAGAAAATGGCTTCTAGGCCCTTAAGATGGCAATGCTTATGCTAGCCTATTTCCATTCTTACATTCCCCTCTTCTTCTTGTACCTATTTCAATCATGAAACTAGGGGTCATCTGTTTGGTCAACACTCTGATAGTTCTGTCTCAACACCATGATTTGCACAGTGCTAATGCATTCTTTGATAAAGGTAACTAGGTGGTTTAGGATGCAGGGGCCAAAAGTTAGAATTAATATTAAGATTATTAGTGGCCCTACTAAAGTAGAGATGAGGGTAGTGAACCATGGCGAGGAGTTGAACCAGGACTCAAACCACCCTTGGTTTTGTTCTCTTTCTCTTTTCCTTTTAGCTAACCCTTCTCTAACTTTGGCCATGGAGTCTTTTACTACTCCTGAATGATCTACGTAGAAGCAACATTCTTCTTTAAGGGCAGCGCACAGTCCACCTTGTTGGAGGAATAACATGTCTAACCCTCTTCTATTTTGTAGGACTACTTCTGATAAAGAAGTTAAAGAGTCTTGCAGGGTGGATATGGATTTCTCTATTTCTTCTAAGTCTGCATCTATGGCTTCTCTGAGACTGTGGTAATGCTGGTTCTGGAGAACTAGTGAGGATGCTCCTGTGGCTGCCCCCGCTGCTCCTAAGCCAAGGCCTAGTAAGAGGGAGAAAGTCAAACTCACAGGTTATTGTTTGACTCGGGGCGAAGACTGGCTTAGTTGGGACAGGACTTCGTCATAAGAATGGTAAATAAGGTGGGGTATTAATTGTACTAGAACACAAAAGTCAGATGTTTCACTTAACTTCTGGGAATGAACGCATGGAGTAACTCTGGTTTGGCAGGCCCCCCCACCCGTTAGATGGGGGAATATAATAAGTTAGGGTGGTGCTTATTACTTCTGTCTTGTTGCAGAGGGAGGTGTGAGTTTTAGGAACTTTCCCAATGCAGGTTCCTTGCCCACTTACAGAGGATAAAGTGGGTCTTGGTCCTTTCTGCTGCCATCTACACTGGGAGGGGTCAGAAGACTGATTGAGAGCATTAACAAATGCTATACCTTCATAGTAAGGGGGGGCAACATCATAGCATAACCAGCAGGAGCGAGTTAGCTCGGGACGGGAATTGTTGACAACTTGGAAAGCGCCTCTGATTAGACTAAGAAGCCGGGATGGCTGGCTTTCCACAGTGGGGGCTGGTGTCCAAGCTGGGCTCAGGCTCTGGGGAAGGGACTTAGGGGGCTGTCTAGGGGTTTTGGGTGCTTTGGGTTTCAATAATTTATTTGGACCTAAGGCTATCTTGACTATTGGCTCAACTTTTAATTTGACTCGGATAAGGGTTCCAAAAGGAGGGGTCTGATAAAGATATAGGCCCCGGGTTAACCCTGTCTGCCATCAGGTGTCTTTTTTCCCTTGATCTGTGAACTGGAGCCTGAGCAGATTACAATCTGGGCTGTACCTAGTTCGGGTGCATGGTTTAACAAATGAGAGAGTGATGAGCTGGAGAGTTACTTGCCACTTCCACTCCCCGTCATTAGTGGTAACACAACTCCAGCAAGCACAGTATTGGGACTCGGCCCCTCCACACTGCTGCTTTGCTAGCCCTGTTCGAAACCCTGGGCACGCATAAAACCCATTTCGACTCACAGAGACTCTGTGCTGCTTTTCTCACCAGTCTCCCCCTCCCATTCCAACCGGACAGAACTGAGGGGTGCAGGGAAGAGGGAGGCCTGAATGCTGACTCCTGCCCTTTCTGCCTCTCTTTTCTAAGTCTGCTACTCTATCTAGGTTAAAGTACAGGTTAGGGAACCACGTACCTAAGGGGGTTGTGTGGGAAGTGCGGTTGTATATTTCATGAGTTTTCCAGTTCTCTATTTCCCAGGTGAGCCGATAGGGGACATGGGGGTTAGGGTCGCTGAGTGCAATAGGGGAAAGGCACAATATATATAATATGAGCGGCGCAGTTTTAGCTTTTGTGAATTGTCTTTGTCCAGCTGACATGGTCATCTTGGAATAGAGTTTTTAGGAATGGTGCGTGGGTCAGCTGAACGGCGCTGGTGTCTCCGGACGTGCACCTGGTCACTTTAGGGGTCTTCTGGTGATTTTAAGCTGGAGAGGATTTTCAGTAGACTGGGCTCTCCACGCGAGATGGTCGTCGGCTGTCTCGGCTGAGATAACGGGTTTCACATGAGATACGTGAATCCAGGCGGCAATCCCGTTGACTTTGACTGCTGTTGGGGTAGTCAGCAACACTAAGTAGGGTCCTTTTCACCGTGGCTCAAGGGTCTGTGCTCGGTGCCACCTTACAAACACAAAGTCTCCAACTTGGAACGGGTGGGCTGCTTCTGGAGTGCCGGGCTCGTAGACTGCTTTTAGTTGGGTCCACACTTCTCTTTGGACTGTCTGGAGAGCTTTCAACCTATTATATAAATCGCGGTTGTCAGTCTGGGTAATGGGGAGGGGGTCATGCAGGCAAGTAAGTGGGGCGGTGGAGCCATACAAGATTTCAAAGGGGGTTAGATTGAGATGAGTAGGGGTGTTCTGAGCTCGGAACAAGGCCAGGGGAAGGAGCACCACCCAGTCTGAGCCAGTCTCTATGGTCAATTTAGTTAAGGTCTCTTTTAGGGTTCAATTCATCCTTTCTACTTGCCCTGAACTCTGGGGTCTGTACATGCAATGTAATTTCCAATCGGTCCCCAAATACTTAGCAACTCTCTGACTTACCCGGGTGATGAAAGCGGGTCTGTTGTCAGATCCTATTACCTTAGGTATCCCGAACCAAGGAAATATTTCTTCTAATATTTTCTTTATTACTACTGCAGCTGTTTCCTGCCTTGTTGGAAAGGCTTCGACCATCCTGAAAAGGTATCTACAAACACTAGGAAATACTTAAATTTATACTTCCCTGGTTTAATTTCAGTAAAGTCTATTTCCCAAAACTGTCCAGGCCGGTTCCCCCTTGCCCGTTTTCTAGTCCATTTCTTCTTCCCAGGTGAGTTTGTTTCTTGACAAGGAATGCACGGCTTAACTACAGATTCAGCTATCTGCTGCAGGTTTGGCACATACCACCCAGAGTTTAAAGCAGTCTGAGTAAGTTTCTGCGCTCCTAAGTGTGTCCACTGGTGCATCTGTTTGATTATAGCTTTGGCAGTTGCTTGGGGCAGGATGATTTTTCTATCTTGGGTGCACCAGGCTCTCTTCTGTTCATCAACATAGTGAGTACGGTCTTTGGAGATTAGTTCTAAATTTGCTGGGCTATATTGATAGGATGGCAGGCTTGGCTCAGGCTGGGTTTCAGAGAGGAAGATTTCTACAGTCTTTGCAGCTGCTTCTTGGGCCACTTGATCAGCCGTATTATTGCCTACGGTGATGTAGGACCTCCCGGGTTGGTGAGCGGGGCAATGAATTATACTTACTTTGGCTGGTTTGTGCAGAGCTTCAAAGAGTGCTGTGATTTCTGGCTTGTTTTTTATTTCTTTTCCTTCGGAGGTGAGGAGTCCTCTTTGTTGGTAAATGGCTTCATGCACATGTGCCGTCGCAAAGGCGTATCTACTATCTGTACAGATGTTAATTTTCTTTCCAGACCCCAGTTCTAGCACTCCTGTAAGAGCAATGAGCTCAGCTTTCTGTGCCGAGGTTCCCTCGGGGAGGGGCTGAGCCCACACTGTTTTTTCTCCATCTACTACAGCCAGTCCTGCCTTATGCTTTCCTTGGTCTAGGTAGCTGCTTCCATCTGTGAACCAGGTGGCTTCAGCATCTGGTAAAGGCAGGTCAGTCAAGTCGTTATGCCACCCATGGGCTTCGACTAATACTTGCTGACAGTCATGCACTGGGGATTCAAGATCGGGGTCTGGCAGCAAAGTGGCCGGATTGAGACTGGTCGGCGGAGAGAATGTCACCCGGTCAGAGTTGAGCAACAGGGCTTGGTAGTGAGTTATCCGAGCATTTGTAAGCCACCGATGCAGGGACTGCCAGATTATGTTTTCTAGCGCGTGTGGAGCAGTCACGGTTAGATTTTGCCCTAGGGTCAATTTGTCTGCATCTTTGACTAGTACTGCTGCTGCCGCGATTATTTTCAAGCATGCAGGCCAGCCGGCAGCTACTGGATCTAGTTTTTTAGACAGGTATGCTATGGGCCATTTCCACGGTCCGAGCTTCTGAGTCAGCACCCCTTTGGCTATCCCCCTGTTCTCTGCCATGAACAGGTGGAAGGGTTTTGTCACATCCGGGAGTCCCAGAGCTGGGGCAGACATCAATGCCAGCTTAATGGAATCAAATGCCTTCTGTTATTCCTCTCCCCAAGAGAACGATCTAGCTTTGGTGAGAGGGTAAAGAGGGGCTGCCATCTCTGCGAACCCGGGGATCCATAGCCTGAAAAATTCTGCGGTCCCCAGGAATTTTCTGACTTGCTTAGGAGTCTCAGGTGGGGGGATATGGAGAACAGTCTCTTTCCTTGCATCTGACAGCCACCTCTTCCCTTCTCATAACACATAGCCCAGGTAGCTTACCTGTCATTTGCAGATTTGTGCTTTCTTGGCTGATGCCCGATATCCTAGAGTTCCTAATTCTGCCAGAAGTTTCTCCATCCCTTTCAGGCAATCTTCTCTCATTTTGGCTGCAAGCAGAAGATCATCAACATATTGCAACAAGGTTACCTGGGGGTTAGCTTCTCGATATAGCGCCAGGTCTTGGTTGAGAGCTTCATCGAAGAGGGTGGGGGAATTTTTGAATCCTTGCAGGAGCCAGGTCCACGTGAGTTGCCCCATCACTCCTCTGTCTGGGTCTCTCCATTCAAAGGCGAAAAGCTCTTGACTCTTTGGTGCAAGTTGGAGGCAGAAGAAGGTGTCTTTTAAATCTAAAACTGTATACCAGCCTCGGAGAGGTGGCAAGGAACTTAAAAGATTATAAGGATTAGGAACCCTGGGATGAATGTCCATTACCTGCTTGTTAACTTCTCGTGGGTCTTGGACTCGACGGTATGCATTTGTGCCTGGCTTCCTGACAGGAAGAAGGGGGGTGTTCCAAGCAGATTGACATCTGCGCAATATCCCCAACTGGAGGAATCAGGTGATATGGGGCCGGATTCCCTCTCTGGCTTCTCTCAGCATAGGGTACTGGCAAAAGGCTACGGGGGTGGCTTGTGGTTTTAGTTCGACATAGACGGGCGGCCTATGTTTAGTCTTCCCGATTCCTGCCATCTCTGCCCATGCCTGAGGGAACTTTCTTAGCCACAGGCTGAGATATCCCGAGCCTGGGTTCTCTTTTTCGAATTCAAAGAGTCTATACTCATCTTCTAATATCACAGTAAATATCTGGATGGGGTCCTCTGAGGGCCTTTTAAGCTGTGGCCCCTCTGGCAGGAAATGGATCTGGGCTTTCATTTCTGTGAGCAAGTCTCTTCCCAATAAAGGATACGGGCAATCCGGGATCATGAGGAAAGAGTGAGACACTAATCCTGTTCCCAGGCCTACGGTCCGTGCAGTGGTCCAAGAGTACAATTTATTCCCCATGGCTCCCTGGACACATGATTTCCGATTTGAGAGCCATCCGTCAGCTTGTTGCAATACTGAGTGCTGTGCCCCAGCGTCTACTAAGAATCGAGTAGGTTTCCCCTCCACAGTTATGGTTACCCTAGGTTCAGGGAGGGGCTCTGAACCCCGTTCCCCCTAATCACTGTCTTCGTGCATGGTCAGAATTTTAGGGTGGGCAACAGGTTTTTCCCACTGCTGAGGTTTCTTTCTCTTGTTTGGGCATTCTCTGGCCCAATGTCCTTTCTCTTTACAGTACATGCACTGCTCTTTATCTAGATGCTGTCTCCTGCCACCTGGCCCTGACTTAGGTTCTCTGGTCTCTCTCACAACAGTGGTGAGGATTTTATGGAGGTTGCATTCTTGCCATCTTTCTTTCCTAAGCTCTCTTTCCTCAGTCTCTCGCAGCTTCCTACCTTCTTATTCCTCTTCAGTCTCTCTATTATGATACACTTTCTCTGCCACCTGTACTAAGTCTCGCAGGGTTTTGTCCTGCAGTCCTTCTAGCCTCTGCAATTTCCTCCTGATGTCTCTACTAGATTGATCTATAAAAGCTACAATAACTGTGGCTTTATGTTCCTCACTGACTGAATCATATGGAGTATACTGCCGAAAAGCCTCTATGAACCTTTCTAAAAATGCTGAGGGGGATTCATCGGGTCCTTGAAGGACTCCCCTTACCTTAGCCAACTTGGTGGGGTGCCTCGCCGCTCCCCTGAGACCTGCCATCAGAGCCTGGCAGAAGACTTTCAGGTGCTCCTTACCTTCCGGGGTGTTGAAGTCCCAATCAGGTCTGGTTAGGGGGAACCCCTCTTCGATAATGGCTGGGTTCTGAGTGGGTCGCCCATCGGCCCCTGGTACATTCTTCCAGGCCTCTAGGAGGATCCGGTCTTTTTCTTCCATGGTAAACAGGACCTGTAACAACTGGTTGCAGTCATCCCAAGTGGGCTGATGGGTGAAAAGTAAAGATTCAATCAGATTGATCAACCCTCTGGGATTTTCTGAAAAAGGGGGATTTTGGGCCTTCCAGTTGTATAGGTCTGAGGAAGAAAAAGGCCAATACTGTAGGAGTTGCTGGCCATCCTCAGAGGGGGGCCGAGGGCTTGAAGGGGAAGTATCACAGCGGCCCCTGGTGAGGGGGCCCGGCAGCTCCTTGTCCCTCTGGCTGGGCCAACGTTCTGCCCTCCACTGGCCTGAGGGGTCGGAGGAGGTGGGGGAATGACGGGAATGGGAGAGACAGGAGGAACAGGAGAGAGAGGAGGGGAAGGAATAGGGACGGGGGGGCACGGCAGGTTGGGGGGAGCGGTAGGAGGGTATGGAGGAGGAGAATCGAGGAGGAGGAAATCTGCATCAGGGGGTGAAGGCAGAACTTTCTTAGGTTCTTTTGGGTCTTTGCGGAGTGCAAAAACGTCTGAAGATGGGTGGGGTAAGAAGGGCTGAACCCAAGAGGGGGTTCTGTGACTAAGCTTTCCCAAACAGAATATAAGGAGTCTGGTCTTGGCGTGCACGGGATCCTGTATCAAAGACTTTCTTCTTGACTGCCTGTATAAGGGGTAGAGAGAAAGATCCCCGCGGAGGCCAGCCAACCTGAAAGGCCAGCCAATCGGCTGAGGCCAGAGTGTTCCATTTATCCTTTTTAACAAGAACAGACATACTATTTGCTCTACTCTTTACGTCCCCCCAGTGTCTTAAAGTCAAGTCTAAAGGAGTCATCTGCATCTGTCCCATTTCTTCTGTCAGTAACAACACTAGGATAAACACAATAGCTAACAAACAGGCGCCTACAGAAAAGAATCTACTGTGGCCGCAGAGGCAAAACTGAAACTGAGTTGAGGGCCTGTCAGACTGCAGCGGCAGCTGACTTTCCTCACAGATGAGGACCTCGTCCTCCAGACGGGGGCAAGGGACGTCTCCCAAGACCCTTGGCCAGTGACCTGCCAGCACGTCCACCTAAGTCAATGCTGACCCAGATACAGATTGGAGCTTCTACAGGCTTTATACAGGTTTCAGGTTTGTTCGCGAACAAAAACACTGGGTGCGCTCACCATCCGGCAAGGCACTTTCTGATTAAACACAGAACGTTCTTACAGGTTTGACAAGAGACACGCGGATACAAACACAGTATTACCTGGCCAGGGCAAGCCTCCGATCCTTGGCTTGTCATTCCTCTGGGGGGTGGGGGGACACGCAATCCTGGACGAGCCCCCAAATGTAAGACCCAATGGCCTTATTCTTGTCTGCACTTCCCCCCAGTGAGGAGACGAAGGCCACGGCAGATCGATGCAACAAGCAAGAGGTTTATTATTATTCCAGCTAGCTGGGGTCCAATTGTCTGCCCGACACAGCAGGTTTCAACAAGGACCCCGAGCACTCAAAGCCAAGGGTTTATATAGCATTTTTTTTTTTTTGAGAGGGCATCTCTCATATTTATTGATCAAATGGTTGTTAACAACAATAAAATTCAGTATAGGGGGGTCAATGCTCAATGTACAATCATTAATCCATCTCAAGCCTAATTCTCGTCAGTCTCCAATCTTCTGAAGCATAACGAACAAGTTCTTACATGGTGAACGAATTCTTACAGAGTGAATAAATTCTTACATGGTGAACAGTACAAGGGCATTCATCACAGAAACTTTCGGTTTTGATCATGCAATATGACCTATAAACCATCAGGTCAAATATGAATATTCATTTGATTTTTGTACTTGATTTATATGTTGATCCCACATTTCTCCTATTATTATTATTATTTTTATTTTTAATAAAATGCTGAAGTGGTAGGTAGATGCAAGATAAAGGTAGAAAACATAGTTTAGTGCTGTAAGAAGGCAAATATAGATGATCAGATGATCAGGTGTGTGCCTATGGACTAAGTATTAATCCAGGCTAGACAAGGGCAGCAAGACATCCACGGATGCAGAAGATTTCTCTCAAAGCAGGGGGGGTGAGGTTCTGAGCCTCACCTCTGTTGATCCCCAAATTCTCACCTGATGGCCCCCCTGTGACTGTGCCTGTCTTAGGTTGTTCCTCCCTTGAGGAATCTTACCCGTCTCTGGCTAACCAGTCATCTTCCGGGGCCATACAGGGAAATGTAAAGTTGGTAAGTGAGAGAGAAGCCATATTGTTTGCAAAGGTTAGCTTTTTACTTCTTTGCAGATTTATGCCCTGTGGCTTCTATGCCCAGCACTTGTCTCGAGGTATCTTTACCACCTGGAGGAATTATGATACTCGGTAAATTCGATATGAGGTACGAATTCTATTTAAGGTTTGTAATTAGGAAGGAAGAAGAAAAGCTATAGATGTAGCATATGAAGGAAACTTGGGAGGATTGATTATTTCTTTGACATATCTTCTTGTATAGTACCTTAAGTATGTATAGGTTTTAAACTACTAACTAATTTGAACACACATATTAACATAATAGGAATACGGTGACATAAACAAAGCAAATCTATAATTACCAGCCATCTCCAGTGAAGCCAAGAAAACCATTTAGGCACCCTAGGCATTTGTGAAAATTTATCTATGATATGATGGATATTGTCCAACTGTACTTGAACCATCACACAAATTAAAGCAGCCCATTTCTGGGATCTGTTCACATCCCATATGTTCTTTTAACCATAGATAGTCTATAGTCATGAGATTTTGGGGTGCTACAACTTGCACCCCTCCCAACTCCTGGTTGAGTTCCAACAGTACAGATCCAGTCAAATTCGTTGTCTCACTGTATGCACATGCCAGCCTAGACATCTCCCTCCTCCTTCTTATGGCAAGTCCAGGAAACGGTGGGCTGGATGCAGCCACAACAGCAGCATCGTCCAGATCCCTGTGGAGGCTTTTTGATGATCATCCCCCGGCACGAGTCCTCCAGAGAGTGCTGATGCCGGAAGCTCCTCCTCATATCGTATCTTAGTTCATTTTCTGGGTATCCAAGCTAGGCCTTGATCTTCTGCGTAGAAACAAACAGACCCTTTGCCCACACTTTGACATGCCCTCTCTACCACTGTGCAGAACTCATTGGAGGTCAGCACACAGTAACTGCTTTTTTTTTTTTTTTTTTAATTAAGAGAAAGGAATATTATCAGAAAAGAGTACCTCCATAGCTGATCATCTGACACCCTTTAAGTGATCAACATTAAGGAAATTTAAAGCATGCGTTGATCTTTGATTTACCAATAGTTTTATCCTGTTAAGGAGTAATCCCCCTTTTCTTTCTTTCTTTCTTTTTTTTTTTTAAATTTTTAATCTACACTTACCTGAAGAATACTATGTTTACTATGCTCTCCCCTATATCAGGTCCCCCCTAACAACCACATTACGGTTACTGTCCATCAGCTTAGCAAAATGTGGTAGAGTCACTACTTGTCCTCTCTGTGTTGTGCAGCCCACCCTCCCCTTTCTCCCTCCCCCCCATGCATGCTAATCTTAACACCCCCCTTCTTCTTCACCCCCCTTATCCCTCCCTGCCCACCCATCCTCCCCAGTTCCTTTCCCTTTGGTACCTGTTAGTCCATTTTTGGGTTCTGTAATTCTGCTGCTGTTTTGTTCCTTCAGTTTTTCCATTGTTCCTATACTCCTCAGATGAGTGAAATCATTTGGTATTTCTCTTTCTCCGCTTGGCTTATTTCACTGAGCATAATACTCTCCAGCTCCATCCATGTTGCTGCAAATGGTTGGATTTTTCCACTTCTTATGGCTGAGTAGTATTCCATTGTGTATATGTACCACATCTTCTTTATCCATTCATCTACAGATGGACATTTAGGTTGCTTCCAATTCTTGGCTATTGTAAATAGTGCTGCGATAAACATAGGAGTGCATCTGTCTTTCTCAAACTTGATTGCTGCGTTCTTAGGGTAAATTCCTAGGAGTGGAATTCCTAGGTCAAATGGTAGGTCTGTTTTGAGCATTTTGATGCACCTCCATACTGCTTTCCACAATGGTTGAACTAATTTACATTCCCACCAGCAGTGTAGGAGGGTTCCCCTTTCTCCACAGCCTCGCCAACATTTGTTGTTGTTTGTCTTTTGAATGGCAGCTATCCTTACTGGTGTGAGGTGATACCTCATTGTAGTTTTAATTTGCATTTCTCTGATAATTAGCGATGTGGAGCATCTTTTCATGTGTCTCTTGGCCATCTGTATTTCTTTTTTGGAGAACTGTCTGTTCAGTTCCTCTGCCCATTTTTTACTTGGGTTATTTGTTTTTTGTTTGTTGAGGCGTGTGAGCTCTTTATATATTCTGGACGTCAAGCCTTTATCAGATCTGTCATTTTCAAATATATTCTCCCATACTGTAGGGTTCCTTTTTGTTCTATTGATGGTGTCTTTCGCTGTACAGAAGCTTTTCAGCTTAATGTAGTCCCACTTGCTCATTTTTGCTGTTGTTTTCCTTGCCCGGGGAGATATGTTCAAGAAGAGATCACTCATGTTTATGTCTAAGAGGTTTTTGCCTATGTTTTTTTCCAAGAGTTTAATGGTTTCGTGACTTACATTCAGGTCTTTGATCCATTTTGAGTTTACCTTTGTATATGGGGTTAGACAATGGTCCAGTTTCATTCTCCTACATGTAGCTGTCCAGTTTTGCCAGCACCATCTGTTGAAGAGACTGTCATTTTGCCATTGTATGTCCATGGCTCCTTTATCAAATATTAATTGACCATATATGTTTGGGTTAATTTCTGGAGTCTCTAATCTGTTCCACTGGTCTGTGGCTCTGTTCTTGTGCCAGTACCAAATTGTCTTGATTACTATGGCTTTGTAGTAGAGCTTGAAGTTGGGGAGTGAGATCCCCCCTACTTTATTCTTCTTTTTCAGGATTGCTTTGGCTATTCGGGGTCTTTGGTGTTTCCATATGAATTTTTGAATTATTTGTTCCAATTCATTGAAGAATGTTGCTGGTAATTTGATAGGGATTGCATCAAATTTGTATATTGCTTTCGGCAGGATGGCCATTTTGACGATATTAATTCTTCCTAGCCATGAGCATGGGATGAGTTTCCATTTATTAGTGTCCCCTTTAATTTCTCTTAAGAGTGACTTGTAGTTTTCAGAGTATAAGTCTTTCACTTCCTTGGTTAGGTTTATTCCTAGGTATTTTATTCTTTTTGATGCAATGGTGAATGGAATTGTTTTCCTGATTTCTCTTTCTATTGATTCGTTGTTAGTGTATAGGAAAGCTACAGATTTCTGTGTGTTGATTTTGTATCCTGCAACTTTGCTGTATTCCGATATCAGTTCTAGTAGTTTTGGAGTGGAGTCTTTAGGGTTTTTTATGTACAGTATCATATCATCTGCAAATAGTGACAGTTTAACTTCTTCTTTACCGATCTTGATTCCTTGTATTTCTTTGTTTTGTCTGATTGCCGTGGCTAGGACCTCCAGTACTATGTTAAATAACAGTGGGGAGAGTGGGCATCCCTGTCTGGTTCCCGATCTCAGAGGAAATGCTTTCAGCTTCTCGCTGTTCAGTATAATGCTGGCTGTGGGTTTATCATATATGGCCTTTATTATGTTGAGGTACTTGCCCTCTATTCCCATTTTGCTGAGAGTTTTTATCATGAATGGATGTTGAATTTTGTCAAATGCTTTTTCAGCATCTATGGAGATGATCATGTGGTTTTTGTCTTTCTTTTTGTTGATGTGGTGGATGATGTTGATGGATTTTCGAATGTTGTATCATCCTTGCATCCCTGGGATGAACCCCACTTGGTCATGGTGTATGATCCTTTTGATATACTGTTGAATTCTGTTTGCTAATATTTTATTGAGTATTTTTGCATCTACATTCATCAGGGATATTGGTCTGTAATTTTCTTTTTTGGTGGGGTCTTTTCCTGGTTTTGGTATTAGGGTGATGTTGGCTTCATAGAATGAGTGTGGGAGTATTCCCTCTTCTTCTATTTTGTGGAACACTTTAAGGAGAATGGGTATTATGTCTTCTCTGTGTGTCTGATAAAATTCCGAGGTAAATCCGTCCGGCCCCGGGGTTTTTTTCTTGGGTAGTTTTTTGATTACTGTTTCAATTTCTTTGCTTGTAATTGGTTTGTTTAACTTTTGTGTTTCTTCCTTGGTCAGTCTTGGGAGGTTGTATTTTTCTAGGAAGTTGTCCATTTCTTGTAGGTTTTCCAGCTTGTTGGCATATAGGTTTTCATAGTAGTCTTTAATAATTCTTTGTATTTCTGTGGAGTCTGTCGTGATTTTTCCATTCTCATTTCTGATTATGTTGATTTGTGTTGACTCTCTTTTTCTCTTAATAAGTTGGGCTAGAGGCTTATCTATTTTGTTTATTTTCTCAAAGAACCAGCTCTTGGTTTCATTGATTTTTGCTATTGTTTTATTCTTCTCAATTTTGTTTATTTCTTCTCTGATCTTTATTATGTCCCTCCTTCTGCTGACTTTAGGCCTCCTTTGTTCTTCTTTTTCCAGTTTTAATAGTTGTGATGTTAGACTATTCATTTGGGATTGTTCTTCCTTCTTCAAGTGTGCCTGGATTGCTATATACTTTCCTCTTAAGACTGCTTTCGCTGCATCCCACAGAAGTTGGGGCTTAGTGTTGTTGTTGTCATTTGTTTCTATATATTCCTTGATCTCTATTTTGATTTGTTCATTGATCCATTGATTATTTAGTAGCATGTTGTTAAGCCTCCATGTGTTTGTGAGCCTTTTTGTTTTCTTTGTAGAATTTATTTCTACTTTCATACCTTTGTGGTCTGAAAAATTGGTTGGTAGAATTTCAATATTGTGGAATTTACTGAGGCTCTTTTTGTGAGCTAGTATGTGGTCTATTCTGGAGAATGTTCCATGTGCACTTGAGAAGAATGTATATCCTGTTGCTTTTGGATGTAAAGTTCTATAGATGTCTATTAGGTCCATCTGTTCTAGTGTGTTGTTCAGTGCCTGTGTGTCTTTATTTATTTTCTGCCCAGTGGATCTATCCTTTGGGGTGAGTGGTGTGTTGAAGTCTCCTACAATGAATGCATTGCAGTCTATTTCCCTCTTTAGTTCTGTTAGTATTTGCTTCACATATGCTGGTGCTCCTGTATTGGGTGCATATATATTTAGAATGGTTATATCCTCTTGTTGGACTGAGCTCTTTATCATTATGTAGTGGCCTTCTTTATCTCTTGTTACTTTCTTTGTTTTGAAGTCTGTTTTGTCTGATATTAGTACTGCAACCCCTGCTTTCTTCTCATTGTTGTTTGCCTGAAATATGTTTTTCCATCCCTTGACTTTTAGTCTATGCTTATCTTTGGGTTTAAGGTGAGTTTCTTGTAAGCAGCATATAGATGGGTCTTGCTTTTTAATCCATTCTATTACTCTATGTCTTTTGATTGGTGCATTAAGTCCATTTACATTTAGGGTGACTATTGAAAGATATGTACTTATTGCCATTGCAGGCTTTAGATTCGTGGTTACCAAAGGTTCAAGGTTAGCTTCTTTAGTATCTTACTGCCTAACTTATCTCGCTTATTGAGCTGTTATATACACTGTCTGGAGAGTCTTTTCTTCTCTCCCTTCTTATTCCTCCTCCTCCATTCTTCATATGTTGTGTGTTTTGTTCTGTGCTCTTTTTAGGGGTGCTCCCATCTAGAGCAGTCCCTGTAGGATGCCCTGTAGAGGTGGTTTGTGGGAAGCAAATTCCCTCAGCTTTTGCTTGTCTGGGAATTGTTTGATCCCACCATCATATTTAAATGATAGTCGTGCTGGATACAGTATCCTTGGTTCAAGGCCCTTCTGTTTCATTGCATTAAGTATATCATGCCATTCTCTTCTGGCATGTAGGGTTTCTGTTGAGAAGTCTGATGTTAGCCTGATTGGTTTTCCTTTATAGGTGACCTTTTTCTCTCTAGCTGCCTTTAAAACTCTTTCCTTGTCCTTGATCCTTGCCATTTTAATTATTATGTGTCTTGGTGTTGTCCTCCTTGGATCCTTTCTGTTGGGGGTTCTGTATAATTCCATGGTCTGTTCGATTATTTCCTCCCCCAGTTTGGGGAAGTTTTCAGCCATTATTTCTTCAAAGACACTTTCTATCCCTTTTCCTCTTTCTTCCTCTTCTGGTATCCCTATAATACGAATGTTTTTCCTTTTGTATTGGTCACATATTTCTCTTAGTGTTGTTTCATTCCTGGAGATCCTTTTATCTCTCTCTATGTCAGCTTCTATACGTTCCTGTTCTCTGGCTTCTATTCCTTCAATGGCCTCTTGCATCCAGGGATTGTTTCACTTCTGTGATCTCTTTCCTGACATCTGTGATCTCCTTCCGGACTTCATCCCACTGCTCTTGCATTTTTCTCTGCATCTCATCCCATTGCTCTTGCACTTTTTTCTGCATCTCTGTCAGCATGTTCATGATTTTTATTTTGAATTCTTTTTCAGGAAGACTAGTTAGGTCTGTCTCCTTCTCAGGTGTTGTCTCTGTGATCTTTGTCTGCCTGTAGTTTTGCCTTTTCATGGTGATAGAGATAGTTTGCAGAGCTGGTACAAGTGACCGCTGGAAGAGCTTCCCTTCTTGTTGGTTTGTAGCCTTTTCCTGGGAGAATAGCGACCTCTAGTGGCTTGTGCTGGGCAGCTGTGCGCAGACAGGGCTTCTGCTTCCTGCCCAGTTGCTTTGGGATTTATCTCCGCTGTTGCTGTGGGCTTGGCCTGGCTGGGGCTGTTCCTCCAAAATGGTGGAGCCCCGTTGGAGGGGGAGCAGCCAGGAGACTATTTATCTCCGTAAGGGGCCTCTGTGCTCCCTGCTACCCAGGGGGTTAGAGTGCCCAGAGATCCCCAGATTCCCTGCTTCTGGTGTAAGTGACCTGTCCTGCCCCTTTAAGATTTCCAAAAAGCACTCTCCAAACCAAAACAACAGCAGCAACAATGAGAGAGGGAACAGAAACAAAGAGAAAAAAAAAAGGAAAAAAAAGGAAAAAACAAGCGATTTTTTTTTTTTTTTTTTTTTTTTTTTTGTTCTCAGGTGCCGGTCCCAGGCACCCGCTCTCTGGTCCTGCTGCCCTGTCTCCCTAGCACCAGGGTCCCTGTCCTTTCAAGGCTTCCAAAAAGCACCCACCCACCGGTCCCGCAGGGAAGGAACGTTCAATATTCTTTGTCCTCAGGCACTGGTCCCACGCACCCGCTCACCAGTCCCGCCGCCCTGCCTCCCTAGCACCGGGGTTCCTGTCCCTTCAAGGCTTCCAAAAAGCACTCGCCAAAAAGAGAGAAAAAAAAGGGGAAAAACGCGCGATTTCTTCCGTCCTCAGGTGCTGGTCTCAGGCACCCACCCACCGGTCCCACAGGGAAAAATGCGGGATATTCTTTGTCCTCAGGTGCCGGTCCCAGGCACCCGCTCACCAGTCCCGCCGCCCTGCCTCCCTAGCACCGGGGTCCCTGTCCCTTTTAGGCTTCCAAAAAGCACTCGCAGAAAAGAGAAAAAAAAAGGGGAAAAACGCGCGATTTCCTCTGTCCTCAAGTGCCGGTCTCAGGCACCCGCCCACCGGTCCCACAGGGAAAAACGGGGGATATTCTTTGTCCTCAGGCGCCGGTCCCAGCCACCCGCTCACCAGTCCCGCCGCCCTGCCTCCCTAGCACCGGGGTCCCTGTCCCTTTTAGGCTTCCAAAAAGCACTCGCAGAAAAGAGAAAAAAAAAGGGGAAAAACGCGCGACCTCCTCCGTCCTCAGGCACCGGTCTCAGGCACCCGCCCCCAGGTCTCGCAGGGAGAAACGCGGGATATTCTTTGTCCTCCGGCGCCGTTCCCAGGCACCTCCTCACCGGTCCCGCCACCCTGCCTCCCCAGCAACGGGGGCCCGTCCCTCTAAGGCTTCCAAAAAGCGCTCGCCAAAAAAAAAAAAAAAAAAAAAAACCGCTCCGGTTTCTCTCCACCCGCTGGGAGCCGGGGGTAGGGGCGCTCGGGTCCCGCCGGGCTGGGGCTTGTATCTTACCCCCTTCACAAGGCGCTGGGTTCTTGCAGGTGTGGATGTGGTCTGGATGTTGTCCTGTGTCCTGTGGTCTCGGTTTGCACGGTTACAGCACTAGCACCCAGAACCTCTGGCTGCCTCCCGCGCCAGGGCTGGACTCACGTGCCGGGCCTCACGACCAGAACTATATAGCATTTTCAAAGCACTTAACTCATAGTAATTTCCCACAGCTATACATTATTCTTGCAAGACATACATCCTGGGGTTAGGCAGGAGCAAGATAAGACCAGTCCTCAATTGTCAGGGCGGTTCCGCATGATAAGCTTGGTATGTAGGATTTACTGACCAAGGCTAGCTGACCAGGGGTCACCACCACCTGATTCCGGTGCTCATGATTGATTAACTTGTTTTTCAAAGCCTTACCCAGTTCCTGTTTTTCTTTTTAAGTCACACACACTCAGAAAATAGCTTCTAGGCCCTTAAGATGGCTACACCTATGCTAACCTATTTCCATTCTTACATTATCAAATACCATAATGAGATTAACCAGCTAATACAAGCTGTGCATGAGCCTAAAGAGGTAGCAATTATTCACTGCAGAGGCCACCAGAAAGGAATGGATGAAGTAACAGAAGGAAACAGGCGAGCTGATACAAAAGCCAAAGAGGCAGCTCGGGAGACTTATAAGGCACCTATCCAAGCCCCTCTCTTATGGACAGGTGTGCCAGCTGATATTATCCCCAGCTATAGTAAAAAAGAGCTGCAAGATGGCCTCTTCAAAGGTGGTTCTCTCCTTCCTTCTGGTTGGCTTCAGACGGAAGATAAGAAAATTTATTTACCTCTGAGTATGGAATGGAAAGTTCTTAAAACTTTACACCAGACTTTCCATTTAGGTATAGAAAATACCTATCAGATGGCCAAAAGTATTTTTGCAGGCAGTAGTCTATTAAAAACAATAGTGCAAATCACGAAAGCTTGTAAGATCTGTCAAAGAAATAACCCATTAAATAGAAAAGCCGTTCCTCCTGGTTTACAGAGAACAGGCAGATACCCAGGAAAAGACTGGCAAATTGAATTTACACATATGCCAAAGGCAAAAAGATTCCAGTATCTCCTCGTGTGGATAGATACATTCACAGGATGGGTCGAGGCCTTCCCCTGCAGAACCAAACAAGCAAGGGAAGTAGTGAGAATTACTCTTAAATGAAATTATTTCCCTATTTGGGATTCCCCAACGATTGCAAAGTGACAATGGCCCGGCATTTAAAGCAGCTGTGACTCAAGGAGTGTCCCGAGCCCTTGGTATTCAGTATAATTTACACTGTGCCTAGAGGCTGCAATCCTCAGGCAAAGTAAAACTAATGATACTATTAAAAGACACCTAAGAAAGCTATCACAAGAAACTTACTTGCCCTGGCCTGACCTACTACCTTCAGCCATGATAAGGGTAAGAAATACTCCCAAAATTTCTGGGTTAAGCCCCTTTGAAATGCTCTATGGAAGACCTTTCTTAAAGAATGATTTAATCATGAACAGAGAAGTCACAGAGATAATCCAATATGTGACACACCTCTCTAAATTCCAGACACTCCTTCAAAACCTAACTGAAGGACAGAACAGAACCACTAGGGAAGCCCTCTTTGAACCAGGAGATAAAGTCCTAATTAAGTCAATTCCTTCTAATTCTCCAACTTTTAATCCAGTCTGGGAAGGGCCCCACACTCTTATACTCTCTTCTCCTACTGCAGTTAAGGTCACAGGTATCGAAGCTTGGATTCACCACTCCAGAGTAAAGGCCTGGGAAGATTCCTCCCAAGACCTCCCAGACAACACAGATACAGAAAAACCTATTATGCAGAACACCAAAATTCGGGAACCCGAGTACGCCTGTGAACCTGTAGAGGACCTGAAACTACTATTCAAAAGATAATCCTCAACTACCAATATTTGAGATAAGTATCTCATAACTTCTGAATACTATGTTTTTTTTCTTCTCTCCTCTTGTAAGAATAGAAATTGGTTAGCATAAGCATAGCCATCTTAAAGGCCTAGAAGCCATTTTCTGAGTATGTGACTTAAAAAAAAAAAAAAAAACCTGGGCCTGGGTAAGGCCTTGAAAAACAAGTTAATCATGAGCACCGGGTAGTGGCCAGCTGTGACCCTTGGTCAGCTAACCTTGGTCAGTTAATCTTACATACCAAGCTTATCGTGCAGAACCTCCCTAACCATTGAGGAGTAGTCTTATCCTGCCCTTGCTTAACCCCAGGATGTATGTCTTGCAAGAATAATGTATAGTTGTGAAAAATTACTATGAGTTAAGTGCTTTGAAAATGCTATATAAACCCTTGGCTCTGAGTGCTCGGGGTCCTTGTTGAGACCCGCTGCGTTGGGCTGACTTGGACCCCAGCTAGCTGGCTGAATAAAGACTTTGCTTGAATTTACATCTTTATGCCTGTGTAGTTTGTTCTCTGGAGAAGCCTTGGAAGCCCAGACCCTAACATTTGGGGGCTTGTCCGGGATACGAGCGGCTTCCCTGACAACAAAGGACAGCTGGAGGCAAGGTCTAATTGTCCGGACGGGGCAGTGTAATTCGAGGGTCGCCCCCTCATGTCTGCATAAATCCATTATAAAGCGGGAGTCACCATCCCGTGTATGGTCTCGGGTTAGTGGTCCCGAGTGAGGAAGTCTGGAATGGTAGTCTCGGCCCCCAGGTTAGCGACCCTGGGTAAAAGCCTAGGTAACCAATCCTGGCCCTAGGGTCCGAGTGACTCGGCCTTAGGAAGGCAAATCCGATCAGCAGAAAACTGGTGCCCGAGAAAGAAAAGATCGAGCTCGTCACCCTGCGGCAGTCTGAGTAGACGCCCTTCGGGAGAATTACGAGAGTTTTTGAGGACCCTGAAAGTGGTGAGTGTGGTGCGCACCAGAGTGAGAGAAGGACCGGTCCGAACGAGTGCGATCAGATGTAGTGTGTGTGCTTGGTGTTATCATTGACTGTTTTACTGTGTTTTGGTTTCGGTTTATATTTTTTTTGCGCTTCTCATTTTAAGTTTCCTTGTTCTAAGGTTCTCCTGCTCTCTCCGTTCCTCCTTTCTGCCACTACATCATTCCCCGCGGGCACGGGTCGGGCAATTAAGAGCCATTAGGGCGCCCGCCACTAGAAGACTCCCGTGACAGGATAAGGGGGTCACAGCCGCGAATCCCAGATAAATTCGCGTCCCCCATGGAAGGAAAACTGTGCAACGACAGGCACTTGTTCACAAGCACATACAACAGTCATTTTGTTTGAAGTGGCATCTTCATCCTTCGCCTTTGTCTCCCTCATATTCTTTTCCTTCTTCTTTCTCACCATGAGACAGACTCAGACGACCCCCTAAGTGTGTAACAAGCACTTGTGAAAATTAGGTATTCTAAAACTTCCAGAAAACCTGATAAAAAGTGTTAAGCATTAATGCTAATTTAAGTTTGCCTGAGGCGGGCATGTCCTTGTAGTTATCAGCTGCCTAAATTTACCTGAGGTCATTTAAGTCATGTTATCTGCTAAATCTTTTAAGAATAAAATGCTTAAAGGCTTAGCTTTGTCTAATATTCAGTAAAGGTCTTGTAAGTAATCTAGAATAGTTGTTATGAATGAGTGAACTAAATGACTGTAGCAAGTGAACACCTTTTTAATTGTGTTACAGTGTATACCTACCTACTGCCTGAGATTCTTTGTAGTAACCTAAAACCTTAAAGTTTTGCTAAGTTAAGAAGATATACTCTATGAGAGATTGTGCTGTAAAGCTCATGGTTACAGAAATTATAAAATGTGTTCATAAATTTGTCAATCTAAAGAATGTTAGTTTAACAATTTACAATAGCCTACTTCTCAGTGTTCACGGGAAATTAAAGTTTCTAATGGGTTTAAGTTCTAATTAAAACTACTTAAAGTAATAAAGAAAACATTTCTCTAGGCTAAAAGATGTATGTTTTAATAAGAAAAAGTATAAAGAATGAAAACTCTTCTGCATGCTAAAGAATGTGTTTTGTGATAAAAGAAATTAACTTTGTTCTAAAGTACAGCTATTTATTTAAAGAGAGAAAACAGCGTGGTGCCTTTTGTTGTAGAAGATCCGCTCAGCCTGTTGCTTGGGGGGAGGGTCAAGATGTTTAGAGATAAGGTGAGATAAACCCAGTCAAGCCGCAGGCAAGCCCAGGCATAATTCTCACCGGCTTATGTGCTTGGGACCATGGGGCAAATGAAGAATAAATTACTATATTCTTACAGATATAGTCGTGCCTAGTGAAATTAAAGCAAGTGAGTCTTGATATCAAGTGCACAGCAAAATTAGAATCTCGTTTCTAGTTAAACAGTTTTCTTTAACTGTTAGTCTGCTCTTAATGTTGAAAGATCAAAGCAGTTTCTCATGCTTAAAGTCTCAGTGAGTTGCCAGAATATTTAAAAAAAAAATGAAATCGTAATATTAAAAAGACTAAAAGCTAAAGTTCGTTAACAACTGTATAACCTTTATTTGCCTTTGAAATATTTTGTTACTGAAAACGATTGCATGGCCTGAGAAATTGAATTATTTATTCCATATATATATATATATATATATATATATATATATATATATATATATATATTTATTTATTTATTTATTTATTTTTTTGAGAGGGCATCTCTCATATTTATTGATCAAATGGTTGTTAACAACAATAAAATTCAGTATAGGGGGGTCAACGCTCAATGTACAATCATAAATCCATCTCAAGCCTAATTCTCGTCAGTCTCCAATCTTCTGAAGCATAACGAACAAGTTCTTACATGGTGAACGAATTCTTACATAGTGAATAAATTCTTACATGGTGAACAGTACAAGGGCATTCATCACAGAAATTTTCGATTTTGATCATGCAATATGACCTATAAACAATCAGGTCAAATATGAATATTCGTTTGATTTTTGTACTTGATTTATATGTTGATCCCACATTTCTCCTATTGTTATTATTATTTTTATTTTTAATAAAATGCTGAAGTGGTAGGTAGATGCAAGATAAAGGTAGAAAACATAGTTTAGTGCTGTAAGAAGGCAAATGTAGATGATCAGATGATCAGGTGTGTGCCTATGGACTAAGTATTAATCCAGGCTAGACAAGGGCAGCAAGACATCCACGGATGCAGAAGATTTATCTCAAAGCAGGGGGGGTGAGGTTCTGAGCCTCACCTCTGTTGATCCCCAAATTCCACCTGATGGCCCCCCTGCGACTGTGCCTGTTGTTCCTCCCTTGAGGAATATTACCCGTCTCTGGCTAACCAGTCATCTTCCGGGGCCATACAGGGAAATGTAAAGTTGGTAAGTGAGAGAGAAGCCATATTGTTTGCAAAGGTTAGCTTTTTTACTTCTTTGCAGATTTATGCCTTGTGGCTTCTATGCCCAGCACTTGTCTCGAGGTATCTTTACCAACTGGAGGAATTATGATACTCGGTAAATTCGATATGAGGCACGAATTCTATTTAAGGGTTGTAATTAGGAAGGAAGAAGAAAAGCTATACATGTAGCATATGAAGGAAACATGGGAGGATTGATTATTTCTTTGACATATCTTCTTGTATAGTACCTTAAGTATGTATAGGTTTTAAACTACTAATTTGCACACACATATTAACATAATAGGAATACAGTGACATAAACAAAGAGAATCTATAATTACCATCCATCTCCAGTGAAGCCAAGAAAACCATTTAGGCACCCTAGGCATTGGTGAAAATTTCTCTATGATATGATGGATATTGTCCAACTGTACTTGAACCATCACACAAATTAAAGCAGCCCATTTCTGGGATCTGTTCACATCCCATATGTTCTTTTAACCATAGATAGTCTATAGTCATGAGATTTTGGAGTGCTACAACTTGCACCCCTCCCAACTCCTGGTTGAGTTCCAACAGTACAGATCCGGTCAAATTCGTTGTCTCACTGTAGGCACATGCCAGCCTAGACATCTCCCTCCTCATTCCTATGGCAAGTCCAGGAGACGGTGGGCTGGATGCAGCCACAACCGCAGCATCGTCCGGATCCCTGTAGAGGCTTTTTGATGATCATCCCCCGGCACGAGTCCTCCAGAGAGTGCTGATGCCGGAAGCTCCTCCCCATATCGTATCTTAGTTCATTTTCTGGGTATCCAAGCTAGGCCTTGATCTTCTGCATAGAAACAAACAGACCCTTTGCCCACACTTTGACATGCCCTCTCTACCACTGTGCAGAACTCATTGGAGGTCAGCACACAGTAACTGCTTTTTTTTTTTTTTTTTTAATTAAGAGAAAGGAATATTATCAGAAAAGAGTACCTCCATAGCTGATCATCTGACACCCTTTAAGTGATCAACATTAAGGATATTTAAAGCATGCGTTGATCTTTGATTTACCAATAGTTTTATCCTGTTAAGGAGTAATCCCCCTTTTCTTTCTTTCTTTCTTTTTTTTTTTTTTTTTAATTTTTAATCTACACTTACATGAAGAATACTATGTTTACTATGCTCTCCCCTATATCAGGTCCCCCGTAACAACCACATTACGGTTACTGTCCATCAGCTTAGCAAAATGTTGTAGAGTCACTACTTGTCCTCCCTGTGCTGTGCAGCCCACCCTCCCCTTTCTCCCTCCCCCGATGCATGCTAATCTTAATACCCCCCTTCTTCTCCCCCCCCCCTTATCCCTCCCTGCCCACCCATCCTCCCCAGTTCCTTTCCCTTTGGTACTTGTTAGTCCATTTTTGGGTTCTGTAATTCCTCTGCTGTTTTGTTCCTTCAGTTTTTCCTTTGTTCCTATACTCCTCAGATGAGTGAAATCATTTGGTATTTCTCTTTCTCCACTTGGCTTATTTCACTGAGCATAATACTCTCCAGCTACATCCATGTTGCTGCAAATGGTTGGATTTTTCCACTTCTTATGGCTGAGTAGTATTCCATTGTGTATATGTACCACATCTTCTTTATCCATTCATCTACCGATGGACATTTAGGTTGCTTCCAATTCTTGGCTATTGTAAATAGTGCTGCGATAAACATAGGAGTGCATCTGTCTTTCTCAAACTTGATTGCTGCGTTCTTAGGGTAAATTCCTAGGAGTGGAATTCCTGGGTCAAATGGTAGGTCTGTTTTGAGCATTTTGATGCACCTCCATACTGCTTTCCACAATGGTTGAACTAATTTATATTCCCACCAGCAGTGTAGGAGGGTTCTCCTTTCTCCACAGCCTCGCCAACATTTGTTGTTGTTTGTCTTTTGGATGGCAGCTATCCTTACTGGTGTGAGGTGATACCTCATTGTAGTTTTAATTTGCATTTCTCTGATAATTAGCGATGTGGAGCATCTTTTCATGTGTCTCTTGGCCATCTGTATTTCTTTTTTGGAGAACTGTCTGTTCAGTTCCTCTGCCCATTTTTTAATTGGGTTATTTGTTTTTTGTTTGTTGAGGCGTGTGAGCTCTTTATATATTCTGGACGTCAAGCCTTTATCAGATCTGTCATTTTCAAATATATTCTCCCATACTGCAGGGTTCCTTTTTGTTCTATTGATGTTGTCTTTCGCTGTACAGAAGCTTTTCAGCTTAATGTAGTCCCACTTCCTCATTTTTGCTGTTGTTTTCCTTGCCCGGGGAGATATGTTCAAGAAGAGATCACTCATGTTTATGTCTAAGAGGTTTTTGCCTATGTTTTTTTCCAAGAGTTTAATGGTTTCGTGACTTACATTCAGGTCTTTGATCCATTTTGAGTTTACCTTTGTATATGGGGTTAGACAATGGTCCAGTTTCATTCTCCTACATGTAGCTGTCCAGTTTTGCCAGCACCATCTGTTGAAGAGACTGTCATTTTGCCATTGTATGTCCATGGCTCCTTTATCAAATATTAATTGACCATATATGTTTGGGTTAATTTCTGGGGTCTCTAATCTGTTCCACTGGTCTGTGGCTCTGTTCTTGTGCCAGTACCAAATTGTCTTGATTACTATGGCTTTGTAGTAGAGCTTGAAGTTGGGGAGTGAGATCCCCCCTACTTTATTCTTCCTTTTCAGGATTGCTTTGGCTATTCGGGGTCTTTGGTGTTTCCATATGAATTTTTGAATTATTTGTTCCAATTCATTGAAGAATGTTGCTGGTAATTTGAGAGGGATTGCATCAAATCTGTATATTGCTTTGGGCAGGATGGCCATTTTGACGATATTAATTCTTCCTAGCCATGAGCATGGGATGAGTTTCCATTTATTAGTGTCCCCTTTAATTTCTCTTAAGAGTGACTTGTAGTTTTCAGAGTATAAGTCTTTCACTTCTTTGGTTAGGTTTATTCCTAGGTATTTTATTCTTTTTGATGCAATGGTGAATGGAATTGTTTTCCTGATTTCTCTTTCTATTGATTCGTTGTTAGTGTATAGGAAAGCTACAGATTTCTGTGTGTTAATTTTGTATCCTGCAACTTTGCTGTATTCCGATATCAGTTCTAGTAGTTTTGGAGTGGAGTCTTTAGGGTTTTTTATGTACAGTATCATATCATCTGCAAATAGTGACAGTTTAACTTCTTCTTTACCAATCTGGATTCCTTGTATTTCTTTGTTTTGTCTGATTGCCATGGCTAGGACCTCCAGTAATATGTTAAATAACAGTGGGGAGAGAGGGTATCCCTGTCTGGTTCCCGATCTCAGAGGAAATGCTTTCAGCTTCTCGCTGTTCAGTATAATGCTGGCTGTGGGTTTATCATATATGGCCTTTATTATGTTGAGGTACTTGCCCTCTATTCCCATTTTGCTGAGAGTTTTTATCATGAATGGATGTTGAATTTTGTCAAATGCTTTTTCAGCATCTATGGAGATGATCATGTGGTTTTTGTCTTTCTTTTTGTTGATGTGGTGGATGATGTTGACGGATTTTCGAATGTTGTACCATCCTTGCATCCCTGGGATGAACCCCACTTGGTCATGGTGTATGATCCTTTTGATATACTGTTGAATTCTGTTTGCTAATATTTTGTTGAGTATTTTTGCATCTACATTCTTCAGGGATATTAGTCTGTAATTTTCTTTTTTGGTGGGGTCTTTGCCTGGTTTTGGTATTAGGGTGATGTTGGCCTCATAGAATGAGTGTGGGAGTATTCCCTCTTCTTCTATTTTGTGGAACACTTTAAGGAGAATGGGTATTATGTCTTCTCTGTGTGTCTGATAAAATTCCGAGGTAAATCCGTCCGGCCCCGGGGTTTTTTTCTTGGGTAGTTTTTTGATTACTGTTTCAATTTCTTTGCTTGTAATTGGTTTGTTTAACTTTTGTGTTTCTTCCTTGGTCAGTCTTGGGAGGTTGTATTTTTCTAGGAAGTTGTCCATTTCTTGTAGGTTTTCCAGCTTGTTGGCATATAGGTTTTCATAGTAGTCTTTAATAATTCTTTGTATTTCTGTGGAGTCTGTCGTGATTTTTCCATTCTCATTTCTGATTATGTTGATTTGTGTTGACTCTCTTTTTCTCTTAATGAGTTGGGCTAGAGGCTTATCTATTTTGTTTATTTCTCAAAGAACGAGCTCTTGGTTTCGTTGATTTTTGCTATTGTTTTATTCTTCTCAATTTTGTTTATTTCTTCTCTGATCTTTATTATGTCCCTCCTTCTGCTGACTTTAGGCCTCCTTTGTTCTTCTTTTTCCAGTTTTAATAATTGTGATGTTAGACTATTCATTTGGGATTGTTCTTCCTTCTTCAAGTGTGCCTGGATTGCTATATACTTTCCTCTTAAGACTGCTTTCGCTGCATCCCACAGAAGTTGGGGCTTAGTGTTGTTGTTGTCATTTGTTTCTATATATTCCTTGATCTCTATTTTGATTTGTTCATTGATCCATTGATTATTTAGTAGCATGTTGTTAAGCCTCCATGTGTTTGTGAGCCTTTTTGTTTTCTTTGTAGAATTTATTTCTACTTTCATACCTTTGTGGTCTGAAAAATTGGTTGGTAGAATTTCAATATTTTGGAATTTACTGAGGCTCTTTTTGTGAGCTAGTATGTGGTCTATTCTGGAGAATGTTCCATGTGCACTTGAGAAGAATGTATATCCTGTTGCTTTTGGATGTAGAGTTCTATAGATGTCTATTAGGTCCATCTGTTCTAGTGTGTTGTTCAGTGCCTGTGTGTCTTTATTTATTTTCTGCCCAGTGGATCTATCCTTTGGGGTGAGTGGTGTGTTGAAGTCTCCTACAATGAATGCATTACAGTCTATTTCCCTCTTTAGTTCTGTTAGTATTTGCTTCACATATGCTGGTGCTCCTGTATTGGGTGCATATATATTTAGAATGGTTATATCCTCTTGTTGGACTGAGCCCTTTATCATTATGTAGTGGCCTTCTTTATCTCTTGTTACTTTATTTGTTTTGAAGTCTATTTTGTCTGATATTACTACTGCAACCCCTGCTTTCTTCTCACTGTTGTTTGCCTGAAATATGTTTTTCCATCCCTTGACTTTTAGTCTATGCTTATCTTTGGGTTTAAGGTGAGTTTCTTGTAAGCAGCATATAGATGGGTCTTGCTTTTTTATCCATTCTATTACTCTGTGTCTTTTGATTGGTGCATTAAGTCCATTTACATTTAGGGTGACTATTGAGAGATATGTACTTATTGCCATTTCAGGCTTTAGATTCGTGGTTACCAAAGGTTCAAGGTTAGCTTCTTTAGTATCTTACTGCCTAACTTAGCTCGCTTATTGAGCTGTTATATACACTGTCTGGGGATTCTTTTCTTCTCTCCCTTCTTATTCCTCCTCCTCCATTCTTCATATGTTGTGTGTTTTGTTCTCTGCTCTTTTTAGGGGTGCTCCCATCTAGAGCAGTCCCCATAGGATGCCCTGTAGAGGTGGTTTGTGGGAAGCAAATTCCCTCAGCTTTTGCTTGTCTGGGAATTGTTTAATCCCACCATCATATTTAAATGATAGTCGTGCTGGATACAGTATCCTTGGTTCAAGGCCCTTCTGTTTCATTGCATTAAGTATATCATGCCATTCTCTTCTGGCATGTAGGGTTTCTGTTGAGAAGTCTGATGTTAGCCTGATTGGTTTTCCTTTATAGGTGACCTTTTTCTCTCTAGCTGCCTTTAAAACTCTTTCCTTGTCCTTGATCCTTGCCATTTTAATTACTATGTGTCTTGGTGTTGTCCTCCTTGGATCCTTTCTGTTGGGGGTTCTGTATAATTCCATGGTCTGTTTGATTATTTCCTCCCACAGTTTGGGGAAGTTTTCAGCAATTATTTCTTCAAAGACACTTTCTATCCCTTTTCCTCTTTCTTCCTCTTCTGGTATCCCTATAATACGAATGTTATTCCTTTTGTATTGGTCACATATTTCTCTTAGTGTTGTTTCATTCCTGGAGATCCTTTTATCTCTCTCTATGTCAGCTTCTATACATTCCTGTTCTCTGGCTTCTATTCCTTCAATGGCCTCTTGCATCTTATCCATTCTGCCTATAAATCCTTCCAGGGATTGTTTCACTTCTGTGATCTCTTTCCTGACATCTGTGATCTCCTTCCGGACTTCATCCCACTGCTCTTGCATTTTTCTCTGCATCTCATCCCACTGCTCTTGCATTTTTCTCTGCATCTCATCCCATTGCTCTTGCATTTTTCTCTGCATCTCTGTCAGCATGTTCATGATTTTTATTTTGAATTCTTTTTCAGGAGGACTAGTTAGGTCTGTCTCCTTCTCAGGTGTTGTCTCTGTGATCTTTGTCTGCCTGTAGTTTTGCCTTTTCATGGTGATAGATATAGTTTGCAGAGCTGGTACAAGTGACCGCTGGAAGAGCTTCCCTTCTTGTTGGTTTGTAGCCTTTTCCTGGGAGAATAGCGACCTCTAGTGGCTTGTGCTGGGCAGCTGTGTGCAGACAGGGCTTCTGCTTCCTGCCCAGTTGCTTTGGGGTTTATCTCCGCTGTTGCTGTGGGCTTGGCCTGGCTGGGGCTGTTCCTCCAAAATGGTGGAGCCCCATTGGAGGGGGAGCGGCCAGGAGGCTATTTATCTCCGTAAGGGGTCTCTGTGCTCCCTGCTGCCCAGGGGGTTAGAGTGCCCAGAGATCCCCAGATTCCCTGCCTCTGGTCTAAGTGACCTGTCCTGCCCATTAAGACTTCCAAAAAGCACTCTCCAAACCAAAACAACAACAGCAACAATGAGAGAGGGAACAGAAAGAAAGAAGAAAAAAAAAAGGAAAAAACAAGCGATTTTTTTTTTTCTTTTTTTGTCCTCAGTTGCCGGTCCCAGGCACCCGCTCACTGGTCCTGCTGCCCTGTCTCCCTAGCACCAGGGTCCCTGTCCTTTCAAGGCTTCCAAAAAGCACCCACCCACCGGTCCCGCAGGGAAGGAACACTCGATATTCTTTGTCCTCAGGCACTAGTCCCAGGCACCTGCTCACCAGTCCCGCCGCCCTGCCTCCCTAGCACCGGGGTCCCTGTCCCTTTCAGGCTTCCAAAAAGCACTCGCAGAAAAGAGAAAAAAAAAAAGGGGGAAAAACGCGCGATTTCCTCTGTCCTCAGGCACCGGTCTCAGGCACCCGCCCGCCGGTCCCGCAGGGAGAAACGCGGGATATTCTTTGTCCTCAGGCGCCAGTCCCAGGCACCTGCTCACCGGTCCCGCCACCCTGCCTCCCTAGCAACGGGGGCCCGTCCCTTTAAGGCTTCCAAAAAGCGCTCGCCAAAAAAAAAAAACCGCTCTGGTTTCTTTCCACCCGCCGGGAGCTGGGGGGAGGGGCGCTCGGGTCCCGCCGGGCTGGGGCTTATATCTTACCCCCTTCGCAAGGCGCTGGGTTCTTGCAGGTGTGGATGTTGTCTGGATGTTGTCCTGTGTCCTGTGGTCTCTATTTTAGGAAGATTTTTCTTTGTTATATTTTCATAGCTCTATGTGTTTTGGGGAGGAGATTTCCACTGCTCTACTCATGCCGCCATCCTGGCTCCGCCTCCCCATATATTTTTATAAGTAGAAAAATCTCTAACCAACTAATGATTAAAGTTACTGATTATTTGTTTTCTTAATTTATCCTCCTAAGCAGAATGGTAACAAAGCTTTTTTCAGCTGATTAAATGCACTTAGTTAACAAACCAAAATTTGTTCTTAAAAATTAAACTAGAATCTGGACAAGATTATGTTTCTCCCAGAAAAACAGGTTTCACTGTAAAAGTTTAAATGGACAAGCGTGTGACCACTTTTGAGAAAAGTTGTAATAGATTTTTTTGACAACCGCCAGGTCTTCTTGTTTAATTTATATGCTGTATGTTTTAGAAAAACATGGGGGATGAAAAGAAAGGAGCGACACATAGCAGCAATTAACCGGAGAGTTCCGCTTTATTAGGGAAAGGTGCTGGGTTATATAGGAAGGGGCATGAATTGATTGAGGTGTCACTTCTACGGGGCTGGTGGCTTTTGGCTAGGTGCTGGGATTGGGAGGGGAGCGAGAGGTGATTGGGCTTCAGGTGGTGCCGGCGGGAACCAAGGACCCCGAAGAGAAGCCAGAAGTTTGCCATCTTACTGGTGATGGTCCTTCAGGGGACTCTCCATATTTTTTAATGCAGATGATCTTAGAGCTTTTAATAGAATTTGCATAGCAGCTTATATCTACTATTAAAGAGTAAAACATTCTTGAAGCTTTCAGGGAAGACCTGTAGACTTAAGCACTTTCTCTGTTTTTTTTTGTATCTGGTCTTGGACACTTATGCTAATTTCAAAAAAAATTGCTTTTACCTCTAGTTAACTCTGATATTTTCCAGAGGGCCCCTAGAACATGTCAGAAGAATTTTTTCTCATTAGAGAAAGTATTTGACTAATTTGGCTTATTTATCTGATATATATATATATATATATATTTACCAAGAAAGCACTGTCAAAGAGAATGATGCTAAACCTTATTACTGAATGTTTTGTATTACAGAAATATCAGAATTTCCTTATGTCAACTGTCTTACAGTAAGCTCTCATCATATCTTTAACCATTGTCATTTGTAAGTCTTTTGTCATTTATAGTTTTATCCCTAAACTGGTAAAGAACTGGATTTCAGCAGAACAGGTATTAGTTACATAAGATTACATAAACTAAAGAAAATGATTTTGTGTCTTTTTGTTTCAAATGTTGCTGATAAAGTGTTTTAACCTTGTTCTCTTAAACTGACAACAGTTTAGTAAATGACTATCTTTATGAGCAGAATTGAAACATCCTTCTCTCTACCTGATCCCTCCAGAGTTTAAAAATTTTCAGTGATTGTTTTTGTATTCCATGGCAGTATGTTTATTTGCACGAGTTCAATAAGAATCTGCTTTCCTTGTGATAAGACTACTTAAGAACACTAGTTATACTGCCAGGGCTTTGACTGGAATGTCATACCTGAGAGACATGTGCATGGACTCAGATGTGAACAACTTTAAGGAACTAAGATTGACTTTATAAAGCCAACAAAGCCCCTTGGAAGAACTGGCCTGGTACCTTGCTTACAGAGTTCCCAGCAGCCTTACCAGGTGAGTAAAGAAGGTCACTTCCTGGCAGGTGCAGAGACCTCGAGAAGAGAAAAATTCATCCAAATCTACAGGTACTGCAGGCAAAGCCTGATGGCAAGTCTAGCTTGGCTGTCTGGCCTCAAGAGGCCTTTAAAAGTTCAATCTGAAATTCCTTACAAAAAGTTCCAGCAAAGCATATTTAAAAGAGCCTGTGTAATCAATTGCTCTTCTTGCTGCACTTGTGCAAATGATCAAGCCAGCTGTTAATTATTTTCTTAACCTAGTTACTTCTAATAAAAATGAGGGTGATTTTAGAGAAAAGTATTGTTTCAATAACGGCAGCCTCCTTCCAGAATGGAAAATCCAACTCCAGATGTTGCTACATAACCTAATAACACAATTTGTTTTATCTTGCCTAGAAGCCACAAAACTGCAAATAGTAATAGAAATGAAACCCAGAATAGAAGCGCCAGCCTTCTGAGGCCCTCTCAACTGACCAGTGATGGAGACCTAGCTGCACCCTTTACTGCGCCCCCTTCTCAGCACGAAGCAGCCAGAGCAGTCATCGCCCCTTTTCCCTAGCAGCAGCTAGAGTCCCTATCTGTAGAAGAGAGAATGAGACAAAGACCGAGACTCACTTTATCCTCTGCAAGTAGGCAAAGAACCTGCATTGAGAGAGTTCCTAAAACTTACACCTCCCTCTGCAACAGGACAGAAGTAATCAGCACCACCCCAGCTTATTCTAACAAGTAGTAGGCCTGCCAAACCAGAGTCACTCCATGTGTTACCTTTATCAAAGAACACATTAGCACCATGCAAATCATAGTGTTGAGACAGAACTATCAGAGTGTTAACCAAACAGATGACCCCTAATTTCATGATTGAAATAGATACAAGAAGAAGAGGGGAATGTAAGAATAGAAATAGGTTAGCATAAGCATAGTCATCTTAAAGGCCTAGAAGCCATTTTCTGAGTATGTGACTTAAAAAAAAAAACAAAAAACCTGGGCCTGGGTAAGGCCTTGAAAAACAAGTTAATCATGAGCACCGGGTAGTGGGCAGCTGTGACCCTTGGTCAGCTAACCTTGGTCAGTTAATCTTACATACCAAGCTTATCGTGCAGAACCTCCCTAACCATTGAGGAGTAGTCTTATCCTGCCCTTGCTTAACCCCTGGATGTATGTCTTGCAAGAATAATGTATAGTTGTGAAAAATTACTATGAGTTAAGTGCTTTGAAAATGCTATATAAACCCTTGGCTCTGAGTGCTCGGGGTCCTTGTTGAGACCCGCTGCGTTGGGCTGACTTGGACCCCAGCTAGCTGGCTGAATAAAGACTTTGCTTGAATTTACATCTCTATGCCTGTGTAGTTTGTTCTCTGGAGAAGCCTCGGAAGCCCGGACCCTAACACTCTTTTAAGTAATCAATATGAAGTCTACATTACTTTTTTATTTGCTACTCTATAAATGCTCCCTTCATAATAAATGAATCTAATTCCTTCTTAAATTGGGCTGAAGACATAGCTAAGATAAACGGAAGTTCATCCTGTTGGATATGTGGATTACTTCCTGTTTCAAGTACCTCAGGAATCCCTTGGTGGGTGTCTCCTCTTCAGGGACATGATTGGTTGCAATTAAAAATTCTTATAATGATGAATGCACTGCCCAAAGCACACTTAGTGTTGGAATAACTAATTGGAATGTAAAATTCTGGCCCATTAATAATACCTTAAAGGACAAAGGGAATAAATTTCCCTTCTCATATAATGTCACAAAGAATTTATCCACCATTATAGCTCTACCACAACTAGAAAATGCATCTAATATGCCAGTTCTCCGTGTAAATAATCACAGATATGAAAATGTTTTTTTTTTCAAATCTGAGATGAGTACATTTGGGTTACTCCAGTGGCAAGACGCTTAAATTAAAAGGCCCCCCTCTATTGGGAGCAAAGAAACCATTCTAATGACCATCACCCAAGCCTCACCCGATATTTAGGTTGGCTTCCCAAAGACCACTGTTCACATACAGTAGCTTTACGAGCTACAGATTGGTTTGCCACCGATTGGTTAAGGTACCCTGGAATCCATTGGCCAGCCCCAAACGGCACTCACTGGCTGTGTGGAACTAATCTCTGGCCATGACTTCCTCCAGGGTGGATAGGGAGGTGCACTATGGGATTTCCCTAGCTGCAAGGATGGTGGGTAGAAAATATGCCACACCCTGCAAACTTCCCAAACCTCCAACATTGCTGGACAAGGAGTGTTTTTCATTGGTATGATCACCTAGCCTCCATTTTTATACCATCTCTTGGTTTAGAAGATGTAATTTGGCATATTGAGTCCTTAACCAATTTTACTCAAAAGGCCTTAAATGATACTATTCAAGGAATAGCTCTCCTAAATATGGAAGTTAAACTAATGAGCCAGGCAGTTATACAAAATAGAATGGCATTAGACATCTTAACAGCAGCGCAAGGAGGGACCTGTGTCATAATCAAAGTTGAGTGTTGTGTGCATATTCCAAATTATTCACAAAATGTCTCTGATTCACTCCAGGACCTCCATAAGCAAATCCAAGCTATTGTCAGACTCAGAAATCCCGTGGACTACTACAATAAGAAACTGGCTTTCTATGTCCTTTTGGTGGAAATCCATTTTACTCATCAGGCTCATCCTCATCCTGATACTAATATTTGGTCCCTGTATACTTAAACCTAATAACATGATTTGTTCTGTCTCGCTTAGACTGCAAACGGTGATGAAAATGGAACCCAGGATGGAAATGCCCATCTTCCGAGGCCCTCTTGACGGACCACTGATGGAGACCTAACTGCACCCCTTACTGCATCCCTTCTCAGCATGAAGCAGCCAGAGCTGTCATCACCCCCTTTCCCTAGCAGCAGCTAGGGTCTCCATCTGTAGAGGGGGAAATGAGACAGGGACCATGGGTGTAGTCAGAGTAGGGTGAGGGCCTCCGGGAAAAGCAGGGTGGAATATTTATGGTCAGAACAATGTGACAATGGGCAAAGAAGTCCCTATTGAAACTCTATGTTAAACATTAAGTTCCGAAACCATTCTTCAGTGAGGTCAGTTAATATTCCCCAGATGGGGAAGAGTGGCACGTGTCCAGTTATGCTAATCATTTGTAGCCATGTGTAATATTCACTTAAGCATACTAAAAGGCCCAGGCCTTTGTGCTGTCTTTCCTCCTTCAGATCTGACAGGTGATTTTGCAAACTGAGCAACTAACTTAGCTGCAGACCCAGCTGTAGACAGCATGGTAAAAGGCAGGAAGAATTCCATCTTAAAGATAAGATTGCATTTTAACACCCAGAAAGTTCAAGAGGCAGGATTCTTTAACAAATAGACAATACCTCAGCCCACCTTGGGGACTGGGCAGACAGCCTTTTGATGTGCTCCCAGACCAAGACACCAGTGTCCCAGAGAGAAATCAAGGCAGGAAATTCATTACATTAAGTTAATCTTTAATATTCAGGGACCACTTAACAAGTCCACACCCCTAAGTTTTTTTCCATGTTCTCGAAAAATCTTCAACTGCTTATAAAACCCCTACACAATGCACCACCATGGACTCTCTTGTCCCCTCCTGGCGTGAGCCGGGCGCTCTGTTCTTTCACTTTATCTCTAAATAGAAGCCTGTACCTTGCTCTCCTACCTTGACTGTTTGTGAAGCTCATTCTTTGGCTTCGTGAACCCTGGCATCAGCAGGACACTGAAATTAGTCCGTGGCAGAAAGTTAGCCCAGCCCTGGTTCAGAGAGGCTGAAGGGCATCAGGACTTGACATCCTAAACTGAGCCGCTGTGGCCTAAGAGGTACTTTGAGCTGAAGGCATTGGAGTTCCTGAAATGCCTTATTTGCCTAAAAGCAGGCTTCCAAAACAACTCAGTATTCCTAAATGCCCTCCCCAGGGAAGACTGACTCTTACCAGAGAAGATTAGAAGTCAGCAGCACACCCAGCCAGACTCCTCTAAACTATCAAGCCTCCCATCTTTTGTCCTAGGGGCCCATTTATCTTTAAAAAAAAAAAAAAAGTCCTTTGTGTTTCCATAAATACCCTTTCTCCTCTGCCATTGGGAAGTCTTTTGTTCTCCCTGAAGTGGCCCTTGGCCTCACCCTGCCCCCTAGCAAGATGTAGTCCCCCTTATCCACAGGGGTTGCATCCTCACACCCTCCGCCAATGCCTGTAAGTGCGAGCAGCCCTGAATCTCATGCCAGCTTCTTCCTATACGTGCACACATGATAAAGGTTAATTTGTAAATTAGGCACAGGAAGATAGGTATAATAACTGATAATAAAATAGCAAATTATAACAATATACTGTAATAAAGGTATGTGAATGTGGTCTTTCTCTCAAAATCTTTTCTTGTACTGGACTCACCCTTCTTCTTGTAATGATGTGAGATGATAAAATGCCTACATGATGAGATTACACAAGGCACAAGCTACTAGTAACCTGAAACACAGCAGAAGGTGGATGGTCCACCTCTGCATAGCAGCTGAAACCAAGCGAAGTGAAATCACAGATGAGGGGAAACTACTACACAAGCCCCAAATTCTAGGCACCCACTTGAGTCAATAGTTTCTGTGAATTCCTGCATACAAGTGAATAAAACTCTTTTTCTCTTGCTTACCTGTTTTGTCAATTTAATTTGCAGGCCCCCAGTCACTGAATAAAAGAGAGTGGAGTAAAAGTTTTTTTCTCCTCACACTGATCAGTGAATACAAGGTGAGACCATGCACAGAACCAGTCTTTGAAGGGCTGAGATGCAGCTGGAAACATGAGACTAGACAGAGCAGGGTGGGACAGAGGGCCATGATCCTTGAGGCAGGTGCCAGCCTGGGTGAGCTTCAAGGAAGGGCACTCCAGCTGCAAGCTATGAAGCACTGCAGAGCTGCGGGTCCAGGCATAGGGCATGGGCTTAGTCCCACTACTCACTGGCAGACTCTGGACATTCAGCTTAGACCTGTTGGGCTTCAGCTTCCTCAGGAACAGAATGAATGGGCCAAGCCAGTCCTTTTCAGCCAGTCTCCACTCCCAAGGGTGTGGATGCCACCCCACCACATGTAAGTTCCCATAGAGTGGTGAGCTATTTCCCCCTTATGAGGAGCTGGTGAATTCATTCTGGGGAATTCTGTGCTGTGTTAATATTTTGTCTCTTGCCCCTCTTATTCGATTCTCGGTGAGGGGATAGTATGAAGGGCCTTTAAAACCAGGGTGTATAAATGAGGGGTCCCCACTCCTACACTTTTTTCAGCTTAAGAGAGGCACATTCATACACAAGGAGCTTTAACCTCAGGGTCACAAGTAAGAGAGGAGGGGAGGGTGGAAGGTGTGGAGTTTTTATTTCATCAGTAGGAAAGGAGACAACAGCTGAGCCAAGAGTTGGAGGGAGATCCCTGATTTGGAGCAGAGAAGGATCTGAGGAGAAAGGCAGAACACCACAACATTCTTCTGCCTGCCTTCCTGCTTCTCCAGTAAGTGGGCGTGAGGGAGCTCTTGGGCAGAAGGACAGGGTAAGTAGAAGGAAGGGTCAGGCTGGGGGAGTGACTGGTGGTGGGTACAGGACGAGGCCTGGCAGGGGACTGGGGAGGAATGAGAGGGAGAAATGAGGGTTAATGGGGCCTCTGTTCTCTGCTGGTCAACTCAAAGCAGTGGGTTCAGTTGGGGGCCTGAGGGAGAAGAGGCAGGTGTTTGGGCCTCTGGGAAGACATCCAGGAGGTGTGGGCCAGCCGGGTGTGTGGCCTCTGGCGCCCTCTGGCTCCCACAGGGAGATGCCACGCCCACCGGCCCACTTCATGTACCTTGAGCCCTGCGCTGAGTGTGGCCTGGGAGCAATCAGGAGGCAGGGACTCTCTGGGCACACCCAAAACTCATCTGAAAGACACCAAGGAGGGCCCAGCATTTCCCCCAAAGCAGAGGCAGCCCCTCTGCCAGCCGGAGCAGGAGCTTCAGCAGGGCAGCATCTCAGTGAAGGTTCAACTCACCTCGAAGTTCATCTTCCTGGCTCCCAATTATTTACCCTAATGAGGTTGTCACTCTGAAAAATCACAGCTTGAGTATTTCCTTCACAGACTGTAGAGGTAACAAGGAGCGGTCCTCCCCGCCTGCTGCCTTCCCCGGCTGGTGGGCACAGCAGCAGGGAAGGGGGTGGCAGGGCCCTGGCCCAGGGTGGGGCTGGCGAGGGGCCAGCAGGCTCCCTCTCCCCTGGCCAAAGCGGCTGACCTTGGATCTTCCTGGCAGTGCCTTAGGTTGGTCTGGCCGTCCCCTTCAGGAGAGCAGCCAGAAGACTCAGTGGACTCTGAGAATCTCAGGACAAGGCAAATCTAGTGTCTCGAAATGGAGCTCTGTCTTGTTCATATCAACATTTACTTCATAACACAAGCCCACTCTTGGCCTGGGCAGCTGTTAAACTGAGCATGGGACATATTTGGAACCTAGTTTTTCACTCACTCAAGACTTCTGCTCACTGGATACCTGAGAAAGTGGGCACAGGGTTATTCACCTGAAGAAGTGGGAATCTGAGTGTGATGGCTGATTTTATGTGGCAACTCGGCTGGTCCATGGTGCCCACATATTTGGTCAAAATGTCCTTGGATGTCTCCGGGAAGGTGTTTTCTTGGATAAGGTTATCACTTAAATCAGTAGCTGCTGAGTAAAGCAGATTGCCCTCCATAGTGTGGGTGGGTCTCATCCAAGCAGCTGAAGGCTGCTTTGTGTCCCCCCAAAATTCACATGTTGAAACCTAATCCCCCATGTTGTAGTTTGTAGCTTTGTGATTAGGTCAAGCCTCATGACAGGATCTGTGCCCTGTCCGGAGAGTGCCCTTACCCCTTCCTGCATACAGCAACATGGTGAGAAACAAGCTACGAATTAGAAAGTGGGTTCTCAACAGCACCTTGATCTAAGACTTTGCAGCCTCTGTAACTGTGGGAAGTGTTTCTTTTAAGAAACACTGTTTCGCTGCCCAGCCTATGGTATTTTCATTATAGCAGCCCAAACTGACCAGGATAAATATCCAGGTAAAACAAAGACCTATCTTCCTCAAGAAAGTAGTTCTTCAAGCAGACGGTCTTTAGACCAGAGCCACACCCCCTCCCTGGGTCTCCCTACAGATGTTACACCCGCCAGCTCCCCCAGTTATGTGAAAACATTCCTTAAATCTCATACAAAACATGCACACACATCACATCCTATTGGTGCCATTTCTCAGGAGAATTCTGAAAAATACTGTTACAAAACAAAGTTCACCTAAGTAGCTTTGAAGATTTAATTGGTTTTATTAGATGATTCGTGGATCAGGCAGCATCCCACCCAGCAAACAGAAGGGAGGAGCTGTACCAGGTGGGGGGCTTGGGTGGGTGAAGGGGGCGGGGACCCAGAAGTGAGGTTGCCGAGGAAAGGCCACTTTCCTCTGAGGGGGGGCAGGGTCTCTCCAGATCACCTCACCAGTGTTGGTGAGGACATTCCAGGTGACGTTATAATTCCCCTTGTGAATAGGTTGAAACTGCAGGTTAGACATCACATTTCTGACATGTCGTAGCACAAGTGACTCCATTTTGGGTCCACCATGTCTTTTTAACAATCCTCTCTCCCTGACACTTTATGCTGCCGAGCCTGGGATCCCAGCCCACCAGCAAAACTCCAGGTTCTTTCCTCCAATTGTCTATGATCTTAAAACTCTAACCAAACAGTCTCTACCGGCCCATCTAGAAGGCTCCCAGGTCCACCACACCCGCCTGTGCATGACCATTACCTGAATGTCTGGCTAATGGATTTCTGTCTCTGGGCCTCTCATCTGCACAGCCATCCCAGTCTCTGTCCTCAGCACTGCCACCACTCCAGCCCCTGCTCTGCTCTCCTGCAGCCTTGCCACCATGTCACCCAGAGCACAGGGTGGAGCTCTTTATATAGAGTCAATAACGATGCATTGCCCACACGTGTGTAGTGAGCCACCCAACCAGGGCCAGGTGAGAATCCTGGCCACAGGAACCTTCATTTTATCCACACTCCACTCCTCCAGGATTCTTGCCTCTCAATCTATATGCCCTCAATCCTCTGTAATGGTCCCTGTGCAAGGAAGCTGGAGCATTGTAACCAAATTCCATAATCTAACACAATATACAAATAACAAAAATTACAATGAATTATAATAACCCTCAAGCCTGAGGAGATCCATTGCCACCAAGTGGTACTCAGATGAGCTAACCAAAAGGAACATGGGGTGGGGGTGGGGGGTCCTTAACAATACCCATCTTCTCCAGCCTCTTCAGCAAAAAGTCCTGCAGACACACAGGCCGATCTTGCTGTTTTATCCCTGCCTCTGCTTCATCCTCAGCAGCTGGACTGCTGCTCTGGTCTCAGTTGTTGCCACAACTCCAGTCATCCAATTTCTTTCTGTCTGCTCCTGCCTTTCCAAACTAACCCACATCTGGGTATTTGTGACCTTCACGGGGCCTTTTAAATTCTTCCTTCGAGAAGCAGACTGTATTTCCTTTTGTGCTTGAGCCTGACGATAGAAGCAGAGCATGGAGTGCTTCACAGCTTGGGGAGGGGGCTGCACCTCTCCTGAAAAAACCTGTGGTTGCTGAGTCCTTCCGGCTTTTCCACCAGCTTTCAACCAGGGGGGGGTCTCAACTGAGGAGGAGCCAGTGCCTCTGGCACCAGGAGGGCCTCCAACCCCACCTGTTCATCAAACCTCGGCTCCTCCATTTCTGGGGCTGATGGCTTGTGGATAAAATGAGAGTTTCTGTGGCCAGGATTCTCACCTGGCCCTGGTTGACTAGCTCACTTCACACCTGTGGGCAATACATGGCTGTTGACTCTATATAAAGAGCTCCACCCAGTGCTCTGGGTGCAACACGGTGGCAGGGCTGCAAGGCTGCAGAAGAGCAGAGCAGAGGCTGGAGCAGTGGCAGCACTGAGGACAGAGGCCCAGAGGATGGCTGTGTGGGATGACTGTGCAGAGAGGTCCAGAGGATGGCTGTGCAGACAGAGGGGCCCAGAGGCAGAGACAGGCTTGCTGCCTGCAGACTTGCTCTGAGTGGACAGGATTCTAGTGATTGACCTGCCACTGTGGGAATAAAGTTAGGTATAAACCCTTTCACCCCAAGAACATTCTACTTTGGTCTCATTGAATCCATAGTGGACTTGTCTGGGGCTGAAACCCGTTGGCAAGACAGGGCTCTACTACATCCTCCACCTGCCCCATGGTACCTGGCAGCCTGCACTCTTGTGCTGCTGCTTCTTGTGCCACCCCTTCTCCGGCTACTGCTCCCTCTCAGGCCACCACAACATCCTTTACTATTTCCACAACACTTTGTAGTGACGCCATTTCAGTCAGCAACAAATTTTCTTTCTCTTGGGGTGGACAGCAGTCCTCCACCCCTTCACAGTACCACATGTCCACAGGGTGGACACTCGAATGTCTCCCTGCTGAGGTGCAGCCTGCTGAAAAGCTCCTTCCGTAAGGGCAGCCTGTTCTTTTTCCTTGGTCACCAATGAATCCTGCTGACTTCACCAATTGTCTTGCTAATAGGTTTCTGCCTCTGGGCCTCTCTGTCCACACAGCTGTCCCAGTCTCTGTCCTCTGCTCTCCTGCAGCCTTGCAGCCATGCCACCATGTCGCCCAGAGCACTGGGCGGAGCTCTTTATATAGAGTCAATAACGATGCATTGCCCACACGTGTGTAGTAAGCCACCCAACCAGGGCCAGGTGAGAATCCTGGCCACAGGAACCTTCACTTTATCCACACTGAGCATCATCAGTACCCAGTCCACAAGCCCCCTCTAAGGACTAACCCCTATCCTGGGCTTTCCCCACTTCACATTAGCCCACCTTCCTTATCTGTAGCCAATGTACATTTACAGAACTTTCTTTCCTTGACCCCTCATAAATATGCCTTGTTTCTTGAATCTGGTGAACAAGCTGTTTCTGTTAACTAGCCTTGCTGCTGGTGAAGCAGAAACATCCCATCCCAGGACCCAGTCCTTTTTCTGGGAGGACCTGTAAAGGCTCAATAAACCCTTTTATTTCAGAGATCTCTTGGTCCCTACAATTTTTGATATGTTACCTGGGACCTGTGAATGGATTGTACTTACTTAGAGAAAGGATCCCTGCAGATGTAAGCAAGGACTTTGAGATGAGATCAGTAAGTATTACATGGCTGGCCCTAATTGCAATGGTAAGTGCTTGTAAGAGACAGAAGAGAAGACATGGAGAAGAGGGGGCCGTCGGGAGGCAGAGGCAGAGCTCGAGTGAAGTGGCCACAAGCCGTGTATGCCTGCAGCCACCAGACGCTGGTATGTCCTCAGGTCCCTATAACACGCTGCCACACACTGGGGGCTAAAATCGTTGTGTTGTTATAGTTATCACTGCCCTGCTTAGACCAGATTGTGGGAAACCCTGGATGAATGTTGCCTCTCCCAAGAGTGTCTGCTTCCACTTGGGGTCTCACTTCTAGGAGTGAGGCCTCTGGAGTTTTGTTGGGTCTTTGTGGCTCTTCAAGGTGCAGGGAGTCCCAGGAAGGGCATCTGGGGGATGCGGGCACTGGGCTGAGTGGTCCTGCATGGATCAGCCAACTGGATGGCAGGTGTTCCATGTCAGGGCCCCAACCCAGGTGCTCACAAGCCTCATGTTCTAGTGCTTTCTGACTCTCCATGATGCACATTCCTTTTCAAATCTCTTTCTACTTCCATCCCTTGACAATTTTAATAACGTGCACCTATGCTGGGAGCTAGGAGAATGTCTCCCATTTCCACGGGTTTTGTGGATAAACAATGAAGTGATTGGCAGTGTATGGGAGGCCCTGTACCTAGGAGTGGGAAATTGGGTCAGGTAGACACACCTTGACCTAAATTTTTCCTTGTCTTACAAGCCTCTGCAGCTGATCTGATTCAAAATGAGGGGCTAGAGGAGGCTTCCTCTCATCTCTTTGGGGCGCAGGCTCCTGCCTTTACTGCACTGAGACCTGTGAGCAATGCAGCTGCTGGACGATTCCACTTGACCAAGGAGTGGCCTTTCGATCCCAGGCACTCCTAAGAGAGTGCGGCCAGGTGAATACGCGTGCTTGCCCTAGATGTCTCTTCAGGCCAATGAAGAATTTGCACACAAGTACCTGGGCTATAAGCCATCCACAAAAGGCTGGAAGGGATGACGTTTCTGAAACCCAATTATGTCGGTGTTCCCACAGCTGCAGAAGAGGGGCAGTATGATTAAGGCACTGCTGTCTATGTCATGTCTACTTCCAGCTCCCACTCCTCACAATCAGAATCCCAAGTTTACCACAACCCCGGCCGTTAGCATGCAGCACATGCCTGGCCTCCTGTGGCCCCAGGAGGTGTGCAGCCAGAGCAACAGACAGCTCAGTGCTCCTTGTCTAGTGTTGAACACCACTCCTCACACTGCACTGGGGCCTCCGTCGCAGTGGAGGGTTCTTGGCTACATGTGGGATAGAAATCACACACAAGCTGTACAGCACGAGGCAGTGTTTGTAAGAGGGGAAGGTCAGATTACCTAGGGAAGCGAAGCCAGGCACCCCGTGGGCAGAGCAACCCCCAGCCCCACCCCGTGGCTCCTCCGCTCTTTATTGGAAGTACAAGTATGTAAGCAGAGGTGGAATACTTGTGATTTCTCTGGGGAGAGTCTCAGAACAGAGGGGTCTTTTCTGGGAGTTGCCATGACAACTGCAAACTGTCATGGCGCTGATGTGTGTGATTTTTACCATGTGACTGAGATTTTAATGAAATTAGAGGTCTGTTCCTGTTCAAATTGGCCACCACCTTGGTCTGATCTAGTTCCAGCCCATTTCAGCAGTCTCAGGCCATTGAACCCGTGTCCCGCTAGTGAAGCCAGCTTGGACTTGTCTGCTTCACCAGCCATTTGCTTTGCTGCCTCTCCTTTATGTCTTCTAAATGTCTCCTAAGACCAGGAGAGGAGATGGACATTCCTTCTCATTCGGATGCGGGAAGCTGGTGCAGAGCCAGGCTAAACTCCCTGAGTATGAGAAAACATTTCTCCCAGGTATATCTTTTCGGATAGGATTTGAAGGTCCAATACAGGAGAATGTTCACCTGCATAGTTTCCTTGCCAGCTTACAACTCAGTTTTCATCTGGAGACTGGCCTCTTGGGGATGACCCACTACCCCCCAGTGCCCGCCACCTTGGTGCGCACTTGATGCCCGGGGGTGGGGGGGGGTAGTGGCACCTGCTGAAAAGAAGCCATGCGTCATTAGGGAGGAGTCCACTGTCTTTGAATAAGATATTTTGTTCTCCTAGGCTATAACTGCTATTTTCTTAGCTCTCCCAACTTGCAGCAGGTCAAAAGTACTGAGGAAACTTCCTTCCAGGGTGCAGCTTTTGGGCTTCTGGCTCCACCGGCTTCTGGGAACAGCAGCATTTCTTGAAACCAGCAAGCTGGCACCTTTCACTGAACAAGTCCTGATGGCCTGCAGCCAGCACAGGTGATGGGGCAGTGGGGACAGACGGCTGGGCTTGTAGCTTTGACCACGTGGGCAGAGTGAGCCCACACCCTGAGGAGTCCTCTCTGCAGGAGGCTCTGTAAGGGCCCTCCTTGAGGAATGTGGCATGATAAAGAATGTATGTGGCCTTTTGTCCAGCTCATAACTTCAAAATCCCTTGAAATTTCCTGAGCAATAGGAGTGTCTTTGTTATGCTAATGAAATGAAGAAGGGGTAGATAGCTTCCGAATGGGGCTTGTCACATCACCGAAAGATCAAGCACCTGAGTACCAGACTGAGATCCTCTGAGAGGAGGAGAGACGAGAAGGCTGGGTGGGGGTGGAGTCCTTCACGCTTCCAGATCCAGCCCAGCCCAGGGCAGCTTCCTGGCTGTGAGCAGCATGGGGCCCAGAGGGGCCGCCCTCCACATAGATGGGGCATGGGGACTCTGTGTCTCCCCATGCATCCCTTCCACTTGGCCGATCCCAAGTTTAAGGCTGTTTGCTTTATAATAAAACTAATTCTAAGGACAGCACTTTTAGTGCATTCCTCTAGTTCATCTGGTGAGTAACCAAGCCCATGGGGTCTTGTAGCCCCTGTTAGCCAGCCCAGCAGAAGCAAGTGGCCCCTGAGACTCGAGGCTGACATCTGAGGTGGGGGTAGTCTGTGCTGGAAGCACCCCTAACCTGTGGGACTCCCATATGGTGCCAGAGGATTGGCATCTGGACAGTGGAGGGCTGTCCTCTCCGCCTTGTCCAAGCCCCTGCTCCCATCTCTCAGGAGGTGGAGGGGGGCAGCCTTGTACAGCACTGACCGAGTCCTTGTTTGTACCAAAGGCAGGGCTGACGGTGTGAGCAGGTGAACAGTGTCTGACACTGGACATTGGCGGTGGAGAGCATGGTGATAGGCCTGTCCTCTTCTTCCCAACCTGCCTGTGGGTCTGTGCTCACCCTCTTGGATCCCCAAGATGGCACACTGAACAGTTTCTCTGGAGAGGGTGCACAAGCCAGAGCTCCCCGCTGTCACCAAAGCAGCTGTGCAAAAAGTGCCTCAGGGACAGAGCCGCCTTAGGATGCCGGGATTCCTGCCCTCCCACTTGAGCATCTGGTTCTGCTCTATGAGCCTGGTGAATGCACCTCTGGGCAGCCCTGTGGCTTCCAGAGCGTAGATGCTGAAGTTAAGTTGCTACTGATGGTTTCAGATCATGACCAGTGTTATCCTGCCATCAGCCAAGCCAGTCTAGTAGGATACCAATAGCCAAAAGGGAGACCAAGATAGATTTGTTCCCGCCACCCCTCCAAACCCACCACTCTGCCGGCAACTGGATTTCAGTGTTTGCTGAAGATGCAAGGAGCTGGTATGATTTCCATGCAAGCTTACACATTTCCCACTCCAGACTTCCTCTGGAAGAACATTCAGGAGAAATGCTTAAAACTATCCAGAAATCTCTCTCTTAACTTACCTTCAGAGTAGGCTGGAGGCAGGTCCCATCTCTTCACAGAGCACACACATTTGAAGGGAATCCAGCTGAATTTGGATGGGACTGATTTACCCCAGCTATGAGCTGCACCTTTCTTGACCCACAATGTTTGCAGGGCAGACTTCCCAGCCCTTCCATCTTGTGCCAAGATGTAGAAAGACCTGATTACAAGAGGCCAGTGTAGACATGACTACACTGAATTGTTTTTTAGGGTGATGAAAGTAAGTTGACCTCCTTCCACTTGGCTGTGTATGAGGGGACAGCCCCGTCTCGCAGAGGTTGCTGCCCAAGATAATCTTGGCTATAGCCGAGAAGTGCACCAGCCCTTTCCACTTGTGTATATTCCTGAGGAATCTGCTTTCCTGTAAGAGTTTTGCATCTTCTCATAGGGAATTTCTGTGGCTTCAATGTACCTTGATGATTATATGTCCAGTAATCCTGCTGCCTGGTTGTAGGCTATGGTTTCCAGAGAGTATAAAGCTCCCAGTGGGGATTAGATAGTCAAGGCAGGTATGGTAGGACCCCAGGGCTTTGCCTTTGATCCCTTTTAACCAACCTGTGGATGCGGGTGCCCCGCACAAGCTGGGCAGCAGGAGGGCCTGGCCAGCGTTCCTCCTAGTGCTCCTTTCCTGGCCAGCCGGCTCCTCTGCACATTTCTCACCTTGTTTGCCTGGAGCACTGGTGGGCACTGGCCATCACTTTTGAGATGTAATGTATCGACTTTTGTTGCTAATACAAAATGTGCTCAGGCTTGTTTGACGGACGGGGGTCCTCAAATCCCCCTCATTACGCTGCAGGCAGAAGCGGGGTGTGCATGGTCCAAACCACTTCTGGCAGAGAAGGGAAATCAGCTCGTGGGAGAAGAGCCACTTGGGCCAATCAATGTCCAAGGTCCATGCGCTCTGCCATCTGGCTACGGGTTTGACTTAGGAAGCAAAAGGGGCCTTCCTACCACTGGCCTCGTCTTTGTCTGCCCCAGCTGTGGAGAGAGCTTGGGAGACAGAGAGACGAACACTGCGAATGCTGGGTAAAACCTACTGCTGGTGGAGAGCAGTTATGGCCTCCCCTCTGGAGGGGGTCAGGTCAGGCTACGAGGACTAGACACCTGAGCCCTGCCTCACGGGGCGATGCTGGGTGTCTTAAGGGCTGTTCCCAGCATCCTTGCGCCCCAGGCTGTCAGGCTGACTGATCACATGTCAGCTGCGCTTTATGTGTTACTGTTTTACTGAAGTAAAATGAGAAGTCTGGCACGTATATTAATTCAGCAAGTGAATTTTTATTATGCACCTGTGAGTTTGTGGGAACAACGTCCAGGGTTCAGAGAAACGGGGGACAGGCACCTCTCAGATGTGGGATTCCTGAGCCTCCTCAGTGAGGCAGAAACCCCACTCACCCGCCTGCCCAGTCCCCAGGGAGGGACCAGCTCTCTAGTTACCTAAACTTTCCCCAGGGCAGGTACCCCCACTGGCTTCTCCTGCAGGAGAGGGGCCTGGGATTTGAGCCACATCACCCAGGGGGCTCCTGATCCAGGGACGACGGCAGCTCCCGCACAGCACCGAGGCGCACAGCCCACCTGTGGGTTTCAGCTCGCCACATTCCCTTTGCACCTTTCTCATAATCTGATTTTACACATAAAATACGCCAGTAAGTAGAGTGACATTCTTGAAGACAACTGTCTGGCAGATGAGTTAATAACCTCACTGCTAATGGGTCCCCGACAAGAGCACACAGTCTGGCTTCTATTTGGAATTTTCCCATCTTGGCCTTACAGATTTAATTTCCCCCTCTTCCTGGCAGATCAGTACAAGAGGCAAACTATTTAAAAAATGAGCAGCCCCAGTAGTTTATTGCTTGTTCTGGGTATGGCCCAGTGGTTTTCCCGCATTTTCTGTTCCCGGGTGTGTCACACATCCACAGACATCAATTGTGACTACGGGTTGTAACTTTCACTGGGCGTGGGGCAGGGGCGTCAGTGTGACAGTGAAGTGGATGACAAGGGGCAACAGGCCCTGTGTTCACTTACCCAACCTACTGGCTGCTGGTGGGACCCACACACAAACAGTGCCTGACACACTCAGCCACTTACAGCACCTGCCGTCCCTCCACCAGGCCCAGTGGTCATTGCCGGTCTTCCCAGAACGACATCACGGCTTCCATCAACTGAGGTCTCACCAAGGGTCGACCCTGGCCAGAGTCCCAGGCTACGGCCTTGAGGCTACGGTGCAGAGGACGCCCACCCTGCAAGCAGCTTGGGTCTGAACAGCACTTCCCACAGGGTTGAGGGCAAGCCACCTCATTTGTGTCGGCTTGCCTGTGGCCAGGCAGTGAACACAGCGCCATGGGGCTGTCATGCTGGTGGCTGACTTGTGTCTCCCCACTCCCCCACAGTTTAAGGCCAACCCCACATACAGTAGCATATGACCTTTGAAAACAGGGTCCCTGTGGACATAATTCAGATGGAAACAAAGGTAGCCCTTAACCCAGTGTGACTACTGCCCTTATAAAAGGAAGCAGACAAGCACATAGGGAGAACATCTCGTGAAGATGAAGGCAGCTGGGGAGACGCCTCTACAAACCAAGAAATATCCCTGACTGCCACCAGACACAGAAGCTGGGGCCTGGGACAGAGTCTGCCTCCTGAGGAACCAACCCTGCTCACAACTCATCCTGGCCCTCTGGACTCCAGAACTGACCTAAATTTCTGCTCTAGGCCTCCCAGCTCTTACAGCAGCCTTAGCAAAGGAATACACCCAGCAGGCTACTTTAATGCCACCTACATAGAGCATGACTTCCCGAAAGGTCCCATTTCCCCTGCTCAGCTATTCTGGACAAGGGACGTCCCCTTGGGGGCTAATCTCCCCATTCCTGGGCACCACAGAACAGGAAGGGGAACGTTAAGTGCCTTTCAAGTGCCGATGACTTCACTGCCCCCACAACCATTTACCAGTGACCCTCAGGGTCAAAGACATGATGCTTGGGGATGGTGTGCAACCAGGTTTAAAAGGGGGCTTTGCCCTGGTTGGCCCATATTCCCTAATAACCAGCTGCCATCACAAACAAAAGGGTACTAGTTTCTCTTCTGCAAGGAGGAGCTGGAAAGCTCCCCCTCAAGGCTTCTGAGCGTGAACAGGCTGCCCGGTAACTGCAGGATGCCCCTGGGGGCCAGGGCTGGGGACTCAAGCTTGTGATGACATACATGGCTTGGTGGGCTCGGCCCAGCTCCGTGATGCCCACAGCCCTGTCTCACTGTCCCCTCCTAGCCTGGCACCACCTGTAGCTTCCTGTTGTCAGATACAAAGGCCCAGAACCTTAGGATGGCTGGGGGGTCAGACAGGGCGGGATGGGGGTGTATCCAAGGTCGGTCAGTAAGGGACAGACCTCCATGGTCACTGCAGTGGGGGTGGCCCAGCACCGCTCGCTTGGGAAGCACTGGGCTGGGTTCCTAAGTCCCGGAGACGTGGTGTGTGGGAGGTTCCACGCTGGTGGTGACACACCGCCGTTTTTTGGCACAGCAGACAGAACACTCAGGTGGCCACCCTCTCACTACCTGAGATCCAGGGGCAGGAGGTGCAGTCCAGTCTGTCCTGGGCCGTGGCTGGGCTGCACCTGTGCCCCAGGCCCGGCTCAGTAGGAGTTGAGGGCCTGCTTGGAGCGGCGCTTCATGTGCAGGCGCTCATGGCGGAGGAGGTCGTAGTTCTGTAGAAAGCTCTTGGCGCAGTAGCGGCACTGGAAGGGACGGGCCTTGCCCTTGGAGTGCAGGCTGCTGCGATGCCGCGCTAGGTGGTAGGGCCGCTGAAAGGCCTTCCCGCAGTCACAGCATTGCAGGCGCAGGGCGGCCTTGCCTTTGGCCCGCATCCCGGGGCCCCCGCCTCGCGGCTCGGCGGTGGACTCCCTGCGCGGCAGCTGCTCACGCGCGTCGGATGGCAGGTGCATCCGCCGATGGGACAGCAGGTGCGCGTGCAGGCGGAAGCTCCGCCCACAGGCGCCGCACCGGTGAGGCTTCGCAGCCTCGTGCGTCTCCAGGTGCCCGTCCAGGTCCTCACTGTCGCTGAACAGCTCGCCGCACACCGAGCACTCGTGCTTCTGCTCACGGCGGCTCCGCAGGTGCCGCACGAAGTTGACCCTCCAGCGGAAGATCTTGCCGCAGTTCGGGCACACGTACTTCTTGGACGTGGCCTGCCCATCGCCTCCTGCCTCAGCTCCCCGGCGCAGGGCGGGGTGCCCGCCTGCCTCGTTGGCACAGTAGGGGCCGAGCTGGGAGTCCTCATCCCCAGAGCTGGACAGCACGATCTCGATGGTCACCTCCTCGTCCAGGCTGTCTCCCGGGGCTGGCTTGGTGCCTCCGGCTGTAGGGAAGCAACTTGGTGGGTCAGGGATACCGACCTGCGGGCCCTACGCAGAGCACGCATTTGGGCAGCACACCTTCCTGCCCTGAGGACCCCTGGTGAGGCCCGAGTCAACAAGCCCTCAGCAGGCACTATCCTGGGACCTCCTCTGTCTTCCCTTCCCTGTCCTTTCCCATCCCCCACATCACACACATAAGCAAACTCTGGCGAGGTGCCCCAAGGTTCAGGGTGCACCTGACAGGTCCTGTAGCTTCCCACGGTCTGCCCAATGGTCACCGCACCCTCTCAGTGTCACATCTGAGGGCTGCCAGTGACCACGAGTGATGATGGTAGAGATGTTCTGTAGTTCATAAGGTTTAAGGAAAACCACAGGTTCAACACGGAGTCACTGCTGGGCCAAGTTAACCCAACCACCACCTCCGTCAGCACTGTGGCAGTCAGGGATTTCCGGGCAGCATCCATGTGATGTCACATGGACCCTCTCCAAGGAAGGCAGGTGATCTACCTGTTAAGACCCTTCAGTCCCCAGATGGAGGTAATCTCACCAAAATACTCTGCTTATGACCTTTTGTCCTGCCTTTAAAATCCTTTCCCTTCCTGTTGCCCTCTGGAGCACCCCTTCCTTGCTGGAAAGGATGCTACTCGATTCATGAATTGCTTAACAAAGCCAATCAGATCTGCAAATTTAATTGGCTGAATTTTGTTTTCTAACAGTAAAGGAGACTGAAGCTAGTCCTGTGGACCCTGAGGCTGGGATTTTGGAAAGCAGGACCACAGGGAAGAGGTAGGCAGGCAGCGAGTGCCTGGAGTGACGTCCTGGCCTGCAGGCTGGGCCTGTCACACAACCCTTGGGCCTGTCTCCTCACTTTGGTGAAATGTGGGACTGAGATCTAGATCGGGGAATAGTGGTGCCAGCTCCTTTGAGACATTAGCAGGAGTAAGGCAGTTTGGAGCATAACTGCTTGGGTAGGGAACCCAAGAGCAGGTGGAGCTGGACAAACAAGAGCAGGGCTGGGAGACCCAGAAGGCTCAGCATAACCCATGGGGACCTGAATTCATCATTCAGGAGGCAAGGGGGGATGTCAGGGAGAATGAAACTGGGCAGCAGGAAGAAACAGAAGATTTGGAAAATTCCATCTATCCATGTGAGGAAAAAAAGAGTGCATTAGGGAGAGAACACCCAGGGAGTGGTTGGACAGCCATTTGCTAGCGATTATGGGTGCAATCCCTGGACCATCAACCAGTTCAGAAGCAAGGAAACATGAGTTAATGTAGGACCATCTGCAGAGAACCCTCCTGTCTGGTGGTCTGGACCCTGTGAACTGCATTCAAATATTTTTGAGACATTTGTATGAGCAGACACTGCCAGCTTAGACTAAAAAAGCAAGAGGCAGTAACTAAAAGCAGGCTGTCAGACATCTGGGACTCCACAGAACCAGCCAACAGAGCTGTTGCTGCAAGCTTGTACTGCCTAGGAAGGAAGAGGCAGGTCAGGGGCCCACAGGGCTGCACTGTGTCCACGGCCCAGAGGCCCAGGCCCTGGGGGAGAGCACTGAGCCAGAGAGCAACATCAGACCTGGACCTGATGGAATTTGCCCCGCAGAATTGCATGGGGGCCACCAGCCTCCTTCTGATTTCTCCCTTTGGAGTGAGAATGTCTACTTGAGGTCTGTTCCTGCATTTTGGAAGCAGTAATATGATGTCTGGTTTCACAGGCCCACAGCTGGAAAGGAATATACCTTAGGGCTCATCCATACCTGATTTAAAGCCTATTTGGACAAGATTATGGACACAGATCTGACGCTGGATAGACTAAGGCATTTGGGGGTAGGGTGAATGTACTCTGAATGCTAAAGTCCTCAGTGTGGAGGCAGGAGGAGGTGCAGCTACTGGGAGGAAGGTAAGGTTGTATCACATCTTAAAGGTGGGACGCTCTTGCTGGGGTCAGTGCCCTTGTAAGAGCCAGAGGCAGAAGTGCAGTCTCTCTGCCTCCATGAGCCGGCCGAGAGCCCTCACCATGCACCAGACCCACGACTGCCAGGGGCTCAGGCGTCGCCGCCGCCCAGCAGTGAGCATAACATTCTGGTGGAAGCCACTCAGTCTGTAGTGTTTCACCATCATCAATGTGCTGAGCACCGTCTAGAAGGTGCTGTGACGATATAGTGCACAGAACCGAGCAGACCTCACGGGCGCTGTGCCTGCGACAGAAACAGGGCTTCCAAATGTGAAGGGGCAAAGGCAAAAAGAAAGAAGGACCAGCGGATACCCACTAAGCAACTCAGAGAAAACACAATAAACCACAAAGACTCTGTCTCAGGGCAGCATAAGGCGCTGGCGGGACTGGCCTACATGGGTGGAGCTGGGCGCGTCCCCTATGGGCCCAGGGGATGTGGGGATATGGGTCTTTGAGCAGAGGGCGTGGGCGAGCCACCAAGATCAAAATGGTGCCCATCCTGGAAATGCAGTTTCTCTCCCTATTAATTCTCAGATAGCAGCCCTCCACTTCTTTTCGAGCAGGTTCTGGGTAGGAGCCAAGGGAAGGCATTGCAAACTCTCCCAGCGTACTTTCAAAAGCATCCACCTTTTGAAAGTACGCTGATGTAAAACAGGCCCGCTGTGGGCAGGCAGCAGCCAGAGGGTTCAAGAGGCACTGCACATCCACCATGCAGAAACAGGCCCCCCAGGAAACCACAGGGGAGCGGCAGCATGCAGGGAGAAAGTCCTGTCCCTCTAGGTCTGTCACAGATTTACTTAAATGTAAAATCCCTTTGTCTACACACAACCTGGGCAACACAAATAGCTGTGAGCCCTGCGAGGAGCTAGATGGAAATGCCCCAATACCACGCAAATCCTGCCTCCAAAAGGTACCAGTGGCAAACAGCCCCCACAGCTGCAGAGAACCTGCGTAACATCGTGGGTTCAGTAAGGCCTGGAGGCCTGGAAGGACACCTGGATACCGACACTAACAATGGTCTGTGTCAGCTTTTGCTTGGAGGTGGTGACTCTAACCAAGTGACTCAGGGACTAAGGGTGGGACTCTCATGAGGGCATGCATGCCACGCACAAGACACAGTACGCAGACACACTCATCCACACACTGGTGCACACCCTATCCCAGGCCCCAGGCCCTCCTCACCGGGGTAGGTGCTCTGAGTGAGCACTGTCTGTGGGCAGGCCTGGAACTCTGGCACCTGCATCTCATCCCGTTTTCTTTTTTCTTCTCCTGGGAATGCCTGGAGACTTGGAATGTCTTTACATAGAAGAAAATGGAAAAATCAATTCATCCTAAAGCTGCAGCGAGACCTGGGGAGGCATCTTAAAAGACACCAGCTATGGTCTGGGGCCAGCCCTGGGCTCGACCTCGGGCCAGCTGCTCAGAGTTTGTAAACAAATCAGCAGGCAAAACAGGCCACCCCCACATGGGCCCAGCTCTGCCCTATCCAGTGGACCGTGAACAAGTAACTGCCATCCCTGTGGGGGCTTCCGTTTTGTGTGGTGGGATCTCTACAGGGCTGGGCCCCCACGCAGAGGAGAGGCTGCAGAGGCAGAGGTGGGAGGGGGAGCTGCCACACTGGACACTCTGGATGCTTGGTCCAGGTGGGGATGGGGACCAACAGCCGGTCTGCACTGTGCCAGCTTTGAGCCCCAAAGGGGCGGGGGCGCACAGCTGCTGCTGATAGCGCAGAGCGCCCCTGAAGGAGCAGGCCTTGCCAAGCGTTATTTTTGGCATAGAGATTACAAACATGGATTCTGGTGACACAGAAGCTCAGGAGGCCACGGCTCCTCCCTGTGCCTGTCTCCTCGAACCACCTGCAGTGTGTAGATGGAAGAGCCAATTAGGCACTCGGAGATGCTGCATCCAGTGCCCGGCTAACAGGGGCATGCCCTCCTCCTGTCCCACCAGACTTCTGGAGGACCTGACCTCACTCTTGGGAGGCCACTGGGTTACCAGCACAAACCAGGTACCAGTTACAGAGGAGAAAGACAGGCCTATGATATCCTACTCTGAAGTTGAGGGAGGCAGTCCCTGCACTGGGCAAAATAAAAAACCCACCTCCTTTCTGGGATGAGGCAGGACATATTCCAGCAAGACAGAGTGCAGGGGGCTGGCCTCCAGCCCCAGTTTCGGAATCATTACTCACCCAAGTAGGAGACCTGGGGTGCTTCCTTCCCCTGGAGGTCCTGCAGTTCCGGAGCCTGGGGCTCATTCTCCTCGCCCTGGCAGAGAGCCAGTGGGGCGGCTACATCATCTGTGTGCAGAGCAGAGTATACGCCTGGTCTGTGATCTGGTCCCGCAAGACACGGAGCACAGGGAGGGGAACCAGGAAAGGTCCAGAAGAAAGAAGCTGGGCTGTGGCTCCAACAGGGGTGGTGCAGGGTCACAGAGCAGGGGACAGGCCACAGTGAGTAGGGAGCAGGTGGGAAGGAAGCAGAGTGAGGGCCAGTGGCGGGCCTGGGCGTCTCCTTCAGGCCTATCAGTTAGAACAGCAGAAATGAAGAGCCATACGGTAGGAACAGCAGAAGAGAAGCAGATGCACGGGGAACATGTCCCACTTGGTCCTGCATGCAAACAGCCAGGTAAGCCTGACCACAGCAACGAGTGGCAGGTGGTGGTCAAGCTGCAAAGCGTCCACAGGGCCACTGGTACAGGGGGCCTCTCATCAGGGCCAGGGGCAAACCGCAAGATCAGACACAGACCCCAGCTCCTGGGCCTCAAGAGGCAGGGACAGCTGTCTTACTCGAGGGCAAGGAGACCCCGTAGTCCTCCCCAATGATGAACTCTCCATAGAAGCCAGTCTGGGCAGGGTCTAGAAGGGACCAGTCCTCTTCTGAGAAGCAGAAGATCATGTCCTTGAAAGGAGAAGCCCGGTTCTGAAATCACAGGGGAACAACAGGGTTGCCTCAGTCCAGGGCCCACCAAGGGGAGGATCCAACCAACCAGGGGGGCTGTGCTGGGGTGGAAGCAGAGCCCGGCAACCCGTGCAGACAGGAGGGAGAAAAGCACACACACCTGCTGTACCATACTGTCCCAAGACCTACCGCCCAGAGCAGATGTGGGCGCCTCCCGGGGCAGCCAAGGATGCAGAGAGGCCTTTTGCTCCTGCAGGAGCCTGCCCACCCCCAGTCCCCAGTCCCCAGTCCCTCCTGCCCACCCCCCCAGTCTCAGACCCTCCTGCCTATCCCCAGCCCCAGGCCCTCCTGCCCACCCCCAACCTCAGATCCTCCTGCCTATCCCCAGCCCCAAGCCCTCCTGCCCACCCCCAGCCCCAGGCCCTCCTGCCCACCCCAGCCCCAGGCCCTGCTGCCCACCCTCAGCCTCAGATCCTCCTGCCTATCCCCAGCCCCAGGCCCTCCTGCCAACCCCAAGCCTCAGATCCTCCTGCCTATCCCCAGCCCCAGGCCCTTCTGCCCACACCCAGCCTCAGATCCTCCTGCCTATCCCCAGCCCCAGGCCCTCCTGCCAACCCCAAGCCTCAGATCCTCCTGCCTATCCCCAGTCCCAGGCCCTCCTGCCCACCCCCAGCCTCAGATCCTCCTGCCCATCTCCAGCCCCAGGCCCTCCTGCCCACCCTCAGCCCCCAGGTGGCCCAATGGGGAACATCCCTCAAACTACCAGTATGCCCAGCCTGCCACATGGACTCCATCTCTAGAGCTCATTCTGCCCACCACAGCAGCGAGGTCTGTACAGGCTTCCCTGCAGCACTCATGGTGTTGGACAAGCTAGTAAGAACTGGAAACTACCTGCATGCCCATCACTGGAGAACTGAGTAAACTACAGACATCCCGGAAGGCAGGATCGCATACCCTTAAGAAGCACGACTGCCGCCTGTGTGTCTTGTGCGGCTTGTGAGAAGTGGCTGTGTAGAGGAGCCTCTGCCCCATGCCCGGTGTCCAGAAGACTGCACAGCTGCTTCTGCAGGGGCACTGGTATCGGGGAGCAGGGCTTTCCTAACACTTTGTGTCATGTATGGGAAGGTGTCAAAAAGTGACTTGAATTTACAAAATGACTGCATATCCATATGGGAGATCAGAAAAATCAAGAAAGCCTTTGCAAAATGGAGATAGAGGTCTTTGCCAGTCAAAGCACAAAGTCAGTCTCAAGGTCCCTGTAGGTACTAGTATGACAAACAGGTGGATGATAACAATACCTGACTGAAAAATTACTTCTTTTGTTTGTAATGACCTAGAACCTTGAGTATTTCACAGCATATCTGGCAGAGGTGAAGTGTGTGAGAAGAACTACCAGTCTAGGGGACATTTCTGTTTGTACTTTCTAATCCCCAGAACAGAAATACATAAATGTATTCTTTCTACTAAGCATGCCACTACGTATATATACATTTGTAGTAACTGTCTGCATGTAGCATTCACTGAGTATTGGCTTAACAAGGCACATATTTTCTACAAAGGGTTTCAATCATAAAGCATTTGAAATAAAATTCCATTTTTGGTTAAAAAAATAAGTCTTTTATACAGTTAATTGGAAAGGACTTCAAAATGAAATTTAGGGGAAAAAAATGCAAGCCACAGTGCTTTTGTATAATATACTAACATCTGTTTTTTTAAATGGAAAAGAATCCATAGTATTTTGAACATATGTCTTTGCATCCACCTAGACCTCCAGAGGCTCACCATGTTACAGCCATGTGGTTGCCCCTGGGGAGCAGGGGCCAGGTGTGTGTGTTTGGGTTGGGGGACAGGGCTGGGGAAGGAGGGTTCTCAGAGACTCTCCCTCACCCACATACACACTTCTAATTTTTAAAGTTAAACCTAGAGAAAATAGAGTGATACAATGAGCATGAAGGGCGTACAACTCTTCAACTGCACTCACCAAGTTAACACTGCTCATTTTGTCCCATTTCCCCCTCTCCTCCTGTGCTGGGAGGGTACTTGTTCCCCAGATCTCTGGGGCATGATGCAGTCCCCCAACATGTGCCAGCACAGATTCCCCAAGAAGGTTCTTCTGAACCAGCATGATTCTTTACACACAGTGGTTCTCAACCAAGGGGGGCCGATGCAATACTCCAGGGATACCTGAAGACATTTCTATTTGTCCCACTGCAAGGTGAGCACTACTGGCACTAACAGAAGGCCGCTCGACACCCTATGTGCCCACATGGGCCCACATGACAAAGAATTATCTGACCAAAGCGTCACACATACCACAACTGAGAAACTACTCTACAACACCGAGAAACTGAACTTCTTTAGAATTATAAAACAGTTTCCTTTTCAAGGAAAAACACAAATTAAAGCCACAGGTGGCTGTGACAAGCAGCCGGGATGGGGACTCACTGGTGGGCCCCTAGGATCTTGCTAAATACAAACTGTATCTTCAAACGCCAGTCATCAGTAATGCAAATGAAATCCAACAACCATACATTTACAATTACTTGTCTGTTTCTCTTTGTTTTGTTTTTGTTCTTTCTGCACAAGCCCATCAAATCAGAAGTGTAATTATGCGCTGGGCTATAGAGGATGTAGGAAGCAGGCCCTCATACACGCTTGGCGGGAACGCACACGGGAGTATGGAACAGAGGCAGACCCTGCAGTCCAGTAATTCTACGTCTAGGTAGTCTTCCTAAGGAAAATGCGGGATGCATGCAAAGATGTGCGCTGAATGCAGAATACAACGTTTGGCAGAATCTCATGTGATGTTTTTCTTATTTACCCCCTTCTGTAATGTCTGAAGATTAATCCTGAGCATGTACCATTTATATGTTATTATGAAAAACTGAAGCAAATGCCCATATACCCAGCACATAGATATCACAACTATTAACAGGTAACAGACTCTGCTGCAGGTTTCTTTGAAAGATAAGACTGTGGTCACCCCTGAACTCCGGCTCCAGTAGCACCCCAGCTTTTCCAGAGGGAGGCTGCACTCCAGGGTTGTTTATTTTTCAGTGTGTGCCTTTTAAACTCCCACTACATCTGAAAACAGCTTGAAATGAGGTCACAGCTTGCCTCAATTTGTTTATGATCTATTCAAATCCATATATGTAAGTCTAGTTCATTGACAAACTAATGTGTATAATTTCACAGACTACAGTTGATTTTACCTATTCTTCTGTCAATATTCAGGTTTTTCCCAGCATTTTGCTGTTATAAGCTACAGTGCAATGAACGACCATGTCCGTCTGCCCCTCTGCGTGGAAGAGTGTCTCCAGAGTAGGTGTGGAGAGGGAGAATTACTGGATAGTCAAGAACACATACCACCCATATTAAATACTCCCACATGGTTCCCCAAGTGGGGTGCCTCGACTCCAGTGAACTGCCAGGCAGTGTGCTCCTGCCACACCTTTGCTTACCCCAGGCTGTATCACCAAACATGCACAGCTCTGGCGAGGCTGGGGGTGTGCAGCCATCACAGTGATGGGCTGCCGTTTCCTTGAGAAGCATCTCTTCGTGGGCATATTGGCCAGTGGAGTTTTGCCTACTTTGAGATGCTTATCTTATTTGCCTATGTGTCTATTTTCTAAGGGGATAATGTTGCTATTTTTTAAAATCAACTTGTTTTAAGTGGTGGATATACTTCAATATTTTTTTTTAAAGGATAACCTTATTTCAATTTTAAAATTTAAAAGTGTGTTGCAATCACTTTATGGTGATATAAAATAATAAGTCATATAGTGGCACAGGATGAAGATAAAAGCTTTGAAGCCAGAAATGTGGTTTTGGAACAAAAACAGACCAACATAAGAGGAGAAAAAGTCCAGAAACAAAATTTAGTACTCATAAAAATTTAATCATGAAAGAAAACCTAACCAATGGATTTGATTGAGAAAGATGATTATTATCCAATATGTCTGATATAGTTGGTTAACTATATAGAAATAAAACTAGATTCTTATCCTTGATCGTAAGTAATATAAAATTTAAAACCTTAAATTACCAAAGGGGTAAAAATGGCTTCCAGATAACATAAATAGAAACAGTCCATATGGAAAAATAATAGGCAGGTGTTCACATAAAAATTATAAATGTCTACAGCAATGAAACAGCATGAGTGAAATTAAAAGACAAACTAGGAGCAAATACACAGCATTTATGGAAGGCAAACATTACTTAAACATACAGAGCCCTACAGCACAACAGGAGAAGCCTTTCCTCCCACAAGAAAAAAAGAGGGAACCAAGAAAGTAAATATTTTTTAAAACATAATAAAAAAAAAAAACTCATCTTCACTAGTACAAGAAAAAATGTTTATAAAACATTTATCAATCATCATTTTGACAAAGAGTCAAAAAGGTGACAAAATTTCATCAACTACCTGGTCACTATACATGGAAATGTGTTCGAAATGCATTCATCACCTCCTTCGCCTGGAGGCTGAAATTCCCACAGCCCAATCACAGGACACTCCGGAACCTTCAGAAACACTTCAACTAGTAACTACAGTTAACAAAGTTGCTGGAAAGGACAATCTACGAAAATCAACTCTCTCTGTATTTCTAAACATGAAAAGCAACTGGAAGAGGAAATATAAAAAGACCAGACTTACAAGAGCATCAAAAACTATGAAATTCTTAAGAAAGATGTTTACAAAGTGTGTGCCCACCTGAACACTGAAGCACCAAGTGACTGGAAGGACTTAACATGTCCCTGGACTGCAAGAATCTACACCATGAAGATGCCAATTTGCCCTACAATGATCCAGAGTCACTGCAATTCCACACAAACACTCCAGCATTTCTTTTAGATACCGATGTGCTGATTCTAAAAATCCATATGGATGTGCGAAGCACTTAGAGCAGCCGTGAGAATCTCGACAACCAAGAAGCAACTTGGAGGACTCACACTGCCCGAGCACAGTGGGGGCAGAAGCCAGGCACTCAGATGCATGCGGACAGCTGGTTTCTAACAAGGGTGCCAAAGCGAAGGCGATTCAACAGGCAGAAAGGAAGATATTCTCAGCAACCGGAATAAGCAACTAAATATCAACATTAAAAAAAAAATCAACATTAAAAAAAACTTTAAACCATACACAAAGAACAACTTGAAATGAATCAAAGAAATTTTACCTAAACATAAAACCTACAACTATAAAATGTGCAGAAGAAAATTCTTTGTGACCTTGCGGTAGACAAAGATTTGTTAGAACACAAAAAACAAACAAAAGCAAAAAAATCAATAAATCAGAGCTTACCAAATTAAAGGTGTCCAATCTTGGAAAGACATCATCAAAGTAATGAAAAGGGAAACCATAAACTGGTAGAAAACAGCCTCAATTTGTGTATCTGACAAAGGTCTTTTACCCAGAATACATATCTTTAAAAATTTCTCTAAACACAGGAAGACAAACAACCCAAAATATAGGGAAAATATTTGGACATTTCACAAAAACGTACAAATAATTCATAAGCACATGAAAACTTGCTCAGCTTCATCAGTAAAAAGGGAAATACAAATTAAAGCCACAATGAAATACCTACTTTAATGACCTATATATGTATTTCCTATTTTCTATATGTATTTATATAATATTTCACATATATATATATACACATTACATATGTATGTATTTTTTAATGACAATACAAGGAGGTGATGAACAGGTGGGGCAAATGAGCTCTCACTGTGGGAAGGGGTGTGACTGGTAAATCACTACAGAAAACCACCATTTCTCACACAATCAAGCACACACTTACCCTATAATACTGTCACTCCCAAATCCCTCCCCAAGAGAAGGAAGCACACACCCATAAAAAGACGTGTACAGGAATGATCACAGATGCTTTGCTCCTAACAGCCAAAAATGGAAGTGACCCACGTACCCACCAACAGGTTGATGGACAAATCCGGTGTGGCGCAGTCCTAAGAGGGGAGCACGAGTGGTTGCGACGAGTAATGAGCTGATACACACCCAGTGACACTCCAACCACCAGGCCTGAGCAAGTGAAGTGTGACCAGAGGCCACACGCCACGTGACTCCTTTCATAAAGGCCTAAGAGGAGCCGAGCTGGTCTACCCTGACCCAAAGGAGGCCAGGGCCTAGGCGTGAGAGCATAGCCACCTGCAGAAGGACCAGGGGGCTTCTGGGGAGTGGTGATGCTCCCTATCCCGACGGGTGAGAGTTACATGAGCGTAGACGCTTGTCAAAGAGTCTCTAAACTTCACATTTGAATAGGTGTATTCTTTGCAAATTGTAGCTCAGGAACAGACTTAAAACAGTAGAAAGACAGAGGCCCTTCTGGGTCATCATTTTGGTGAAGGTTAAGAACAGTGTTAACAGAAAAGAATAAATATGGAACAATTTTATGGAAGTTCTACATACAAGCCACAGGAATCATATCACCTGAAACCTTTAGTCTGGAGATGGGAGCTGTAGCGGCCTTGCGGGGCACACCATGCTTCCAGCTGCAGGACATGCACCTGGGCAGGGACATGCCCAGCCTGGCACTCCCGCCCAAAGGGAGGCTGGAGCTCTTTGCGAGTCAGACCCCAGCTGGTGAGGCCCATCTTTAGTCTTCAAAATGTCGCTGCCATGACAAAATGAAAACCCAAGGAGGTGTTGGAGCTGAGACAGCTGAAGAAGAGTGGCCCCAGATGCTCAGAGAAAGCTCAGAGCTCCAGATGTGATGGATATACCGTGGTCATGGAAGCAAAAGGCCCTTGCTTTTAAGAAAATTGCCCCTGTGGCCTGAATAAAGAGATAAAGGGGCATGCATGCATCCTACTCTCTAAAGATTCAGGGAAAAATGGTGTTCAGGGGCTGGGAGATGAGACAGTCAGACAGAGACAGAGGCAGAGAGAGGGAGAAATCAAAGTGAAGGGTATTTGAAGTCTCTCTCCTATTCTTGCAATTAATTCCAAAGAAATTAAAAAGTAAACTCTCAAGAGTATTTAAAATACACCTAGAATTGAATCAGGAGTTCGGAAGGGGGCTCCTGGAACGAACCCGTACATTCAAATCTCATAGGCGTCTTGGTAAGAAGGCATGCTCTGCCTCAGGAGGTGGGGCCAGAGAGGCTGTGTCTGGACAGGGCCTTAAGTGGTTTTGCTCTGGGAGATGCCGACGTGGGGGAGGCGGGGCGGGTCCTCCTGACACAATACCAAGGAATGGAACAGGCGTCAGGAGACCACAGCTCCTGGGGGGAGAACCCGATGTCAGTCTCGAAGGGCATCAGAATACGCCGCCCTGGGATGCGCCAGCTGAAGGCCACTGAGAAACAGATCTCTCTCCACCCCATTATTTGCCTAAAGGTGCGGCAAAAATCATCCCCATGAGGGTGTCCCCCTCACCTCTCTCCTACTTGGCAGGGAAAATGACTCTTCACACCAAGGAGAAGCCTACATTCGCACCAGCCCAGAGCAGTGTAACAAACTACTACATACTCTACTTGCCTCCATTAGTTCCACATATATTTACCTTCCCACAGTTTATCACACCCTGAAGCTCACAACCCTTTCCCTTTGTCTTGTCACTTCTACATAACTGTATCACCCTTGGCTGAAATAATGGTCTATGGGCCTTGGGGCCTGACTGTCTTTTGGGGTTTTTGTTGCATTTCTGCGAGGCATCCCCATAGCCACATGAAATAAATATCTTTTTCCTGTTACTCCGACATCTGGCAGTTCAATCTGCAGGGCCCCAACCACTGAACCTAAGGGAGTAGAGAAAAAGGTTTCCCATTTCTTAAAGAGGAAAAGATGGTGACTGTCACTATCGATGGAGTATGAAAGAAATCTGTGCTCTGAGACAGCACCGTGCGGGGGTCTGGTTCTGCATAGTCTCAAGGAAAACTTGGCAGAATGTATTATCAAAAGAGAATGAATTTCTTCCCTTCAAGCTTTGGATGGGTATCTGAGAATCTACCCAGAACTGGAAAAAGGAACAAAAACAGTGGGTAAAGACGGCATCATGGAAGCAAAGCCCAGCCCCAGGGCCAGGGCAGGGAATGGCTCAGGGGTGCCCCATCACTGACAGAATCTGACATGGCCACTTAGCAGGATACCCAGGGAGCTTTCCTACCACAGGGAAATGTGCACCTACTGCGGGAAACATGAAAGCAGGACGCGATGACCCACAGCGGGACCCCAGCGAGGCACAAATAGCATGGCACAGGAAAACCTAGAAGCTCATCAAAACATTCCGAGATCTCAGGTAAGTGGAAACATGTAACATACTTCTGGTCTGTAAATCTGTCCAGTTTTTGGAAAGAGAAAGGATGGGGTAAATAAATGTCTTTAGTATGAGATTTTCAGGGGGCACTTGCGCTGCCCTCTGGAAGACAGAGTGGGCATCCTTTTCCCTAATTCCTCCCAGTAAGAACTAAAATCCTAGCCATTACATATAGAATATGCACAAGACTCTGGGAGGTGGAGAGGGGAGTCCAGCCGGGACCTCAGCCCTGAGCAATGACCCCATGGGGAGAGCCCTGCCCCACAGACCAACCCTCAGGAACACCCTCCTGGTGAAAATACAGCCCCAGGGGAGCAGGACAGGGGCGGCCCGGTCACACAGTCACTGCTCTTTAACCAGGTGCCATGAAAACGCCAGGCCCCCAGCCTCGCTCACGCCAGCACAGACTGAGTCTGGAGTGCTGCCCACACCAAGCCACAAAGAGGCGTCCTTACACCCTGCTGGGGGGTTCTCAGGGAAGGCCAAGCTGGGAGCCAGGCCTCCGGGTCCTGCTGGCTGGTAACAGATCCCCCCAAGGCCCCAGTCCATGGAGACCCCATGGGGACCAACAGAAACTCCACCCACACAACCCCCTCAGTGCCAATGGGGACTGAGGGGGAACCCGGCTTCCTCCCCCATGTAGCAGGAATGTTGTGGCTGCTGTCTTCTCCCGCTGGAGCCCTGTCCAGAAAACCAGCTGTGCCAAGGGTTCAAGCGACATCCAGTTTCAAATACAGCACACCACATCGAGGCTTCAACAGGATATCATGCACTGTTCCAAGACCCAGAAAGATCTCAAGCTGAACGAGAGCAAGTCCCCAGGCCCAGCCTGGGGGCCGTCTGCAGGAGGAGGGAACCCTGACAGAAACGCTTCCCTGAGCAATTACAAGGCACTTAAAGGAGAAGCAGAGAGCCTTCTAATGAAAAGAGAAGATACGAAGACCAGCCAAGCGGAAGCAGAACTGAAGTTCCAATACTGAAGAGCCCGCAGATGTGCTCAGCAACAGAATGGAGGAGGCAGAGGAATCAGTCACATCTAAGGCAGAAAAAGAAAACTGTCCCAACTGAACAGAGAGAAAACAAACTGAAAAGGCATGAGCAGAGGCTCGGCTGTCTGCAGAGCTGCAACTAAAGCCCTAAAATCTGCCATCAGAACCCTGGGAGAGAAAGAGGGGGACCAAAAATTACTTGAATTAAAAAATGGCTCAAGATTTCCCGGAGCTGGAAGGAGACATAACCCATAGATGCAAAACCCTCAGGTCCAGAAGCGGAATAAAGCCCAAACTGGTGATAGGAAGAAGTCTGCGCCGAGACACATCATAATTAAACTTCTGAACACTAAATGCAAAAGAAGGGGGAAAAACCTTAGAAGGGGCAGAGAAAAATGGTACCTTTCCCACAGGGGAAAAGAAAATGCAGAAGACAGCATATTCCTGACCGGAAGCCATGGAGGCCAGGAGGAGGGGGCACTGTATTTCTCAGGTGCTGAAAGAGAGCTGTCAACTGTGGGTCCTCTATCAGGAAAGATACCTTCAGGAGGGAAGGGGGGAATCAAGACATTCTCAGATGAGTCAAACTGCATTTGCCACCAGCAGACTTACCTTCAAAGAATGGCCAAAGGAGATCCTAAACAGGATGGAGACAATAAAAGAAGAAACCATGGATTGTAAAAAAGGAAGATAATGATGAGCCGAAATATGAGTAAATACAATAGGCTTTCCTTCTCCTTTCAAGTGCCCTAAGTAACTTTAATAGTTGAATCAAAACTTTAACAATTCTGATATGGTGTTAAATGTACATAGAGGAACCATTTATATCACTTTTATTATAAAAGGGGAGAGTGAAGGGACATAAAGGTTTCTGAACTATATAATGTAGCATCTAGAGCAATTACTAAAAAAAGCTATATTGACAAAGACTATCAGCTTGGGCAAACTTTAGTCAGGCTCCTGAATCTTCTCCCAGGTGTGTCTAAACATCCTTGTAAAATCCACTCTTAGCAGGAAGCCTGCTAAGTGAGCTTAACCAGACCCCTCACCCTATCTGATCGCCCAGATGTCTGATCAGGCTCCTCATGACACCTGACCCTGTGGCCTGTCCAGAGAGCCCTGGCAGGTTGGTTAACCCAGAGTGCCCCTCACCCCGATGTTTCCTCTGTGATTTTCCACCCACGTCACCACCTGCTCCATATAAATCCCCACTCCAGGCTGTATTCAGATGGAGCCACTCTCCCCACAAATTGTAAAATCCCACTGCAGTGGTGCCTGTAGCCACACCGATGGTCTTGAACAAAGCCTGCTTTATCACCTCTGACAAGGGTCACTGAATATTCTTCTTTAACAATATAAAGACACACACTCAACAACACAGTGGCCAATCAAAATGGAATTCTACAAAATGTTCAAATAACCCACTGGGAAAGCAAGAAAAAACACGGAGAAACAAAAAAAAAACAGAATACATGAGGGAAGAAAAACAGACTTGAACCCTAACATGTCAGTAAGTACATAAAAATATTCGGTCTAAATAGATCAATCAAAACACAGCAACTGGCAGGGCATATGAGAAAACATGAGTTACATGCTATTGAAAAGAAACTCACTTCAAGCATGTCATACAGGCAGCTCAGAAGTAAAAAGATGAAAGGTGTACAGTATATAATCATTAATCAAAAGGAAGAAGAGCAGCTCATTAGTACCAGTAACACAGACTCCAGAACAAAGAAAAGTAGCAGAGAAGACACTACATAATAACAAAGGGGTCAGTTCATCAGAAAGACACAGCACTGCTGAAGCACGCACACCGAGCAGAGGAGAGGCAGAACATGCAGCACAGCCTCACAGAGCTGAGAGGAGACTCAGACACATCAGTTATTACAGCCACACGTCAACGTCGCTCTCATGGCGGATGGGACCATCAACAGATAGACAAGCAAAGATACAGAAGAACTGAATAGCACCACCAACCAGTAAGTTCTAATCAACATTTACGGAGCTTCCCCAGGCTGATGAAGAGAACTTAAAAAGCTGACAGCTGACACCATGCAGGACGGTGAAAAGCTGAAGGCTTCCCCCCAGATCAGGAGCAAGGCAAGGATGCCTGCTCTCTTCACTCTATGTTGAACACTGCGGGATGTTCTCGCCAATGGAATGATGCAAGAGGAAATGAAGGCAAACTGACTGGAAAGAGAGAGAGAGAGAGAGAGACTATCCTCATCTGCAGGTGGCATGACATCTGAGCAGAAAATCCAAAGGATTCTATTCAAAAACAAACATCAAAAATCTCTTCTTTAACTGATGTGTGACTCCAGTAACTCACAGAAAACAAAGTAAACATACAAAAATCAACTGTATTTCTTACACCAGAAATGAGTATGTTGTCATCCAAATAAAAAAGTATAATGCCATTTACAACTGCTCAAAAACTGAAGTGCTTAGGTGTGATTAACAGAACACGTGCTCAAGGCTGAGACCCACGCAGCACCGACGACAGCAAGCAGAGCAGTGAGCATGCAGAGGGGCACCACATGCAGACAGAGCGGTGTCGACGGTGCAAATGCTGACGCACACAACACAGGCATAACACAATTTCTGCCAAAACCTCAGTAAGACATTTTGTAGCTATGGATAAGACTATCCTGAAATTCACACAGAAAGGCCAAGGAACTAAAACAGCTAACATAAATTTTAAACAGAAAAATACAATGAGAGGAATCAGTCTACCCAATTTCCAGATCTACTATAGTTATAGCAATCAAGTCTGCAGTATTAGTGGAGAGAGGCAAACAGATCAGTGAAACAGAATGGAGAACCCAGGGACAGACCCACACAAACAGCTCAATGATTTTGACAGAACAGCGCAAGAATTTGCTGGAATCAAGATGACTTTCCCAACAAACGGTGCCAGAGCAACTGGGTGCCCACTGGCAGAAAACATGAGCCCCCTGAACTAACTCTTGCACACCTTATACAAAACGTAGAGATCAGAGACTTAAATGCAAAGGGAGCAGGTGGATCACTGATCATGGACTAGAGGCACCACAGTCTTAAATACAAAATGTGTGACTATATAACTTTTAGGAAAAAAGTGTAAGAGGAAATCTTTGAGATTCAAGACTAGGCAAAGGTCAGCTTTACACCAAAAGCACACTCCTTAAAAGGAAAGCTGTTCGCTCTGCTATGACTCTTTAAAGGGATGGAGAGAGGCTGCAGAGGGAGAGGCAATATTTGCAAAACACAAACCAGACAAAGGACAAGTGCCTGGAAAATAGGAGCAACAGCAAAAATGTAAGTGGTCCCAATGGAAAGAACATGGGCAGAAGTCACGAAGAAACATTTCACAGAAGAGGGTCTCCAGATGGCAGATAAGTTAGGAAATGAAAATTTACACAATACTAAGGGATCATGGCACGCTGCTCGGAACAGTAATAAAAAGAGGGCCACCACTGAACGCTGGCAAGCCTGTAAGATCATTCACACGTCACTCATGGGGATGTAAAATGGTGAAGTTGCTCTGGAAAAGGACCTAAGTTTCCTTAGAAAACTATATCACTCACCGGAAGCAGCTGGAGGGCGGTCACCTGCTGTGCATCCCTCAGACTCATGTCCTGAAGAAGGGATGCATCTGCTGGAACTGGAAAGAGAGGGAGAGGGCATCTCATCAAGTCCTGGGACTGTGTGCTCGGCTGCAGGAGCAGGACTGGGAGGGTGACGCACATTTACAGCTCCGGCAGGCCACAAGGATTCTGCCACTTTGCTTTCAGACACGACAACGGGTCATCAGCGGGGAAGCGCTGTGTGGGCTGAGCTGTGCGGGCTGTGCGACACCCACAGGTCCCGGGACCTCAGCTTCATCGTCCGCAATATGGGGGAAATGAAGGTGAGAGCTCTGTGGGGTTGAAGCGTCAGTACGAGCTGCCGGCCATGAGGATAGTGTGGGGCCCCAGTGCCACATACCTTACACACTTACAAGTCTGTAAACTGCAAATCTCCATATGGAAGATGATGATCACCACGAAGTGCTCCCAGAAGAGCACCTGATGCGGTGCCCTGCAGAGCCAGTACCTGACCACCCCACCTTCCCCTTTCCAGGCTTCTGGGGCCTCGGCCACATTCTAACACAGTTTCTCTCCTGTCTGGCAACTACACCCTGCCAACTACACCCTGCCAGACTCCATGAGCATGCAGTGAGCCACCTACGTGGGCAGGGCAGGAGCAGCTATGTGGGATGAGAACGGGACAGGAGCCAGCTCAGCCAGCAGTGACCCTTAGGTGTCCCAGGAGTGAAGAGCAGCCTCCCCAGTCTGATGCCAGCAGTTCAGTGGGGGGTTAACTCTGCTCTGAGCTGCCACCACAGGGCAAAGACAGTGTCTTCACTCCAAGGAGAGCGGCTTGGGAGAACAACCCTGCCCACACTTTACCCCAGACACCCAG